>NC_085140.1:344283971-344607218 GCF_024139115.2 Armigeres subalbatus | reverse complement strand
TAGTCCGGCCCTGTATCCGAATCCAGGAAACATCCAAAATTTACCGCCCAAGAAACTCCCGTCGATCACAACACACCTCCCGATACATCCGAGGGACACCATCTCAACACACAACCTGGTTTATTTCCCCCTGATTCCCCTGATAACTCGACTGGTACGTCGAACACGTCGTCTCTACCTTTCACCGGATCGGATTAAGGTAGTTTGCTTGTTCTTTTTCCGACCCCCGTATTTCCGCTTGAGGTCAATTTTAGGAATAACCTTCCCCATCTGGAGCTGTTAACGTGCATAACAGCCCACCGTGGTTTATTGGCTTACAGGAGGTCAAAGTTACATTTGACTCCATTGATCGCTCCCTTGGAGGAAAGTCTACAACCCTTCCCGATTTTACCAAAACCGTTCTTGATACCGCCTCCATCCCGCCAACCAGCACCCGGCCAGGACGGAAAGCATTGATTCGCTGGTGATCGGATGAAACGCGTCGGGTGGTTTAAATGGGAAGAAAGGCACTCCGAACGCCACGGAGACTGCCCGCTGGTCATCCTGACAAGGTCAGTGCCTACAAAGAAAAGCACTACGAATGCAGGTCAGTTATATTTGGTAATTACTTTCGGTTTCCATTCTAAGAACAAAACACCAAAAGTCAGTCAAAAAGGCGCTTGGTGCGGTTTCGCTGATCCCCGACCATTTGAAGCCTCGAATCGTTCAACCCAGGTCAGCCTGCTGCCTAATTCTTGAGGAAAGTCAACGCACTTATTGTTAACCCATCCTTCCTCCATTCACCTTGATACACCTGGTCATGCTATTACCGAACCCCCAGTTGTTAGGAATTTCTTCCCGAGCTGTCGTTCACCCTCTTCAACATCAACAAAAAATCTTCAACTTTCGACAGGATTGTATACCCTTTGCTATACTGCCGCTAATCGCATATAATAGTATAATATATAATAGTCGTTTAAGCAAATGTCCTTCCCCTCGGATATGTTACCTTGTCGCGGTGGGTCGGCTTACGCCATTAGCACTGAGATGGCAACCAAAGACATATCCTGTCGTGGTGGTATCACATGTTGACTATTTTTGTTTGGTGCCGCGTTACATATCTGGCATTGACGCACTAATTTACGGCATTTGCATGTGATCCAACGGACATCGTGTCTTGGAGCCTTGAATGGTAGTGCAGTCAGGCAGAGGCCTTTTCATCAGTGATAATGATGTAAGTTCTCTTCTTTCGGCAATACTTTTCTGATGCGTTCCCTGTGACGATGAGTCGTAGCCACGCTTACATTTAGCTAGCTAGGCATTTATTTAAAAACAAGACAAAATTCAAGACATTCGTAGGGAATCGACTGCTGGATTCACTGAGTAGAAGTTTTTTCAAAACTAGGAACGTGGTGCCAGTTTTATTTTGTTATGCCTCACTTCGAAGAGCAATAATAAAAATACCGCAAATTATAATGATGGTATATGAACAATCTTATGACGGCTTCATTCACGATAATTTTCACTTATAGTAGGGAATAGGTGTGATGAAGCTTTACTTTGCCACCGAAAAGTGAATCCTATAGCTGACTCCATAACTGATCATTAGTACATGATAGATAATGACAGTTAGTTTGGAAACGATCAAGCTACTTATTAGAACATAATAATAGTAATACCTTGACAAAGGAATAACAATAAAATAGACTAAATGCACGAACAGTTTCCACTTTTTACAAGACATAACTTACATTGTGTTTGATAGTATTGAACCAATAACTTAGGCAAGCAAAGTAATTCAAGGAACGCATACTTCATACCTTCTGACCATAAAGACAAGAATGACATCGTACAGATCAATCTATATGATTCGGCAATTGAGCCTCCAAAATAAACGGAAGATTAAAACAAATCTATATGATTGGGAATGAGATAATGGAGAGAGTATCTATTAAAATTGTAAATATAATGTCTTTTGAGCCAGTTCAACAGTGTCTTAATGGAGGACATGATCCTTGTACGGCTGGAAAACTGCTTCAAAAGTTATTAACTTGTCATTTTTATAAATCGGGGATTGAACACTTTCTTATATTTGATAAAAAAAAACTTCCGACTCAGTTTCTACGATTGGGCAACATGTTCCATGTGAGTCGAAAAAACTGCTTCGGTTGATTTTGAACGCGAACAATGACGATAGATGTCTAAATACCATAAAAACTGACAAAATAATTTGACTCTGACAAGAAAATGACAAAAATGACTTTAAACTATTACGATGTTAGTTAGCATGAGACCTGTCTGACTATTTATGAACGTATTCAGTTGCAACAGCGTCTTCTTGGACGACATGTTCCGTGTACGGCTGGCAAACTGCTTCGAAAGGAATTATGCAACGGTATCATCAAAGGCCTGGTGCAGAGGTTTCTACTCTATTCAGAGTCCCGCCAGTAAACCTTAAAAAATATATATATATATATATATATATAATAGTTGTTTAAGCAAATGTGATCTGACTTAACCATTCCGGATGAGTGACGACAATTTTTTTCCGTTATAGTTACGAAGCATCGGTCCACCTTACGGCGGCTGCTCGCCAAAATAGAATCAGAAGGTAGACTCGGATGCTGGCATCAAGTATTATACCGCCCAGTATACGGTACGGGCACATACTTTTCAAACTTTTGAGATGTTGCAGGACGCTTATAACGAGGGCAAAGACGCCGACCTGGTATCTCCGAATATTTTCGAAGCCTTCAACAGGATCTGGACCCTATTCGCCCTTCAGTTGTTTAGCGAGCGGGGACACTCCTTTAAAGTCTTAATCGGGAACAAGGGCTCGAGGACTTTCCCAGAGGAGACTGGGATCTCCCAGGGTTTCGTCCTGGCGGTGACGTTCACATCCACTGAACATTTAAATTTTCGTCTATGCCGACGATATATTGCTGATAATCGTTGGCGACACTCCAAGCGGCACCGGCACATAGATAAGAACACAATCCGCCGTCAGTGCTGTCCATCGTTGGGCCAGCTCTGTAGGCTTCACCAGTCAGAGGGCTGTTGGGGCAACTAGTTGTCCGGGCCAAGCGTCAAGTTGGGAGAACATCCCATCCCCATCAAGAAAATCGTAAATGTTCTTGGAGTGCTCAACGACCGGAGCCTCTCATTCCTACCGCACTTCCGCGGAGTCAAAGTTGATTGACCAGGTTGAGGATCATTGATAGCCACCTACCCTACGGCTTAGAACTGACCTGCATCGCTCACCGTAACCTTATTGAAACTCCTATCGTCGACCTTCAACTCATACGTTCGAGCCGTCTCTGGATTGTAACCCTCTACACCAGCTGAGGCTACCTGCACCGAGGCAGGCTTCTTGCAATTTTGCCATCTTTTTTGCGACGTTTGCAGGGTCCACAATACTGTGGCACAATACGTATGCCGCGTCCCCAAATTCCAGGTTCCCAGGGATAATTATGGGATACCTGCCAGTGTTAGGGACGCACTTTCGGATGATGCGGCCAGCTTCACTGCCATCATCTGTTCCCTAAAAGATGGGGGTTTATACAGGCTTATCTAATCCAAACAGCTTCACGAGCATACCAAGGGTAATCTTGGTATAAGACCCAATACACGAGAGAATCGGGCTTTCGGTAACCAGGCAACCAGGGATCCTCAACCTGGGTTCAAAGTCCCATTCTCAACCTTCATTATGGATTCCAATAAGGTCTGGGGGCGTCTCAATCCTCCCCATTCTAACATTGTCGCCTATCCCGCGTTTCTTGCAGCACCACAAGTTTGGAAATACTGCCATTGGAAACTTCAAAAAAGTTCTCCAGCTGAAATACAGTGTTCTGATTCTATATTGTCTTTGTCGGTTACCCGACGTTCTGTCCAGTATAGTTGACTGTCGGATCAATCTGTCGTGGTCAATCTAGCAAAAGTCTTTATTTCGACTAGAGAAAATTATGGGTTAGATTGGCGACTTTTGGGGTATGGTCCTCGCCTTAATCCAATTCAAGCCCCTCCGGAGTGCAGCACATTCAACGACAACAGGCTCTGCTTCAAGACCACCAACTGATACCTGGATCTCCACTGTACGACTGATTCCGGGTTTCTGGATCAACTTACAATAAAATCGTTTGCCTCGATGCTCCTTCAACGATCAGTTTTTAACTTCAAACCAAAATTTACTCGTATATTTAGTGTTAATTCTAAGGCTATAAAAACTAGCTAAAAATATTGCCTTAGACTATGAAGGTGAAGAGTGAGAGATGAGAAGTGAGTAGTGAAAAGGGACGGATAGAAACGACTGTAAGATCTGCGTTTTATTGGACAAATTGTACAACATTGACTTAGTAGGCATAAGCAAACGAAGAAACGAGATATTTTGGACCAAAACGTAATAATAAACCAAAATTTTGCAACAACATTTTAAGGAACTACTGTCAAAAGCTTCGGAGACAAAGACTAAGCTCTAGGCAAAATTCGGCGTTCCGGAGATTCAGAATTGCAATATGGTCGGTCTGTATAACGGAATATCGTCAAGACGGTAAAAACATCCATACGAATATTGCAACGTCATTCGGATATAACGTGCTTGGATACTAAAGTATTGTTGACTAGCGGAGTTAAACTGGGGAACGAGACCCACCAAATTAAATATGTTCTTGAAATTTGAATATATACGCTCTGCAAAAAAACGAGTTCTCGCGGATATTATGTCTGTAGAACTTCCGAACGAATTTCTCGAGACATTTTCGTTAGAACTTCTGGAGAAACACTTGATTTTTTTTTTCTGAAATTTCAATAAAAGTTTATTCAGAAATTCCATTGAGAATACTATCGGGAACTCCTTTCGAAAATTTCTTCAGGAGATTTTCTAAAAGTTAGGAAGAATTTCATCAGATATTTCATTAGAGATTTCTTCGGGAAATTCTCTGGAAATTTATCGAAAACCTCTGTAGGAATTAACTTCGAAAGTTCATTTATTCAAATCATACACAATTTCTAAGAGAATTCATTCGAAAATTTCTGCAGGAGTTCGTTCAAAATTTTATTAATATTGAGAATTTATTATATTAAGTTTCTGATGAGATTCGTAAAGGATTTTCCGAAGGAATTGCTGGAGTAATTGCTGTAGAAATTTCCTAAGGCATTACGAAAAGAACTCATGAAAGCATTTCCAATGGAATTCTTGACGAAATTCCCGAAAAAAATCGTGAATTAATTTTCGAAGGAACTCCTGATGGAGTTTGAAATTCCCCTATTAATCAACCTATTTCGTGGGAATGATATTTAATAGGGTGAATAATTGACCCATCACTGATCTGAAGTGGTGTAGATACTAAAGCAAAGGTCATGAAGTAAGAGGAAACTCAAAACTCATTCAATAGTTCTCGATGATATTTTATCGAATTTATTATTTAGTACATCAGGTGCCAGCTAATATTTTAAACCAGTCT
Source organism: Armigeres subalbatus (assembly GCF_024139115.2). Taxonomy (NCBI): domain Eukaryota; kingdom Metazoa; phylum Arthropoda; class Insecta; order Diptera; family Culicidae; genus Armigeres; species Armigeres subalbatus. Next base: position 344,601,780 of record NC_085140.1, on the reverse strand, counting down.
ATAAACATAATTTCATTCCACTATTTTCCTCTCGAACTATCACGTTTTTTGAAAAATTGATTCCCAACCACCATTCTTACATGATGAAAACTCCAAAATAAATAGCAGCTGGTTTCATGCAACAAAGCGACAAGCTCAAAGGGCGATATGATGCTTCGTTTCACAATTCGCTTGTTAATCGACTAAAATGATTTGAATCAATGGTGTGATATTTCCAATCAAGTGTGCATAGAAGCAATTGAGAACGAGGAGGCGAATTCATCCCAATGTAAATGATTTTTTCAAAGCATGCTTTTGCTAATCATTTCCAAAATAGGAGGCTCTTTGAAGGCTGATTGAGAACTGAAAATTAAGAACTGAGAATCAATACTCACTACTCACTACTCTCAGGCTCAGTTCTTCATTTTCAGTCCTCAATTCTTGGTCTCAGTTCGCAGTACTCAGCTCTTAGTTGGAATCTGGGTACTGAAAATTAAGAACTGTGAACTGAAAACTGGAAACCGAGAACTAATAACTGTGATCTGAAAACTAAGAACTGTGAACTGCGAACTGACGAATGAGAAATGAGAGCTAACAACTGAGAACTGAAAGTTAGAACTGAGAACTTTTTCTACATTCTTTCTGCTTCTTTCATTATTCTTCATTTTTCCTTCTTCCTTCCTTCTGTTTTCATCTTTCTTTCACTTCTTTTTCTATCACATCTCACTTCTCCTCAAGATTGGCAAAACAATGTCTAATCAAGATCAGCCATTTGTGGATCGATTTGCATGAAAGTCATGGTTTTGCCGAACTCAGTATATTTTTTTGCAATCGGATATTTAATTTCAGAGATATCTGTGTTTTTTTCTTAGAATTTTTAGTATATTTTTTGAAAACTAATAAAATACTATCACATCAATATCTCAGCCGTCTATGATCCGATTTGAATTCTTTCGAGCTTGAACGGAATCTATAACTTTGTCATTGATTTTATCCGATTGTAACATTGGGTTCCGAAGATTTCGCAGTCGAACATTGGGTTCTGAAGATACCTCTGAAATACGAGAGCATAAGCTCCCTTGGTGTCAAATAAAATCTGCAGCTTTTGTGCATTTTTATTGACTTTTTTTTAATCTTCCCGGGAGGGAAGGGTCGTTTGGCCAAAAGCCATCTGGCCGAAAGTCAGTTGGCCGAAGGGGTCATTTGGCCGAAAGGGTCGTTTGGCCGAAAGGGTCATTTGGCCGTAAGGTTCATTTGGCAGAAAGGGTCGTTTTGCCGAAAGAGTCATTAGGCCGAAAGGGTCATTTGGCCCGAAGGGTCGTTTGGTCAAATGGGTCGTTTGTAGAGGGTCTTGTTTCCCGGACTATAAAAAATCCCGGGATCCGGGATTAAATTTTTCGTTATCCCGGGATATCTCGGGATCCCGGGATAAAAATAAAAATACTTGCAAATTTCAATTTCATATATTTATTACATGTTTAAGAATGGTAAAATATGTATCAGGTCAATTTACTAACGACTCGCCCCTTGTCTACTCGCTTGCAATCCGGTGGGTGGCACGACGCCATGGTTTTGCAGCCATGTTTTTTTTTTGTTTTTGCATATTTGCAACATCTCAGTGTAAAATTCATGATAGTATGTGTTTTGTTTACTAACATCACATATGATTCTCTTTAGGATACAAAACTGTCGATGGGATACGGTCGCGCAATGTTGGCTGTAAAACAAACCTACTGTGTGAGATCGGAATGCCACCGGGCTGCTTGTAATACGGTTTAATAAATGTTAAGGCGTTGATGCTTGAATCCGACAATAAATAATTCTTATTAGTTATTTCAGAATTAAAATCAGAGAACACCTGCTCGCTCAACCGGTGATTGGTAGATTTTCAAACAATTATGTATAAGATCCTACCAAAACCTATATAAGAACTGGGCATATGCGAAAACGCTAGATTCTTTTATAAATATTATATGAACCTTACAATTTCGCAAGCTTTTCTTACAATTTTTGTTTGTAATCTTATATTGTATAAGAATCTAACAATGTTGCATATGCCCAGTTCTTATACACGGAGACGAGCCAGCCTCGGGCTGAAAGTCTCTTTAATAAAGACACAAAAAAAAAATTTCTTATACAGGTTTTGCTAAGTTCTATACAGAAGTGTATGAAAATCTAACAGTCGCTGGTTGGGTATATCAATCGAAGTGGTTTTAATAGACTTCAATGCCATGAAAACCTTCTCCAGACTCGATACTAGTTCATCAGTTACTTCAAACAGAGCATGCTCCTTATTGATGAAATTATTCAAGCTACGACGCATTTCTCTGTTTTTGGTCCATAGCTTACAACTCTTCTATGGAGATGAAGCCTTGTTCCCGTCAGATTCAGAAATTGAATTGTGGATCGGAACTTAAACAAACTTAATCAGCTGGTGACGGGAAGCGATCGAAAGCCCAGCAGAATTCGAAAATTACCTTTCTTTACTTTGAAGCCATCTCATCTCTTGATGTCTCGACGCTCATCTACTCGTTTTAGAATTGCATCGTGCAAATTCGAAGTGAAAGGGTTTTGCTGTCTATTCAGTTCAGATAGCAAAAAAGTTGGGGCTCTCCTTAGCTGTGCGGTAAGACGCGTGACTATAAAGCAAGACCATACTGAGGGTGGCTGGGTTCGATTCCTGGTGCCGGTCTAGGCAATTTTCGGATTGGAAATTGTATCGATTTCCCGATTGTTAGCCTCATGATATACGAATGCTAAAATGGTAACTTGGCTTAGAAACCTCGTAGTTAATAAATGTGGAAGTGCTTAATGAACACTAAGCTGCGAGGCGGCTCTGTCCCAGTGTAGGGATGTAATGCCAAGAAGAAGAAGAAGAAGCAAAAAGTCTAGTCAACAACATTACGTCACGACCCTTCAGCGCCTCTGATATCACCCCAACAGGTTGGGGAGCGTCGAATATCGATTGAACCAGATCCAGATAATTTTGATTATGTACGTACTTTTATTCTTATGGAGCGATTTCACAGTTCACTAGTTTTCAGAACATCCTGAACGAGTTGAAGTTGTTCCCTAAACCGGTTTTCATCCTTCCTCTGGAATTCGAACAATGTTTCGGATTCGTTTGAAAGTTTCTCCAAAATCAGTTTTATATAATCTGAATTAAATTCAACAATTGGTTAAGAAAATCAATATAATATAAGTTCAGATATTACCAAATGAGAACGAATTGAGTTCGTCATCTGATTTTTCACTACCATTGATGTCGATGAAACAATCGTCGTCATCATTATCTGAACATTTTTATTCCGACATAATCGTCTTGGACTTGGGGGACTTCGATGAAGAACGTCATTAATAGCGAGGTGCGACAACTTGGGACAACTTCGGCTTTACGGATCGTTTCCGGCGGAGAAGATAAAGCAATCCGTGGAACAGCTGTTAACGAGTTGTGACATTAAACACAATTTCGTAGCCGCAGTTGATCGCACATCGGATGGCGCTTCGATTATTGTGAAATCTGGAAAGCTGATTCCTTATTTTCATCAGCTGTATGTTCGCTCCAAAAACAAAATAGTCAGAAGGCTAGGAGACCTATATTGTTACTCATCACTCTCTCGATCAATTGAGAAGATATCTGTGATTGCTTGTTTGTGTATGTTTGTATGTATGGGTGTGCATAAGACATGCGGGAAAATAAAAGCCGATGGGCTAACAAACTAGAATCGGTGCAATTATGCAGAACATACATTCCCTGCCCTTGGGTTCAGAAAGGGTAAGGGCGCGTTCTGCCAACTTGGTCGAGGCAGATTTCAAGTGTGAACAAGTTACTACATGGACGTTCTAAAGTGCCTGAATGAAATGTGTAGCTTGTGAGGAGCCCTTGAAGATGTGATGTTGGATCAGTATCTTGAAATTAATCAGAATTTATAATGTAAATTATTATAATTTTTAATAACACTACTTTTTTCCGTTACGTATTTAGTATACTTGAGTTTTAACTAAAAACACAATGTCAGTTTTGATCACAAATACAATGTCAGTAGTAATTACAAACTTATACTTATCAGTATTTTACTTGATTCGCGATCCTAATTAAAACTCCGATATAATAATATTCATAGTTTATCGCATGTATTGAGATTGTTTTGTTTAAAATTACAAGACCTAATAATGATCCATAATTCACATCCACTGAACCATTCTGAACGGCCGTATTGAGAATATCACCTATAACATCTTCTCTGCTTAACTAACAGACGCGAGACGCCTGATGCTGGATTATCTGATTTTCCTCAATCTCTGGTGCTTGGCTTCCCAGTGGAACTTATATTGAGTATCCTTCGGAAAGAATCTGTGCCCGGGATGGGGAAGTCAATTAAGGCAACATTCGTTTGAACAGTGACTTGTCTTTGTGGGCGGGGACTCGAGCTCGAGTGTCGATTTCCGGAGTCTGGTGGCGCTCTCGCGCGGACCAGCACTGTCAACAGCAGAGACCCTCGCGTGCGTGTTGATGGTGTTGGTTTGCATGGGAGAACTGTTGGTCGTCGGGTCGTCGTTTGGGTCTTTGTTTGCAGAAGCGTATGGGTAGTTTTGAGACTTTGGTCTTGAAATGATATTCTCAAGCATTTTTCTTACATTATTTCTCCCTCCCCTCGGATAGGTTAACTTGCCGCGATGGGTGGGCTTACGCCATTAGCACTGATATGGCAACCAAAGACATATCCTGTCGTGGTGATATCACATGTTGACTATTTTTTGTTTAATGCCACGTCACATATAATCTGACATTGATGCACTTGATTTTACGCATGTGCATGTGATTCAACGGACATCGTATCTTGGAGCCTTGAATGGTGGTGCAGACAGGTAGAGGTCCTTTTCATCAGTGATAATGATCTCTGCTATGCGGCAATACTTTTCAGAGGCGTTCCCTGATGATGATGAGTCGTAGCCACGCTTAAACATAGCTAGGTAGGAATTAACCAGTAGAAAATATCATCAAGACATTCTGCATTTTTCACGTTTGCTTAACTCTTAAGCGGTATTTACTTATACGCTTGAACTAGGATACTCGCCTGAGAGGAGGTGACCTTTAGCAATAGAGACAATGAACTGACATCAAAACGTAACATAATCTACAATGAGTATAGAATTGAACTGAATAACGTAGGAAACTTAAGATAACTAAGACAGACAGAGTAATAATGACACAGTGCGAAACATTCGACATAATTATGACTAGATTAACAGTAGATCCATAGACATAAAGATCTACCATAAGACTTCCTAACCCTATCAAAAATTCGAAGCTCAAGAAATGTCTGTAAAATTATTACCTGTTGAATTCTATTCGGAGGCGATTACGAAGCTTTTGAAGACCAACAGGCCCATAGCAACAGTATTCGGTGTTGTTAAGTTGAGATTTTTTTTATAATTGCTGGGCGCACGGTTCTGAAGTGTGGCCTGGTAAAAGACTAAATAGATTCCAAAATAAATTTTAAACGAGTCATATTTATCAAACTCTAGTGCGTTAGTATTGTTTCAAAATGCACTTCTATTCGAGTTTTCTCTTTATCATCATATCTACAATAAGACTGACTCTCGCGATAGATTTTAAGCTTATTATTTTTGAGCTTCATTTGTTTGATGGAAACTGCAAATTTAGAAAAAAAAATGACTGACTAGTTTTTGTAGTAGGGATAGTAGTGATAATTGCTGATCTCGATGAAATTGTGATAAAAATGGTTGTTGATATGAAAATGGTGATGTTGTGTGGTTATGCAAGTGTTAGTGAAAAGGTTAATACACAAGTTGGTATTGGTGGTGTAGACATAGTGACAGAAGAAGCTAGGTAAAAGATAGAGTTGATTTGGGATGGGAACATGTTCGTAGTGAGTATGAAGAATGAAATGCAATATTGAGTTGAGGTGCTAGAAGTGGGAATTATTTTATAATTATACTAGAAATAATGTACATGTACATGTCCAATGAAAGCTAGTAGAAGTGTCGGTTCTTATATGATATATAACAGCGCTGTTTTGAAGATCGATTCATTGTGTGTGTGTTCATGACTGTAGATATTTGTGATGACAGGGACAATAGTAATTATGATAGTGATAGTGGTGAAAACGATAATAAGTGATGCTACCGGGATTATTTTGTAGAAAACTATTTGAATCAGGCCTTAACAGTGACCATTTGAGCAACGTAGCTTAGAAACGTCTGTTAATGATCAAAAATAGAGGCTCGTAGAAGCAAATTGATTCAACGGATCAACAGGGTTAAGTTGGAGTGATGAGTGATAGTTATAATGGTGAAAACGGTGATCATGTTATTGAAGGGGACTATTTAATAAAACTATTTGGATCAGGCCTAAAACAGTGACCATTTGAGCAACGTGGCTTAGGAACGTCTGTTATTGATCTCATAGAAGCAAATTTAATTACTGTGGGAATAACAGGGATGGACCCGGAGTAGAGTTTGAGTCGAGACTGCCAACGGGTTACATGAAAAAAAAAAAAAAAAAAATTATGCAGAACATACATTCATTAATTTATCTTAAATATTTTTGTTATCATGTATTTTTTATTTTCGGGAAATCCCGGGATTTGCATGAAAAATCCCGGGATCCGGGATGCATTACATCCCGGGATATCCCGGGATTTTTGTCCCGGAATTTCCCGAACAAGACCCTCTAGTCGTTTGGCCGAAAGGGTCATTTGGCCGAAAGGGTCAGTTTTTTAAGCGGGAAGTGATAAATGAGGAGTGAGAAGTGAGACGTCTCTTTTCTTACTCCTAATTTCTCACTTTTCAAATTACCTATTCGGTTCAATGTCTTTTTCAGCCAAATGACCCTTAAGGCCAAACGACCTTTTCGGCCAAACGACCCTTGCGGCCAAATGACCCGTTCGGCCAAATGAACCTTTCGGCCAAATGACTTTCGGCCTAATGACTTTCGGCCTAATGGTCTGTTCGGCCAAATGGTATATTCGGCCTCATAAAATTCGGGCTAGTGGCATTCGGCCAAATGGCTTTCGGCCGAATGGATTTCGGCCAAACGACCCTTCCCCTTTCCAAGGATCTCTTTTTTATTTTGAAATTGATTTTCACGCTTGTGTCTTGATCAGTGTTGGGAAATGTACATTAAAACACTTTGATTATGCGAATATTTACATTTTATCCAGTCAAATTTCATGCACCAAACAAACCGAAACAGTTTCTCAAAAAAATGGACATGGTGACATTTTTTTTGCCGATGAAGCAAACCGTTTGTTTGCTGCTACGTTAGAGTCGAACCGTAGTGCAATAAGCATTTGCATGAGATTTTTTGTTTCGGCTCGTGCGCAGCGCAAACACCACAGAATCGAGTTTAATTACCTGTGACGCAAAGCTTAGAAGGAGTGCTATCCGTAGGTACTGATTTATTTGTTCTTATCTTTAAAATGAGCAAGGAGTAATGAAATTAATATTTCCCACCAAAAACGGTTATACGTTGTGAAATTATTGTACGAAAACATTAATTGTGGGGAGAGAAAATAGTAAAAGCATGTGCTGACTGTCGTCTGCTTGGCGTGACTGCTGCTGCGGCTGCCGTGGTTTTGTTTTTCTGTTATTGCATGGAAGAATGAATGATAAAAAGAAATGTCAACCATTCCCGTCCCTGATGGTCTTGATGCTGCCTCAATATTCTTTTATAAAAAAAAATAAAATTAGATTTTTTTTTACCAGCAGTCCCGACGAACTTCGTTTTGCCTAAAATTGATTTATTCCCTGATTAGTTCTCGAGTTATTTAGAAATTTATGCTTCTTTTGTATGTGAGCCTCCTTTTCCAGAAGGGGGAGGGGTTTCGAACCACCAAAGAAATATTTCTTCTTCTCTTCCAACAAAACCTCCACATGCTTTATTTGGTTCCATTTGCTTGATTAATGTTCGAGTTATGAAGAAATTTGAGTATCAAGTGTATGGGAGCCTCCTTTTCCAAAGAGGGAGGGGTATCTAACCATCTTAAGAACTTTCCCCGGCCCCAAAAACCTCTGCTTACAAATTTTCACGCCAATTTCAGTAGTTTCCGAGTCTATAAGGGTCAGTCAGACAGAAACTCATTTTTATGTATGTAGATATATAGATTTTACCATTACCATAACGCATGAGGATTAGATATAAAATATGTATGTTACAGGATGATGTACCTTCAAGATCTCAAATGATTGCTTGCTGATTTGAATTCTCTTGACTACTCTCTCTACTCTCCACATCTCGATATTGAAGGGACCATCGAGATAAGGAGAGATGGAGGAATGGAAGGAAGTTTAAAATGGGAACTAGATCAATATTAGAACTTACGGATATTTCTGAAGTTCGAACAATATGCACTAACTTAAATTTCGAACATTTTTTTCAAGCATAAAAATCTATTTGTTATCCAATTTAAGGTCATATGCATATAATTGTAATATGCACCGGGTACACACAACCTTTAGAAGGAATTAGAAGGGTTCCATTCACTACAGGTGGATTAGTTCGGGTTTGTTGTTTTGTTCAAGATGAATCATTGCGTCCATTACATTGAACTGTTGTGATATACCCGTGTCCTATATTTAGTACCTGTCTTTTTACTTCATTGCCATTGAGAAGAAATGAAACAGTTGATTTTTAGATTGAGGTACCGCTACTTACACCCTTCGAGAAATTGATTTCATCGATTCTCGAAGGCAGAGAGGCATTGACCTGCTCTACGACCTGCTCCTTTTTGTTAAATTCTTGAAGTACAGATCATGTATGTACTTTAATGATAACTGACATTTAACCTTTTAAACCAATACCATGAATAATGAGCCTGACTCTTAACAGACCACAATAGTTGCCTTCAGTGTTTTTGGCTTTAACCCAATTTTTGGCCACATGAATCAGCGTTTCTTTACCACTTTCACGCAGTGTATCAGTCAGCGGTTCAACAAGCGAGAAGAGCGTCAGGGCGAGGGATCACTGACTGCAAGCTGGGAATTGTCGTGTGGAAGTGTGTTCGAATGCGCATGCACAATGTTTTCACGCTTGAACTGCATCGAACTCAAATTTGCATATCGCATCGGACCGAACACAAAAGTGTGAAACTGGGTGAGCGAGAGAACCCACCACATGATAATGGCGCGCAAGAGTGGAATGAACAACACGCAGAATGCAACAGTGTAGAGATGCATATCTATATGTGCATTGGCAGGGAACACGTATCTACGTATACTCGGGCGATGCATCTAGGGAAGAGGTGCACATAAATTGCACGGATCGCTGGAGAAAGTGGGTGGCTTTGCGTGTAATCGATTTATTGTGTCGCTTGGTTCCCTTCGGCTGTAGGGGCTCGAAATTAACGCATAATTCGTACGTGCGTGGGAGCAATGTAATCAATGTGGAGCATTGTTTGCGTTAAATTGAAATTGTATTTTGGCACGTAATATGTTGGTAGCTCACGTGCAATTAGAAGTTGCTTTGCTGGGAGAAATTGAATTTATTGTTAAAATTTGATATATGCGGGGAAAATTTTTTAGTCTTTAATTTTTTCGAAGAAATATAGCCGAAGACGAAGATTAACAATCAAGCTATTTTTTCTCGTCTTGTAACATTACGAGACAAATGTAAGAATTCTCATCATCGGCAAAACAGACAAATATAATGTTTAAAAAAAAACTATTAATTCATAAAGCCACGAACAAAGTGTAGCAAACAATAAAAAATACCTACATGAGCGGATGCATGTAGATTACAGAACCTAAAGGCTACGACCACATTCGCCAAAACTCTCTACCATTACGTCTCTCCTGGATTCCGACCAGATAATAGCTGCCGCCAGCCGACTGCATTTTTTACGTTGTCTGCTGTTCTGTGGTTTTTGGGCTACCTAATTATACAAAACAAAACTAATTGCACCCATTCCAGAATGACGATCCCAGACTCAAAATGAAGCCCCGCTTTAGAGCCCAGAAGTTACCATCATCACCAATCATCATCGTCCTGATCGCCATTGGGACACACAAAAAATGCATCGTAGCATCAACCTAAATGTGTAATTGGTGCAACATCAAGCAGGATTCAAATTAACAAAGTGTTGAGTCCTGAAAGGATGTATGCGAAGAGAAACAGATTGGACATACAAAATCGAACACATCATTTTCGTTCGTGGCAAATTGGCCGGAATGTTGCAAGCTCACTTTGCTGTACTTTACCATTCTCTCTCCTGGGTTGATATGGCTCACATCACTTAGAATATCCTTTGCCTCGTCATCGTTCTTTAGTACGTACGAGTTGATTACAACGCGATAGTGCTACCAGATTAACAGATGCTTCCATCGATTCTTGATTATAAGAAATTTCGAATATTTTGACCACCCTATCCTTCAATGCAACAAAAAATATTCAATAGTTCAACGGTAATGAATGGATGTTGCTTGTGGCGGGCACTTATAATTACATTGTACCCTGCGAAGGGTTATTATAATGAGGCAAATCTGTTTTTGCTCATTGGCGCGATACCGCAAAAGAACCTGTCCTTTGGTATGGCATTGAAGGGACTGGTGGTACGTTCCGGGATTTTAGTTCGAACAACGATGGATCGCTCCGATTTGGTGCACCGCGGTGGAAAGGGTCGGCATGTTGATTACCACTGACTGCCAACAACCGCGCCCGCTGCCACCGTCCCACCGAGTGCAAGGAGCACAATATCGAACGATGATGACGATACAGTTGAGATGATGCAAAGGAAATAATACAATCGGCAATTTGGTGTCTGTGTGTATGTTGCATTATCTGCCCCAAAATCCTCTTCCCTGGCATCGGCCTCGGGTCCATTCGATGTGGGGTCGTTCATTTATTACGCAAACTGGGTGCTTGCTTGAAAGCCTGGGATCTAGAAGATTTTCTCAACTTTCCAGAGTATATGGTGCATTTTTATTATAAAATTAAGAGACTTAAAAAAATGAATATGAAAATTAGCTTTCGTAGCTGTTGAATAATCCCCAGAAAAGAATCGACAGGATGAAAATGCGTTGGAACGCGAGGATGAAGACGACGTGCGGATGATTTAAATGCATCGAACGATAATTATTTATTGCACATTTTTCATCTTTTCTGACGTTCATCATTGATTTTAATTGGAAAGGTATCGGGAACGTATGCAAATTTATTGTAACGAGATGAAATATTTTCAGCACGTGATAATTATGTTCGAGTTTTGCCTCTTCATTCGTTTCGAAGTTTTCGAGAATGTAGGCAAAACTATTGCATGCACGCGGAACCTTACGCGATGCAAAGCATTCATCAGGACCAGGAAATTTTAAAAAGGATGCTTAATTCTCTTTCGATAAAGTATATGAATTATTTCAGAGTGCAACATCCCCCACCCCTCTCCTGGCGTTTTTATGAACCAACACAGAGCGAGGTGCCGGCGCGAATATGCACCACAATCGAAAGATTTTTGAAAAGGTTTCCGCTTCGTCTCGCCGCGTTTCCTGCATCATACCCATATATGTTGGAAGTGTTGGGTTAAATCTCCCTCAAGCAATCATTATCATTATCGCGATGCTGATGATGGCTGGCGAATGAGTCGAGGGCAACAATGCATTGTCCGTTGATCGTTGCGTCGTTTGGAGGAGGTGCTCATCTTCCTGCCAACAATATAACTATTAAGGACGATGATGGCGATACGACGCCATCATCGGTTGGGATGTTTCCCGAGCCTAATTGGGTGCTTGCCAGGATAATTATGACGTTGTTTTTATCGAGCGGAGTATATTCAATGGCAATCTCTTGTAGTGGATTCTGTGGCTGTTATAGATTTAGTGGATGTGGTTGGTGGGATTTCATACAAAATAATGGCCGACACTAAGAATGCTGCACACATTTTGTTGCTATTCTTGATTTTTGAGCCAAGGTCAATAAAAAGATTGGAATACTTGTAGCCCTATTTTGTCAGTTTCAGTTGTGCGAATAAGGATCGAAATAAGCGGAAACTTTATACAACGCAATTTTATTTCTGTAGATGATTAATTCATTAAATCATTTTGTGTTTTTGTTATGTATCGACACCTTATCCGACATTTTTTGAGTTTGCATTTTCGATGGCTACACACTCAATAATCGTCGGTCAACTACGATTATATCTGTTCCATGATTTCAAAGTAGCAGAAAAGTGGGTTGACATCAAGGAGGCAGTATCCTACGGTTAGTCAGTTTTGCTGGTGCCAGAGTTGATTCAAAAGTATCGCTAGTCAAGATGAAAACCGAAAAGAGGGACTATCGAAGTTGGGTTTTTCTCGCAATGCGCACGTCAAACCTAACTTCGCTAGTAGTGCGAAGTGTTAGGCCCTAATTAGACTAGCGCGCCTCTAGCAAAGTTAAGTTAACATACGGATTGCGAGAAAAATCCAACTTCGCTAGTCCCGCATTCCAGTTTTTAACTTAATCGAGTATATAAGATTGCTAATGTCGTTCCTGTTCGCGTGACTAATATCTAGGTTACTTCGACCTGGCAACCAAAGTACCTGTACTACAAATTTCAAACCGATGTTGGTGATGAAACCAAACATGCACTACAACATGATGCATAAATTATGGCCAATTGAAGCTTATCGAAGCATAATTGGGTCCTAATGCCCTACCTCGTTTATAGTTGCAAACGATAGTGCATCGGTCATATTATTGCTTACGTCAAACAAAATCGAAAATGTCGAAGAAGTATTTTTCATCTATTTTCAAATTTCAAATCAAACAATGTTGCTTTCGATTTTTAAGTCAAAAAAAAAAACTGACGCGTTCAGGACGATTAACTCCATTGTTCCCTGAAAGAATATCGAATATCGATTCTTCATTTTAGGACCCAATTTAGCAAAATAATTTAAATGACTACAGCGCCACTAGCGTTCTAGTACTTATGCTTCTACCCTGGTGTTTCTTCAGTAGCATCCATTTCTCTCGAAAAACTAACCGGCAGCACTCCTGGAGACACCCAAATGGTAAAACTTGCAATCAGATAGACCATGTTCTGAAGATGGACGGTCTATCATCAAGGTTGCGGACATTCGGAGGTCCGAACCTTGACTCTGATCACTACCTCGTTATCAGTAAAATTTGATCACGGTAACGAAGCTGGAAAGAATGGAACAGAACGATATGCAGAGGTTTTATGACACTGTCAATGGTGTGCGGAGCTAGACAGAGACTTCTCCTGTCATGTTCAACGACCAAGAAGGGAATTTGCTGTCAGATAAAACCGAACCGAAGTTACTGGAAGGAACACTTCGAGACTTTGTTGAACGGTGGATGTGACGGTGCATCGGTGAACAGAAAAAAACATTAGAGACGATGGACAAATTTTGGAGCTGCCTACGCTAGATGAGGTTAGAATAGCCATAAAGAGCTCAAAAACAATAATACTGCGGGGAAGTTGAAGTTAGCCGTGCGGTAAGATGCGCGGCTACAAAGCAAGACCATGCTGAGGGTGGCTGGGTTCGATTCCCGGTGCCGGTCTAGACAATTTTCGGATTGGAAATTGTCTCGACTCTCCTGGGCATAAAAGTATCATCGTGTTAGCCTCATGATATACGAATGCAGAAATGGTAACTTGGCTTAGAAACCTCGCAGTTAATAACTGTGGAAGTGCTGAATGAACACTAAGCTGCGAGGCGGCAATGTCCCAGTGGGGGATGTAATGCCAATGAAGAAGAAGAGAAGTTGAAGTTGGACTTCCCAAACATGGCAGTGAGCAGCTTTATGAAGTTCTGCACCATATTATGTCGAAAATAAGAAGGGAAGGCGAGACATTGCCTGCTAGCTGGTTGGACGGCCTCGCTTGTCCGCATTGCTTTCGGAGGTGATATCGAAAAAATGTTTCACCAAATTCGAATCAAATCCGAGGACACTCATTCGCAACGGTTTCTGTTCCGATTCAATACGAAGCAATCGCCTGATGTCTGATGATGATGATGTCAATACATCATGGATGTGGCAACATTTGGCGCGGCGTGCTCACCGTGCTCTGCGCAGCACGTAATGCATCTAAATGCGGATGAGCATTCCTTAGAGTTTCAAGGAGAAAACATATATGGATGATTACTTCGACAGTACTGACACCTGGCAAGAAGCTACTGCACGAGCATTGCAGGTGAAATTCATCCACTCACGGGCTGGTTTTAATATGCGAAATTGGGTCAGCAACAGCACCGAATTCTTGCAAAATCTAAATGACTCATCTGAGCTACAATTGCTTCCTATCGACTGTAGTAAGGAAATGAATCAACGCGTGCTTGGAATAGTGTGGGACTCTGAAAAAGACATTTTTGTGTTCTCTACAACTTGGCACTCTGATCTGGCTCCGTATGTGTTTGACGACACGCGACCAACGAAACGTATAGCACTACGGATCATAATGAGCTTTTTCGATCCGTTGGGATTACTTGCGCCGCCGTTCCTGATCCACGGTCGTATATTCATCCAAAGTTAGCGTCTTGGGTTTGATTGGGATAGTTTAATTAGCTACGCAGAATATGAGAAGTGGCGATGTTGAATTAATCTGCTTCCGGGAATATCTGGCCAAGAAATTCCACGATGTTATTTTGCTAATACACAACCAAGCTCATATGGATCGATACCGTTGCATCTATTTACTGATGCCAGTGAGTTTGCCTATGGATGTGCAGCATATTTTCGAATCGTTGCCGATGGGAAAGTCCAATGTGCGCTGGTAATGACGAAAAGTAAAGTCTCTCCTTTAAAGTGTAAGTCTATTCCACGATTAGAGTTAGAAGCTGCGCTGCTAGGAGCCCGAATGTTACACACTATTTGCGAAAATCATACGCTGCATATTTCTGAGAAATATATCCATACAGACGCTGAGGTTGTGTTGGCGTGGATTGGCTCACAACATTGAAACTATAAGCAGTTTGTAGCATACCGAGTTGGAGAAATTCTTTATTTGACTGAGCCGAGAATCTGGCGACATGTGCCGTCAAAGGAAAATTTAGCTGACTGTCTGACTAAGTGGAGCAAAGACACAGCACCTGACTCAAATGCAAGATGGTTTATAGGAAAATCATTCTTTTTTTCTCCATTGGAAAGCTGGCCAGAACAAAAACGCGTCGCAGAAACTACCGAGGAATTGAGAGTTCATCTTCTTCTGCACCACATTGTATTGACAAAATGCATAGTTGATGTCGGGCGATTCTCAAAGTGGAACAAGTTGGTACGAACCGTGGCGCTCGTGGGCCGTTACTTATCAAACCTTAACCAGCGTGTAAAAGGACTTCCGATTGAAACATTGAAAGCTACTAAATCACAACTAAAGCTTGCAAAAATTACATTCCCAGCCGTTGTTATACCTCTTCGTCAACACGAATACCAACGAGCGGAACAGTACCTGTATTGTGTAGCACAGAATGAGGAATACCCCGATGAAACCAAAACGCTGTTGAATAATAGAGAAGATCCACATCCAGCTGAATGGGTGTGTCTTGAAAAGTCTAGCCCGCTGTTCAGATTGACGCCCTTCGCCGATGAATCTGGTGTTATCAGAGTAGAAGGACGGACGGCTAATGCAAGTTACGCGACGTTTGACGCTAGATTCCCTGTTATTATGCCGAAAAATCACCCGATCACATGGTTGCTGCTGAATAATTATCACTGCCGCTACGGACACGCAAACCGTGAAGCGGTGGTGAACGAGGTCCGCCAACGATTCCACATATTCAACTTACGTTCAGCCGTAAATAAGGTGATGGCCAATTGTCAGCATTGCAGAGTGAAAAAGTGCCAGCCACAGCTTCCTCGAATGGCTCATCTTCCTGAAGAGCGTATCACCCCGTTTATTCGACCATTCAGCTATGTGGGTGTTGATTACATGGGTCCACTGGAAGTCGCCGTAGGACGTCGAAGAGAAAAATGATATGTTGCTGTTTTCACCTGTCTAGTCACACGGGCAGTTCATTTGGTGGTCGCTCACAACTTAACCACCGATTCCTGCATCATGGCCATACGGAGGTTCGTTCGCCGCAGAGGTTCGCCTATCGAGATATTTTCAGACAATGGAACAAACTTTGTCGGTGCTAGTAATGAATTAGCTGAGCAGATTGACAACATTAATAAAGAGTGCGCAGGCACCTTTACAGATGCACGCACAAAATGGACATTCAATCCACCCTCTTCCCCACATATCGGGTGAGTATGGGAGCGAATGGTAAGGAGCGTGAAGGAAGCAATGAGGGCCCTAGACGACGGGGGCAAACTTAACGACGAAATCCTTCTAACTGTGCTATGTGAGGCAGAAGGATTCATCAACTCGCGTCCATTAACTTATATGCCGCAAACATCCACGGACAACGAAGCGCTCACCCCAAACCATTTTCTTCTGGGCAGCTCTTCTGGGGAACATGATCCATTGAGAATTCCAGTTGATTTGGCCCATGCGCTGCGGAGTAGTTACCAGAGGACACAATATTTGTCCGATGCACTATGGAACCGTTGGTTGAAGGAATACTTTCCTACATTGAACAGAAGATCCAAATGAACCGTTTGTTTGAGAAACTGCATATGTAACATTTTTGGCCAAAATGAGATTTTTATATATTCTGAATCCTCGTCCAAAAATACGTATTCTGGCAAAAAACACGAAAAAAAATTTTTTGTTCAGGAATGTATGAAATTTTTTTCATTTGTTTGAGAAACTACATATATCCACGTACTTTGAAGAGCAATACTGGAGTACTGCTTACATTTTTTGCACTGAAAGTGCCCCAGGGTGTTGAGTTTTGCCAAAAACTATTGATCTGTATCGAAGAAATCGAAAGATTCGGTGCGAATTTGTTCAAAAACAGTTTTTTGTTGTTTTCTCGAAATAGTGTAAAATGGACTTATGCAGTTTCTCAAACAAATGATTCAAATGGTTCACCGATATGAAACCAGTAAAAATTGGTGATTTGGTTTACGTAACCGAAGGCAACAGACGTTCATGGCTCCGTGGAAAAGTGGAACAGGTGATCCTAGGAAGTGATGGCAGAGTGCGGCAAGCGATCGTCAGAACAGCTGGCGGCAGAGCAGTCAAACGACCAGTCGTCAAGTTAGCAGTTTTGGAAGTAGCTGGAGGTGAACCCTGTGATGAACACATAGACCCTCACCATGGTTCACGGGGTGGGGGATGTTCCGGCAGCACTGCTCCACACGCCGCCGACAGTGAAAGGAGATCAACATGACAGCAGACGACGTCAAATGAAAGAACGTTAACCGATAACACGAGGAGTGGAATGCGTATTGCTAATAGAGGACGGAAAATTTATATTGTATATTCGCTTTGAAAATTTGTGCACTCAGACTTCATACAAATATACTCTATTACCAATATAGTCCACTCTGGCTGATTTGAAGAGACAACGCAGTAGCGCCGCGGTGTCACAAAAGGCAAGAAATGTAGTGAAGAGACATTCCGAGGGGTGCTTAAACGTATAATTCAATATGAAAAATAACATTTCATAATAATATGCTAGAAATCATCCCATAACCCTATTTTGATATCTGAGTATAAAAATAAAATTTAAAAAAATGTAATTCAAAATTTCAAAAATTGTAAAATTAGTGTAATTTTCGCAATTAACGCACCCCTTGGCTATCGTTTTTAGGCGTTAGTTGCCTTTTGTGACGCAAGATGGTGTTAATATGCCGTCTCTTGCCTAATATATGGGGATTTACGAAGTGGACTATATTGTTAATATACTATATTTGCTTCATATGAAGTGAACGATATTCCTAGTGACTAATTCAAGTCATTAAGAAGTCGAAAGTTATATAATACGTGGAATATTAAGAGATGGTAATAGGTGAGAGTTGTTAGATTGCGAATTAGGTTAGAACGCTGTTAGCTAATTATGACATCCTCATTTAGATATTTGATTGCATTGAAAGTTACGTTGCACAAAGGCAGGTGCAACCTTCAGGGCCATCGGACAGGTATCCAATAGCCGGTCCAGTCAAGGTAATATTTGAGAAGAAGAGCTATACTTAACTTTCCTTTGAAGATGACGTAGGACTACTCTTACGCCTTCATAACTGATAACGCCGAAATTATTGTGTTCATTAATAGGCATCTGAAAAGACCGCGATTGTAGCGACACTTAGGTTCGGAAAAACGGGGACAATCAGGGAAGGACCAAATGTAAGATTGATTAGCACATACCCCAAGAATTATAAATAAAAGTATGATTTTTTTCTAGCTTTGAGCTGCACGTAAAAAAGCTGCTACAAGGAATCTTCATTCAACCTGTATACGAACAAGTATTTTATGCTTTGGTTTTCATTTTCTGAGAAATTATATTATAAAACTTGATTTAGACGGATTAAGACGGAGTTTAAGCCAAAACATTAATAATCTTTCGATGACGTATTGGCAGCAGGCATTGAAAAAAATCAGATCATGAGTACAAATTGACTAAATTTATGCAAACTTGATACTCTTCTGCGGCCTAATCGATTATGCTTTCTAGAACGTTGAAGTTTGGCGTTCGTTGATACAAAGTTTAAGGACATTCCTCCATCCTCAATCCAAATATGAAAATACTCGCGTTTTCATGGGCATACTACTGAATAAAAAAGCAACGCACAGCTGTCATTTTTATTATTTCAGCTTTGCTGTGTCATTTATCATCAATATGTTATGGTTATGTTTAAAACATATCCCATCGCTTGTTATGTACCTAATAAAATTGTCCCAATATTCCAGAAGATCACCTGGAATAATAAAGTATCTTCTGATGCAAACCAAGTAATAAAGTATCCTCAAATTTCCATCATGATTTTGGGAATCAATATCAAAGCATACGATTATAATAAAGACGGAAATTAAATCCTGGAATGATTTTGTTAGAAAAATTTAACTGCATACTTAAGCAAAAGCAATGTGAAACAGCTACATCATAATTCAAGAAAAATATAAATCCTCACAGACATAGTCGAATAAAATAAGGTATTTTCCAAAATTGGGCTGACAAAAACTTTGGAAAGACTAAGGAAATCCTCCCCCGTTTCATATAACATGCATTATGCCATAATTATCCCCAATTCTCAATGGAAAAAATACTTTTCAAAACGTATAACAAATAAATTGATTGAGTATGTTTCAGCAAATTACATTAAAAAACTAAAAAATAAAATGAGCATAATTTTTCATATACATGTTGCGAATTTCGACCTGGGTCTTTGTCAGCTATAATTTTATTCTAAAAAAATTGAGTTGCGTATTGGACTAACCCGTCTCTGCTATTTAGCAAGAGGTCAAAATTAAAATTTTATACTTTGCTCATAATCTTAGTTCTTTCTGTGTATTCCATTCAACCGAAACGATTGCTACCGTTATGTTTTTCACACTTACAATTCCAACCTCATAGTACCACCTATGAGACCTCGAAGAATTTTCTGCATCTTTCTTGACCCTACAACTAACTATCCTTCCCCTTCCACAGTATTCGCAAGGACGTGGCCAAAGCACTTCTCAACTAGGGTGGTCGGTATTGGCATTTTCGACAAATACCGGTATTCGGTATTTGGTGGAGTCAATACCTGTAATACCGGTACAATTTTTGGTATTAAAAGAAAAACTTTTGATTTGGACTGGATGAAAAACAATATTTGTTAACAAACTTTGTTAAAGTCATTGCTTGTTGAGCTGGTCAAAGCGAAACATGTAGACATAAGATACTGAGCGACTCATCTCCCAATTCGCATTGGATTTTGTTGGCAATGTTGCCAACTACTGAGAATGCCCTCTCTGGTTCAACCGAAGTTGGACGAATGTTTCCAAGCCCGTCGAAAATCAGTGTAAAGTACTTGCCCTTAATCCCTTCAGATTCATAGTAGGAGAATTCCTTACGGATTGCATGCACGGATCCTGGCGTCAACGTATTTGTCATCAGCAACGCAAGTGTTTTGCTCTTCTATAGTATCTTTACAAGTTGTTCATTAACCGATAAACCAGAAAAAATATTTATAAAGGCATCTTCTGCGTACCGATCGTCAGGTATGATCATTGTTTCAGTTTCAACGATCGCATCAGGAATTATTAGACGCTTTAATATCCCGTCCGCTTTTCGACAGAATTATTTAAAAAAAAAACAAATTATCGGCGTATTCTGATCGTCTCTCTTGGATTCATTCCTTCAAAGCATCGAATAAGTTGGCGAAAATTTCTGTGGCTTTATTTGATAATTGTTCCAACATAGATTGGAGCGGCACGTCGGCTTCATATAGGATGAAGAACTCATGGTACAGCAGCTTTAACAGGTTTGAGGGCTTGAATTATTTCACCAACCGCCAAACAATCATCACTGAAGTTGAAGTTGGATTAAAGCTTGAACTTTGAAATACCGAGAATACCGGTTTTTCCGTCTCGAATACCGGTATTTTCGGTATCCGAAATTTGCTGGTAATTGCTGGTTTCGGTACTACCGGTCAGACCACCCTAATCTCAACTTTTGGAGAGTGCCTTGCGTTCATTTGATAGAGCGATTAGTCTCAAGCCTATATCTATATTTGGAAGTGATGCTACTCTCATACAATAGTGTAGGATTGTACCACCTACGAATTTGTGCGAATTACTCAAATCTAATGCTCAATCGTATTCCTGTTACTTTATTGATATTACTTAGTTATTTTCACTTTAAGAGTAAGTTCTCCTAATATAGAATATGTCGAAGAAAGTGAAAGACGTAATCCATCTCAGGTTAGGCGATTAATCAGCTGTTAGCCAAACCAGTTTCAATAAACTTGACTCCCGAGTAACAAAGTAGCCGCGTAACCTACCTTCACATAATTACATTCCACCAGCGAAAGTATCTCCCTTTACAGTTCCGCTGCTTCGAGATGTCCAACTCTTGCACGCAATTATTCCCTGTGGTCGAGTCCGGTGTGTTAATTGAGCATGTTCGATGTCCCCAAGACAAGGTTGATAACTATCTCGAGTGAATGCGCGCTTGCATCGTCGTCCCTTCGCTTCCAACGAGAAAGTAATTATGCTGCCTCGTGGCGGCTGCCCGTTGACCATCCATTCAATGAAAGGGGGTATGTATATTGATTGCCTTGTTCCACGAGAAGTAGCCAAGTTTGTATGCCTATGATGCCCACTCGCTGCAGATTCAATTTCGTCAGCCCATATGTGACAAGTGGATATCAACGAGGTGGGCAATGCAAACCGATGAAATTTATATTGATTGAGGCGAGCAAATACCATTACACTAAGTGGCAGAGGTACTCTCGCTTTCAATTGAATCTACAAAATCAATACCCGACTAGAAAACAACAATTATTGAAATCCGATCATCGAAGACCACCTAATAAAACAAATTCAGAGAAAACACGGTAAATAGAAGCAATGGAATTCAATTTCTATACCACAAGGAGAAAAATATTCTTCAAAAATTCGTGATTTGATAAAAATCATAGTAAATAGAGAAACTGTTCCTTCTTTCTACCCACTGGAACATTGCTGCCTTGCAGCCTATTGTTCATTAGGCACTTTCACAGTTTTCAACTACGAGCCTTCTAAGCCAAATTACCATTTATGTAATCGTATATCATGAGGCTATAACGTTTATACTTTCATACTCAGGAACGTCGATAAAATTTTGAATCCGAACATTTCCAAGACCAGAACGGGAATCGAAACCAGCCACCTTCAGTATGCTGTTTCTAAGGAAAGTCAAGTCTTCCAAGTCTCCCAACTCACTGTAACAATTTCATCTTATCTCAAACTCAATCAATAAAGTGCACATTTCACCGAAAAAAATAGAAAAATAAATCAAAACAGCGTTTAACTCCAATGTTTTTTTTTTAATAAAATATAATAAAAACACAAATGAATTTATTTAAAGCTATTATTATCCATTATTTCTACAGTCTAACGAAAAATTTTACTCGGGTTACTCCATTCGCAGCTCATACTCTGGTAGTCTACGGTGGTAACATTCACAATTAATGTGCGCCTAGTTTGCTTTTACGACCGCTAACTCCTATTGATGGTACTTAATCAGGTTTTTTACTTGGCACTCTCACGCGTTCGCCAGGTGCCCATCATCGCACGGCCGACTTGCTGGGTGCGTGCCCCTGAACCCACATTTAGCCTTACGAAGAACTACGCCGACAGAGACTCCACAACAAGTGTGGATTTACCTAGATCCATTTAGAGTTTATCATATGGGAACAGGTTTTACGATGTGCAGGCGAAAAAACGGTCGCTTGTTGGTTGACTTCGGCCCAGTTGAATGTGGGGCTCCCGCTGGCTGACTGCTGCTGTCATCGAGATTGTCGTTCCGAGGCTTGCGAATGAGTAAACAATGAGAAATGCATTTCACCTTGATGTGTATTTTTTTCGGGGCGATGATAGTTGATTAGTATGTAAAAGTTTAATTTATTCATTAAACAATGCAAGGTAACTGTGGAACTAATTTGTGTTATATGACTTGGCTTTGCAGTGTTAACAATGCAATGTAAACAGTAAAATAAAAGCATAGTGCTCTTTATACAACCATGGTCACATAAATTCAAGATCAAATAGAAGAACAGTGTAGCTGTTAATTTGATGACAATAGATAACCAAAATAGACGATTAAGTGTGCTACCCTATATTCACTTATTGTTTTACGATTATAAACCAAAAACACATAAATTTATTTCAAAGCTTCTGTCGATAAAATTAACACGATTTTATTGATAGTAGCTTTTAGAGCCATTGTGTTTGTTAAAGAGAAGTGAATGTTCCAATTCGTTTTATCATTTCTTTTCCTTTCTCATACAACAAAATTGAACCGAAAGGCTATCTGTTCTGGTACGGGCTAAGTCGAGGCAAGTACGAGACACTGAAGACGGCCTTACTGTTGAGGTCGAAATACGTATCTGTCAAGATACAATTAAGTGGTGGAATTCAATGGGATTGTACAAACTCGTCTTATGACCAGATTATTTTATGCCAAAGAAAACTCGAGAAAATTTCCAACCCGAAAATTTTCTTGACCGGACCGGGAATCGAACCCAGCCACCTTCGGCATTGTCTTATTCAGAAGCCGCTCATATCACCGCATGACTAAGAAAGGCCTCAGTAAAACACTGTATTAAGTGTTGATTAGAAGCGCAAATCAATCAGAGTCGCCTCTCGTCAAATTAAGTCCTTTCTAGCTATTTTCGTTAACGATACCGTAAGCGTTGGTGGAAGTGACCAAAATTCAATTCAATTGCATTGTCGTTTTCGTCTTTCCTATTTCCCCCATCAATTTAATTCGATCTGGCCCAAAATATACACCTTGACGGCACACTACACATGGACTTTACAGCTTGGCCGACTAAAAATAATTGCCCGGTAATTAGGTGCGATGGTTTATTACGATTTCGATTAGCTCTCACCGCACAATGCCAATTAATATTGGCTAAACTGGGGCTAACTAGTTCATACGAGTTAGCAGGGATACGTGAAGGCGATGCCGCAAATCAACCGTAATGGTGGTTATTGTAAAAACAATTCAATGCCATTGGATATTGTCCAAATTGATGACATTGAAAGAATGTCCCTCAATATATGGTTGGTTATATCGCTTATTGGAACATGCTCGTTTTCATTCAATTAAATGCATATCTATTTTTATTAAACAATGTTGGTACTTGTACGATGCTTTATATATGTATGGTGGCCCCTTGAATTATTTACAAGGAGATAAATAAGATATGACAGAAAATTTTGAAAAATTTAATCTCTCCGGTGAAATGATTTATTGTACATTTTGTTTTACAGTCGCTTCTCTACATCTCGATGTTCATCTTGATATCTCTCCCTATGTCGATGGTTTGCTCGGTCCCATCAATCTACATCCTTTTTTTGGTTTCTACATCTCGATAACCTTCCTATCTCGATATCTTTCTATCTCGATATGTTTTGGTAATATTTTGTTCAGGATTCTCTCTCCCTATGTCGATATATTCAAATTTTGTAGGCAATTGGCATTGTAGGCATTGAACAATAACAAACACATCCAATATAAGAAATGAAATTTGTGTTGTTGTCGTTTTTTATAACAACTAGCTTTTTTCGATCTAGTACCAATATCAATTTTCCTCCCATTCCTCGATCTCTTCTTATCTCGATGGTCTCTTCAATATCGAGATGAGGAGAGGCGACTGTACTAAGTTGCAAACATTAAATTACCAGAGACCAAGGAGTTTTTTTAGAGACGTTGTTAAGACCTCCTGATTTGATGTAGTTCACGATTCTGATAACGGTCTACAGCTCTTTTTGTAATGGTTGCGGTAGGGTTTTACAAACAAGGACACAACGGTAAATCATGCAATGAACATCCTTGGCACTTACCCTTCTTTGATTTCTGATTTCGACACAAGCATTGCTGGTGCACCCTCAGTACAAACTCCTCCAATTTGTTTCCACTGCAAGCCACCATATTCAAGAAGCTATTGTAGTCATGATGTCGTACCTTTATTGTACTTTCCAAATCATTGCAGAATGCGTGGGCTTCATCTAGGCGACGTCAGTCGTCTAGACCTACATATGTGCTGTGGAGTGTGGGTTCGATTCCCGCCCTGGTAAGGAGAAAACTTTTCGTAAAGCGAAAAATTCTTCACTACTGGTCCACTGAATGTTGTGTAAATGTCCTGTTCGTTGTCTAATGCTAAATGTTAACTGTTCAGTTTGTGTGACCTCTGGTCGAAGAAGGTGATGCTGTCTTTTTTAGAAACACTTCTTTCAAACAAAAAGAGTTAATTCTTTGCAAAGGTATCACGGTTCCCTTGGTATGGTCTCGCCTCCCAGAGGGCGCGGACCACCGGCTGCGAAACAATGCACTAAAAAAATGGCTCTTATCAGGGCCACTCATCTGTGATAAGAGATAAAGGGAGTTCCTACTAAGATTTCCAAAAGAGTGAAATACCAATGGACTCACAACCTATGTTTGAATGGTTATCATTCAAGATTCGTATGGAAGTTGCACTAAAATTAATAAGAATAATAAATGTGCACGATAACGTAGAAATTGTTGAAGGTGATGAACTTATTTACAATTAAAAATCACGTTAATAAAGCTTAGCTTTAGCTTTAGCTTTGACTGACTACACATATCTATGGTTGCTACTCCGTGATTGACCAGAATCAGTGAAATTGCACAAAGAATCAACTGAATGATTGACTGGGATTGTTCAAGCATTCTCAGTGTGCAAGTTTCAGTGACTCTAAAATTCAAATGATCAATAACGGCGCCGGCCACGTCCTTGTAGTCAGTTAGGAAGAAGGAAGGAATATTAGTAGTGTGTTTACCTCTGCGTCTCCACAAAAACCACAGGAAGGATTATCAGTTAATTGGTAGGCATCGTTGGATCTGGATTCACTCTGATAAGCGATACGACCGTGTCATTCTTTATACACAGTGATTTTACCTAGCCATGAATCAGGCGCGAAAAGTAGTACAAACTAACTACCGGCCTACCGGGCGCGCAATGCAGAACACAATATTTCGTCCGATCGCGCCATCGTTCTGCTGTCCGAAACAAGAGAAATCTCGCACTGAACTGATTTTTATTACCGGCCGCGCAAAGCAGAACACAATATTTCGTCCGATCGCGCCATCGTTCTGCTGCCCGAAACAAGAGAAATCTCGCACTGAACTGATTTTTATTACCGGTCGCGCAAAGCAGAACACAATATTTCGTCCGATCGCGCCATCGTTCTGCTATCCGAAACAAGAGAAATCTCGCACTGAACTGATTTTTATTACCGGCCGCGCAAAGCAGAACACAATATTTCGTCCGATCGCGCCATCGTTCTGCTGTCCGAAACAAGAGAAATCTCGCACTGAACTGATTTTTATTACCGGCCGCGCAAAGCAGAACACAATATTTCGTCCGATCGCGCCATCGTTCTGCTATCCGAAACAAGAGAAATCTCGCACTGAACTGATTTTTATTACCGGCCGCGCAAAGCAGAACACAATATTTCGTCTTCGTCCGATGCGATCGCGCCATCGGTCTGCGGTCCGAAACAAGAGCAATCTCGCACTGAACTGATTTTTATTACCGGCCGCGCAAAGCAGAACACAATATTTCGTCCGATCGCGCCATCGTTCTGCTGTCCGAAACAAGAGAAATCTCGCACTGAACTGATTTTTATTACCGGCCGCGCAAAGCAGAACACGATATTTCGTCTTCGTCCGATCGCGCCATCGTTCTGCTATCCGAAACAAGAGAAATCTCGCACTGAACTGATTTTTATTACCGGCCGCGCAAAGCAGAACACAATATTTCGTCCGATCGCGCCATCGTTCTGCTGTCCGAAACAAGAAAAATCTCGCACTGAACTCCAATTAAAAATCACGTTAATAAAGAATAAAAAACAGAACTTGTTGTAGATCCCTCGATGGAATATTCCAATTTACTCATAACATGGAAGAGGAGAGTTCAGAGATACTGATTAAAAAAAATATATTTTCGCATAAAGACCGCCCGTGATCATCACCAATTCATACGGCAGTAGCAGGCCTGGTCATTTTCTAGTTTTAATGACTTGGTCACTGAAGTCACTAAAGTCACTTCTTCTCGGAGAAAGACACTATTTTCAACTATTTTGAACCTAAACTAGGGCTGTACATAACAAATCCCGTACAAATCGTCGTAGAATGTAAAATGCACATTGAAAAATATAAAACTTTAAGTAATAATATTTTGCTCAAACCAAATTGCGAATCTGGGAAAACGAAAGCTTGGAACTTGTTAGCCCAAAAGTCTTTCTTAACGACTCCAAAGTTCAATTGAAACTTGGCCGACATTTTAACCCGATTTTCTTATATGCTTTTATACAGTGATTAAATAGAGGAGTTGTATGTCCCTGTACATGATTTTGTATATTGTGAGACATGCCACATGCAAGATGGACCCAACTTAGATACTTAGAGACATCCACTCCGATCAATACTTGAGAATGTTTCAAAGTACCGTCAACTGGGGGGAAGATGATCATTGAGGTGAAGATGATCATTTGATGTGTCAGTCAAAAGTGCCAAATTTTTTTATGAAACGGTAGTCAACAATATTCTCCGTTCAAGTAATGTTACCGCTAAGTAGAAATCCGAGTTTTTCGATTATAATCATGAAAATGTATTTTGTGGAAGAAAGAGAGAGATAGTCATAAATGACGCTATTTTCGTTTCAAATATTGACTTCGTAGACTTCTTTACGTAGTAAATTCAACATTCATACAAATAACCTAGTGTATTTTGACTACTATGTCATAATGATTTTATTAGAGCGGTCTTGATCAACTTCACCCCAAACCAGATTACTCAAAAAATGTGTGATAATTTAATTTAATTTAATAAATGCGAACGCATTTCAGAAAACTAAAGCTGTTGATTATTGCAACGTTTAGCAGTACATGTTTTGAAAATATTTGTTTCGATTTAAAATGTAAACACACATTGTTATTGCATGTTTTGTCTTAAAAATGATCATCTTCCCCCCAGTTGACGGTACATTCTGATGATAATTTGGATATTAACAATTCTATAAACTTTGGAGATCCCAATAGGAAGAATCGTTTTTAAAATATTTTGGTAATTTTGAATTTGACTCACCAATACATTTGTGGTATTAGTATTTCAAAGAAAATTTTGATTAAAGTATTCTGGAAAAAAAGGTTTTAAATATGTATTTATTGATTTTAAGTCTCTGGGTATAATTCGTTGGTTTATTCTATATGAATACAATTCGGATGCAAATATTACGGTTGTTATGGATTTCTTATAGCCTGTTAAGATTGTGTTTTATAACATGAGTTAAATGGTGTGATAATGAAATGCTATTAAAAAAATAGATTTGTGAACTTTGACATTAAAATACCCAGCTTGGCAAAACTCCTCGAACTCGCTAGAGATAAATGAAATCATAAATGATGAAGATTAGTCTGATGAGGCTATTAAGGTTTAATATAGTAAAATTTCGTTATTGTACAAAACTTTTGGGATCTATAAAGAAATTATGTTTTTATTTTTTTTATTGTCTTTATTAGGGAGACTTTCAGCCCGAGGCTGGTTCGTCTCCAAGAAATTATGTTATTATTATCCTAAGAACGTATTCCCAAGTGTCTGATACAGCAGTCATTCGAGAATTGAGTTTTCTTTCGTTTAGACGCAAAAGATGTCAAAATCGTTAAATCGCAATGGATTTCTTTATTCAATGCAGATAGTATATAATATTGGCGCTTACAGAGGGTTATAGGTTTCAATCCCAACGAATAAAAGGGGTTACCTTCCAATACATTTTTTTAATCTAGTGGAATGTACATCGAGTTTTCTAACATTCTAATTGACGCTAGGACAAGGTTCTACTATGTCTGAAACTCGATTATGCATATGCATAACATGTGATGGATTTTGTGCGGAAAAGGTATTAGAGAGTAACCGCTCCTTCGGTTGGCTTTGATCCCACAACCCCAGTACGCTAGACAGGTGCTTTCCCAGGTGGTTTCATAGAACTGGAATCATAGAATTCTATCATAGAACTGGAAGGTAATACGCACATCAAACTATGCAGCATACATCCTATTCGGTCACAGATATCTAATTATTATGTAAAAATTTCAGCTTGCCTATAGTGATATCCTAGAATTCATAAAATATTCTGAAGTTCAGCTCGTGAAGTCTACGCAGCAACGGCTTCCTAAATTTGCTAGGTTTCAATCAAAATACTGCTCAACAGACCCTTAAAGCCTGTCAAGATATGTATATACAACATTAACTGACCCAAAAACAACAACAAGACAAACTTTGTCTCGCCAAAAATTGATCAATTTTCTTATACATTTTTTTGGGTACACAATTTATCCAGAAAACGAATCGGTTTCTGAAGAATTTGAATTTTTTTCACAGTTTTACCATAACATTTTTCCTATTTATTGAGTAAACAATCAAAATTACCGCATATCGAAGTTTCCATAATCGAATGATGATGCCAACTTCGTGTTATATATACAGATGATAAAGATTTGATATTCCCATACAAATTGTATGAAAAACTATTTGAACAAAAAGGTTGAGTTTTGATTTTCAAAGTATTCCAGTTTCATCAGGACATTTTTCCTCGTAAATAGCAGAAGAAAACAAATATAAATAAGCAAAGATTGGCTTATTCATTCTTGAGTGATGCGCGGTTGTACAATAGTCAACTTTGTTTTATATAATAAGAAGAAGAAGAGAAGAAAGATATATTATATATATATATATATATATATATATATATATATATATATATATATATATATATATAAGAATATAGATTTTATCCTGCACTTCAATAGATGCAAAGTCATCCAAAACGTTCTTGAGTTCAGGTGGTCAGATCTACAATTATCAAGTAGCATAATGCGTGTTTAAAACCTCAGCTCAGCTCATTCTTCTCAGTTAAAAATCAATATTTTATGTGGAGATTTGTTAGATTCCTCGTAGTGACATTCTATAATTCGCAAAACGTTCTAAAGTTTAGGTCGTAAGACCTATACAGCGACGGCCTCCAAAATGATACCGGAAACATTCAAGAATTTAACCAACAGATCCTAATATAAGTTAATCTGGTTTTCTTTAATTTATCATTTCATAACTATCTTACAACATCTGTTTCAATCTACTTTCGCTTCCAAAAAATGATAATTTGGTAATTATGGTATGAGCCACACGATTCAAATGCATTTTATGGCATCCTCAATAAGCAAAACCAAAGGGCAGAAACTAGTTCAAAGTAATAAATCAAATAGTCTATCGTCTAGAGTCTTCCACTCTCGACGGTGCTGTTGTATAGCACCCATTAAATGCTTCTGAAAAATTAACCATATAGCCCATAAAACAAATCATCTAAAATTCTATCTGGATACCATCTCGTAAATCTAGAACTACACATTCTGCAATGCATTTGATCATCGTTGAACCTCCCTCCAAGCAAACCTTTCGAACGACTCGGAATGTGCCAAAGTGCCAAACATTTCGTCATCGTAAAGATAAACAAAACCACGTATTTACCACACCACACGTGATTGGGTTTCTCCGATCACCAACACGATCGTAGCGATCTCGACTTCTCTCCGCGAAAAGAAGAGTTCATTCAAGACGCTCCTATCGAGAGGAACTCAGCGCGGTGCTAAACCGAAACGCAAATTTGTTTGCGTTCCACTATCCACTATACTTTTGCACCTACCTCTGTATTATGCTTCAAGCTTCAACGTCGATCAACTAACGAGTGCAGGCCGCGCACCGTCCGGTTAGAATCAACAAGCGATCTCCGGTCCGGTCGTAGCCATCATCATAATAAAAATGAATTGACTGGCGCGAATACAGTGATCATCAACTTTCAAAACTAGTTGAAAGGGGGGAGGGGGTGGTATTTCCGAACCCATTGACGGATGGACAGGGGAATGGTTTTAAAGTTCTAAAAATAGCCAACCCGTGGAACAACAACAGAACGGCCCCCGATGATGATCTCACGCCCTCTCGAACTCAACGTCCTCACGACCGAGACGGCTTGGGTGCGGAGCATCGTGGGGCTTAGTCAGTGTGTGAATGTGCCACACGAATGCCGTAGCGACCACAACGATTGTGTGTACTTGGGTGATATCAAAAACTGGAAAGATGTATCCACTTACGAAATCAGGAAAATTTTTATTGGGTCACTATCGGAAAGAAGGTGTAAATTATATCACAATTATCGAATTACAATGCTTCGACGGATGCAGCCACGACTTAGTATGAAATTCTTTAGAAATAGTACTTTATTGAGCTAACTAATTGATCAGGGGGATTGCAACCCAACTGTCGTCAAATCTGTCAGCTTGAAGTCGTAAGATTAAGATGATTATAAGTCTTTTCTCCCACCGAATGGTTGAGAAATCAAAACATAAAGCCCCGCTAGCAAAACTGATGATGGGTGCTGACCTCTTGCGTGACTTTCATGAGCCGATTCCCGCGCCACTTGACCACACTAAACACAGCGCTTCCAGTGCTGCTCATTTGCCTACATAAATAAATCTATGCATTAGCACATCCATAGTAGTGCCCGGTAGTGTGTGTATCCATGTGGTTAGGTCGTCCACAATTTTTCTTTTAATGATAATCATAACAGAGAGCTAGTATGACGAGAATGAGTGGCCAAACAACCGGCAGCTGTTCACTAATCCCGCAAGCCACTATGGCTAGGCGGAGGGCTGCCAACCCAGAAGTATACTTCTACCTATTTACATGCGCCCATCGCGAATAGACAGACACAACATTTTTAAATCCTGGTTTGGCCAAACAGTCAACCAAAGATAGCAGCCAAACAGTCAAATTAAAAAAAAATGATTTGGTGAAGTATAAAAAATATGTCGTAGCTAAGAAAAATGTGTTCTTTCGAATGAATAATAAAAATTAGCATGCTTTTCAAAATTAAAAATACCCAAATGGATTTAGATTACGTAGTACCGTCAACTGGGGGGAAGATGATCATTGAGGTGAAGATGATCAGTTGAAGTGTCAGTCAAAAGTGCCAAATTTTTTTATGAAACGGTAGTCAACAGTATTCTCCGTTCAAGTAATGTTACCGCTAGGTAAAAATCCGAGTTTTTCGATTATAATCATGAAAATATATTTTGTGGAAGAAAGAGAGAGATAGTCATAAATGACGCTATTTTCGTTTAAAATATTGACTTCGTATACTTCTTCGCGTAGTAAATTCAACATTCATACTAATAACCTAGTGTATTTTGACTACTAGCTCATAATGATTTTAGTAGAGCTGTCTTGGTCAACTTCACCCCAAACCAGATTCCTCAAAAAATGTGTGATAATTTAATTTATTTTAATAAATGCGAACGCATTTCAGAAAACTAAAGTTGTTGATTATTGCAACGTATAGCAGTACATGTTTTGAAAATATTTGTTTCGATTTAAAATGTAAACACACATTGTTATTGCATGTTTTGTCTTAAAAATGATCATCTTCCCCCCAGTTGACGGTACTCGGGATTTGTTATAGCTTTTGATTAAGGTCACTCCTGACAGAATCCAAGTTTCAAAGTGCTCGCGTTTTCACCACTCGATACGGAGGCGGCGGACAACTGTCAATTTTGTTGATTCAGCTTTGCTGCGTCGCAGCATGCGTGAAAAAATAAAAATGACAGTTGTGCGTTGCTTCCGTATCGAGTGGTGTGCCCCCGAAAACGCGAGCACTTTGAGACGTGGATTCTGTCAGGAGTGACCTTAAAGTTTTACAGTGAAACACTTACGTGTTGACTAAATGCAAAAAGTAGAATGCATTTTCTATTAACATAATTACGAAGCAGTTATAAAATTTCAACTATCGTTCTCAATACATTTTCAACCAATTTTTAACAATCGAGGCATAAATCGTTCTAAGGATACATTATTAGAAAGAAAAGCTTATTTATTCTACGCCGACGAATTTATTTACGCTGATTTTTTTCCAAGAGTTATCATTAAAAAAAATTCAAAGCGCTTATGTAAATAAAAATGGCTTACTCAAGAATGAACCATTCTAATGTTAGTAAAAGTATCGGACTTTTGCCGACGACGCTGTGGTATGTGGATATCTATGGCAAAATCATGCATGGGAATAAAATTCGCTTGTATAAAACACAGACGACAGGAAGCGCTCATTACAATAATATGTCTGCCTAAAGGCTACCCAGAGTTGACCGCTGTTTTTTTTTTGTGAACTTTTGTTTATAAGTTCAATTTTTTTCTGGCAATGAAACTTTTTAAACCTGTGACGGGTGTGGCATGAACATTTTGTCACAATTTATACAGTAGTGGGCAAAACATATGCAACTGATATTTGATTAACACAAAAACCTCTACAGAACATTTGTTTTTTCAAAAAGCTAAATAGATTCATCTTTACCAGGGGCCGGATAACGAGTAACATGCGTTTTTGGGCAATAAATTAGTAAATGACTGCTCATAGGCATGATTTTGTTGACAAGCGTCATGTTGTATCGGACAAAACAAATGCAACGTTTCTGTTTTCTTTGTTTATTCGTAAAGATTGGAAAAGCAACTTTGTCAATTTACACCTTTAGTATTATATTTTAGTCATCTCCGGCTGTCGACTATCTATATCGTTCTTAACCGTTCTTGGATTTGAAAATTTATTGCAGATATATAATAATTGCAGAATTCGATAACATCGTAATTTTGTTCCAAGTTTCGTTCCCTAGAGAGGGAGCTATTACAGCTAGGTGTATAAAAATGAATTTAATTTTGAAGGAAATTCAATTGCTTATTTTGAATTGAACAATTAGAAGATGTCCTGTTGCAATGGGGTCCGGCGGAGAAGCTTTTGATATAGTTGAAGATTCAAAACAAAATACATCTGGTTGATTTACTTCATACTGGATGGAGTATTCATGAATGGTAAATCGTTTTGTCCAGTGATGAATCAAAGTTCAACATAATTGAAACAACGGAATACATTATGTGTATAGACCACTGTGAAAATGATTGCGATACTGCGATGCTGGATGGATTCAAGAATGCATATAACATACCCAAAGTTGTTATTCTGCCTGGTGTTTGTTCTGTCCAGGAGGGAGTTACTATTTTCTCAAGTTTCAACAATTTAATTCTGTTTCATACATAGATAATGTGTATTTTTAGTTCAATAAATTTTAATTATGTTGTATTTTAGAATTTTAGTATTTAGCAGTTCGGCAAAAATCCGCACAGACGCGTGCCCAACAAAATTAAAACTAATATCCCGGCAAAAATGACGTTTATTAGCTAATTTTCGGCAAATTATTTGATGATTTTCAGCAACTTTGAAAGAATTCTCGGCGAAAAACATGTTTGCTTGGGCTTGGCTGTGCGAATCTCGGTATAAAAACCCAGATTAATCCACCTAGCAGTGATGATGCCTTTCTCGTGCATTATAAAATATATTGAAAGAATCACATTAGAAAGGTCAAAAAAGCTCTTTAGGAGAATAGATCACATTTTTTGATCATTTTGCATGTTTTTGCATTAGTTAAAATGCATCGCCATCATTTTCGGAAAAAAATTTTTTTTTGGTTTTTGAATTTTTTTTCCAAAACAATGAAAACAATGATTTTTCAATAATTCCGAAATGCAATCTCCGATCAAGCCAAAAAATTTCAATGATTTCAATAGCAAACAATAGGACCGCATTCCCCGTTGAATGCAACTTGTTGCGAGTAAATCGGATAATGCTAAGTTCCAAAAAGTGTGTCTACAAAATTTGTACACATACACACATACACACACACACATACATACATACACACATACAGACATCACCTCAGTTCGTCGAGCTGAGTTGATCGGTATATAACACTATGGGTCTCCGGGCCTTCTATCCAAAGTTCTTTTTTGAAGCAATCATATAGCCTTTCGGTACAACTTTGTTGTACGAGAAAGGCAAAAACAAACAAACAAATAGCTGAGATTCCGGTAAAAAATTAAGTGTTATAACTCAAAAACCGACGAAAAATCAACTCATGTCAGTACTTTGGATTAGTCTTCAGATCGGATTTCCCAATCGCACATAACTCTCTATTGATTTGTGATTTTTTAAACTTATTCACAAGATAGGTATATATGTGTGGGGAATACACTGAAAAAGCATTCGAGTTGTTTGGTTACATTGTTCAATTAAACGCTTTCATAAAAAAATGAAATAAATCAAAACATTTTCAACTGACAATAATAAACAAAGATAGCAAATTTGAAATTCAATCATTCATATGCATGTGGAAGTGGAATGCCATCATACCACGAAGCAAATGAGAAAAAAAAAGAAATTCAGTCTCAGTAGGCTTGCAGATAAAG
Source organism: Armigeres subalbatus (assembly GCF_024139115.2). NCBI lineage: Eukaryota > Metazoa > Arthropoda > Insecta > Diptera > Culicidae > Armigeres > Armigeres subalbatus. The sequence goes on along the minus strand of NC_085140.1, from coordinate 344,566,908 downwards.
CTAGAATTTTCTAATCGTGACGGTGACTTAGAAAGCAAATTAAGATAATTCAGGCTGTGAACTATTCCACCGATTCGTTTAACTTTAAGGTAAAATTTGACAGTTCGATGGATATTTCTCTGTGGTTGAAATAACGGATTTATCAGTTCGATAGTTAAACTTTGTTCGCAAGAAAATTAGCGCCAAATCCATTTGCTTCAAATAACTATCAATCTGTCAAAACTCAAATGGGTCGGCTTCGGACCACGATGGGAAAATAACCATCGAACTGTCAAATTTTAACTAAAAATTAAACGAATCTGTGAAATGGTTCACAGCCTCAGTTTTCGATTCTTTATCCGTGAAGACGCATTCTAATTTTCACTATACCGTGCACTGAGATCAATTTACCATTATATTTTATATGCGTGAGTCACATAAAACAGTTTCGACTGACTTCATCACGACTTTATGTGCTGCACTCAAAATTTATTAATCATCAACGATATTTAATACTTATTCATATACAATATAAAGGTAATTTATTTACGTTCTATTTGACCTAAAAATGAATTTTATGTGCGATGATCCATAGTTAAGAACTATTAATACTTGCACATAAAATTCAAGAGCGAACAATACAATACTTTTTGCCTTTCTCGCACAACAAAGTTTTTTCTTTTCAACATGGTGGACTGTTGGCAGTATGCTGAAAAATTCTTCTCGCTACAAAATAATGTAAGTAAAATCAATTTATTAAACAGAATTCCTTCTCATACATTTTCTTTTCCAGCTTCGTACGATTTCCTGCCATGGACGTGTTCATGAACGCAGCGCCGCGACACGTCGTAAACATCACAAAAACTTCCGCTGTGCCAGCGAGTGTGCCAGAATTTTTCACCAGCAGATCAACAATAGTAATTTTCCGGCGGCGAAAAGAGTTTTCTTCGTCATCAATAGTAGGGAATAAATCATCATGGTTTTTTCGCCATCATTTCCGTGGCAACTTTGCAAGGTGATTGATCACAAACTTGATGGCGTTCATTTTGTTTTTAAATATGAATGTGTTTTGGATGCGCTTTGAACAGGCGAGCCATGGGTGGCATATTCACAAATTACGTAGTGTTATAGAGGGGCTCATCTCAAGCGTACGGACCATCAAACTTTTCGAGGTGCTCAATACAGAACGTGCTGCGAGGTGCCGATGCGAGTCGAAAATATTATTTAATTTTTGGTGTTATTTGCAAATTAAACCTGACGACGAAGGCAATTTTTGCAGCTTTTGTTACTGTTACTATTGCCAATGTCTGGAAACGTTTGCATCGCAAATAACTTTTGAGCATCGCAATCACAATGCATTTTCTAAGAGATAATAAACAATATTAAATTTAATATGTTATTTTGTTTTCATTTAAATTTGATTTTATGATTCAAACAAATCCAAAAATGTTCCATTTGATTTATCAAACACGCCATATGAATAACATTTGCAGCTGCATTTGAAATATAATTGGAAAGCCAATGAAATCCCATTGTGTGTGCATTTATTTTACGGGTGCGCTGCACATAAAATTAATTGGTTTCTAAATTTCAAGTTTTATGTGCAACACCAATAAAAAATATTTGCAAAGCTTGATTGCAAAAATATATGTGCGATGCACATAAAATTTAAATGGAAATTTAGCTCAGTGTGGGGGACCGAAATACGTCCACCTCAAGAGATATAAATTAATTGAAGGGGATTTAAAGTAATTATTTACAAATAATTTATGTTATCCTTTTCATATACTTGACAGTCAGCTTTAAGGCCATTGAGATGGAATGTAGGCTTTGAAATTAATATAACATAAATCGAAAATAAAGCGTGTAGAACATAATTGCATCAAAAGTAAGTGTGTTTGAATTTCAAATTGCGATTAATAAATAAATCTAATCTAATCTAATCGAACACAAACGCAGCCAGTACAAAGAAAGCATCCTGGAAAACTATTGAGTTAGATGACGCCCAATAATTTTTCTTGTCAATATTGAGGCTCACAGCATACCAGTGGTATGACATAAACTTCAAAGCGGCCAGGCCCACTGCGTTGTGTTTGCCGCAGAGATGATTCTTCGAGATGTATCGTGTTCAAGTAGTCACTTCAACATGATACATATCACGAATCTACAGGGGTTGAAGGATGCGTGGACATACCGTACCATACGCACCGCGTTCTTTTTAAGTTCTTATTTTGGTAATTGTATATAAATAAATATGTAGTGAAATGAATAACATTATGATAAGAAATTATATCAAATTTTATATATATTTGAAGGGTACAACGTCAACTAGGAGCCGAAGTTGATTCGGGATGTACATCTCTTGTAGAAGAAGCTGGAAATTGTAAAGAATTTATTTATTATTTAGAATGTTATATATCAGATAGCAGTTTATGTGCCAGGAAGTCGTCTACGTAAAGGTTACATGGCAGGTTGTGAAGCTTTCCTTCCTGGGATGTTTTGTAGTGGGCTATGAAAATGTTAAATCAGAGTGAAGGTACATAATACAATAATATAAATATATAAAAGCATAAAAATATGATTTTTTAAATATGAAAATAAGAAACATAAAAATATAGTGTAATAATAGAATAAAAATTGCTATATGAAAATTTAAAAAATATGAAAACATGAAAATAAAAAATGAAGATACAAAAATATGAGTACATAAAAACATGAGAATATGATAATATTGCAAATGTTAAAATATAAAATGTGATATTAAAGTATTAAATTTTGAGAATATGACAATATAAAGATCTGAAAATAAGATAATATAAAAATATTAAAACACAAAAAATATAGAAGATGGAAATATGAAAGTATAAAAAATAATATAATAAAAATAGAAATATGTAAATATGCTAATTAAATTATAACAACATGAAAGTATGAAAATATAAGAAAGGCAAAAAAATTAAAATATGAAAATTAAATTTTTCAAACTACAATATGAAAATATGATATGAAAAAAATACAAATATATGAAAATATAAAAGTATAAAAATATGAACATATACAAGTATAAAAAATGTGAAAGCATAAAAAAAGGCATCATAATGTGTATATAAGTATAAAAATAGAAAAAATATAAGAGTAAGGAAAATATGATAATATGAAAATATTATAATATGAAGGTGTAATAACATGAAATTATATAAATATGAAAATACAAAAATATAAAACATAAAATATCAAATTTGAAAGTGGAATGTTCAATTTAAAGAAATATGAAACTATGATAATATTATAACATAATAATATGAAAATTTTAAGACACAAAAATAATAGAATGTAAAATATGAAATTATAAAAATATAGAAATTAAAAAAAATAAAATGTAAAAATATGAAAAATAAATATTATGAAATATGAAAAATAAGTATAATAAAATATGGAAAATAAATATTTTACGAATATATAAAAACACGAAAGCATGGCATTGCTCCGGTATATTTCGTGGACTGGAAACTAGTGATACTCATGTTTCCTTTGAAATCTCTGTTCAGATTGCTATCAGAAATCAAGGTGGGTGTAATCCTTAATTTCAATCTGTGACAAAAATGACAAAAGCATTAGAATTACTATTCCTGGTCACGCTTGTCTGTACCGTTACTAGGGAGAGAAGGAATAAGTATCACGGAGATGGATGTTGGGAAGGTATTCGTTGGGTCAGGATGTGCCTGTAGCTGGCAATGTGACCATGGTAGAACTTACCCCGTAACACACCACGAAGAGGTATCTACCCAGCATTACGGGTAATCAAATTGCGATTAATAAATAAAGTACCTAAACTAAGCGAATACATATCAAAGGAATCCCTTCTCAAGGTACGCATTTCTCTATTTACAGTGGTAGTTTAGTCAATCAGTCTGCTTCAATCTAAACTTCTAGTTAAAAAATAGCTCTACGGATTTTAAACCTTTGATTGGATTTACCGTGGGTGACCGAAATCCAAACAGCACCGAATTCCGTTCACTTCGTGAGATATCACTTATATAGAGGAAGTTATAAATATTTATAAATCATTTAGCTTATCCTAATCTTATACTTAAAAGTAAGCTTTCTGGCCGTAGAAATGGTAAATGTGCTAAGAAATTAAAATATCACAATTAAAAAAACAAATCGCCACCCAGAAAACGCAAAGTTCCAGGCGCCATTTTGTCGCGTTCCGGATATAATTGTACCAAAAGTGACGTTTGAATTGCAAATTGCAATTAATAGAGTACGATCAGCAGAAATAGATCAATTGTTTCCATCAGGTAGCGTAAGAATAGAACTTTCATATAAGGGCTTGATAATTATATTTTAATGATTGTAACTATCAAAAATGAATGATTTTATTCCGCCAAACTTTGTCTCAAATGTCGAACACGCATTATGAAAAAATGTTTCAAATTCCGAGCACTTCAATTTAAATTCCGAACACCACTTTAAATGCTTGAAAAGGCAAAATATCTCATTGTTGCACAATTTTAATGTCCTTTATCTGTACGCCTACCGTGAAAATTCGTTAATTTATGCAATAATAACGGAATATTACACAGAAAAAAATATGAAAAATAAACAGCGCGAAAATTTACGCTATTATACGCTGAAATTGTTCTCTTCCTAACAAGATTGCTTACAACAGAGTTTACAATAGCCATCTAGCAAGGAAGTGCAATGCGTGTTTTATTTGTCGCGAAAATAATAAAATATCTATTTGGTGTTCAGAGGCTCGTACGCATGTAATGCGCATTGCTCCGGTCAAAACAAGTTTGAACAACAACAAGTTTCAAAACAAGTTTGAAAACAAAAGTTTGAAATAGCCGTCGACCAAGTAAGTGCAGTGCGAGTTTTGTTCGTCGGGAAAATAATAAAATATCTATGTGGTGCTCGGAGGCTCATGCGCATGTATTGCTCTTTGCTCCGGTTGAAGCAAGTGCGATCTTCCATAGTTTGTAGTAGCTTTCGGGGCTAATAAGTACAGAGTGCTGCACGTCCGTTCGGGCGTGCATGGTTTTACTTTTATCTCGTGGCGAAATAGTGAATCAGTGTTATTTCTAATCCCATAGATCGCATCACTTACCGAAGTGAATCCAGATAAATTATCTTTTGCAACTAAAACGATATCCTATCCCAAGACAATCGAGGAGATGCAGAGGTATACTCGGTCTCTAGTAGCAACGAGAGTCGGACTAACAATGACCGTTAGGACGTGGCCGACGCCGTTATTGATATTAAATATTTGAGCTCCCGAAACGTATACATTGAGAATGAGCAGCTAATCTCATGCCTCATTTATTGTGTTCTCTGTACCGTAGCAACTACGAATTATGCGGTCATAATGCTCATTAGGGTGCCAATGAAAATGACATTTTCGAATTTCAAAAAACGACATTGCTCACAAGTTTCATTTCCCTAAAACATGATCCCATGCAAAATTTGAGCTCATTCGGACATGACTTAGGGGTGCCTAAAATTCATCAAAGTTTTGAAATTTTAACCCATAACAAATTTTTCCAAGGGGGAGACCAAAGGAAAAGTCGAAAATCGAATTTTTGTTTTTGATGCCAATTGACTTAAAAATGCATGAAACGTCGAGATCTTATGTTAGGCCGTTACAAATATTTAATTAACGTTTTGTCCTACTGGTCTGCCAAAGGTCAAGGGGGGATAATAAAAAATAAATAATAAAATGAAAAAAATCAAAAAACTACTCGGATTTGTTAAATAATGTTTTGAAAATCCTCAAAATTATCCGAATTTTATTTTGTTGCCCCCTCAAAATAGTATTTTTTGGCAAAAAAATCCGAATCCGAATCTAAAAAAAAAAAAATTCGATTTTTTCTCTTAGAACATTTTTGGGACACATTAAGGCCGATACAAATATTTAAAATCTATTTCTTCTCCCCCCCCACGAATTTTTTGCCAAAAAATAATATTTTGGGGGGGCAACAAAATAAAATTCGGATAATTTTGAGGATTTTCAAAACATTCTTTAACAAATCCGAGGAGTGTTTTGATTTTTTTCATTTTAATATTTATTTTTTATTATCCCCCCCCCTTGACCTTTCACAGACCAGTAGGACAAAAAGTTAATTTAATATTTGTAACGGCCTAATAAAGTTAATTTTTTTTATTATCCTCCCCCCTTTACCTTTTGGAGCCCAGCAGGACAAAATGTTAATTAAATATTTGTAACGGCCTTATACATATATAAATATTTTTTATTTTAACAATTTTATTTTATTTTAATTTTCTATTCTTTTGCCTCTGGTTGATAACTAGCAAATATGGTTCAAATATAATGTATGTAACGATTTCAGTTATTTTTGAACTACCATGCGATTTGTGTGAATACTGAATCAAAAAGTGATAACAAAATTCGCTCTTTCACGCAAAACTTATTTTTTGTTACTTATATGTTTACACTTTATTTCTAACTCCCTGTGTATAAAGTGTACAGATTTTCGATCATTTCACTTTCCAACGCAGCTTTCCAGTAGCAAACGTTTTAAATGGTATTTGTATGCGAAAAGCATTGCAAAGCTATTTTAATTTAAAAAATCCCGTCCATTTCACATGGAAAAACATAATTCGAAGGTGGAAAAAACTCACCGAGGAGGTCAAGTGCTTTTTACAAAGGGAACTTACAAAGTAATTCAGTAAGTGGTGCTATTTAACGATTATCGTGTTTTTCATTTCCAAAATCGAAAAATATGATTTCGTCATTCAATCATTTTTAGTTTTTCGACGAAATCACACGCGGTTGCGACATTGCATGACTGCAGTGACACCTAGAGGGAAAAGAGTGGATTCAGTTGTGTAGATTCATAGATGAGTCAGAGGGGTGAATTAACTTCCAGATCATGGCCTTTTGGGCCCTCCCTCAGTTTAATGACCATGCTGAAGGTAGCTGGGTTTGATTCCTGGTCCGGTCCAGAAAATTTCCGGGTTAATAATTTTCTCGACTTCCCTGGGCAAAGTTGCAAAAAATGCAACTTGGCTTAGAAACCTTGCCGTTGCGTTGTAATGCCAACCAATAACAAAAAGATCACTATCAAAAATTATTTAGAAAAAAATAATTACCGCTGCTTTAGAATAAACTTCCCAAATTGACCATTTTTACGGACAGAACGGATTTTCCGGAAGACCATCTGGTGGCCAACTGCCGTCATATACAAGCAGCAGTTGAAAATTGACTCCCATACCACTATCAGAAAACTATGCTCAGCTCTAGAGCAAACTTTATGAACTGACCATTTTTAGAGACGTTTCGGATTTCCCGGAAGATACATCCTTCGGGGTTGTAACTAAGTAATAACTGTAAAATAATTCCAAGACGACTGCTAGAAATTATTTAAAGAAAATGAGCTTCTATAGTACGAGTTTTACAAATAGATCATTTTTACGGACGTACAGGATTTTCCAGAAAACCGTCTGGTGGCCACTTGCGGTCATCTGCGTTCCAATAGTTACGATTCTCATTGTTACCCTACGGGACTAGCAAGAATAGGAACACTACCGCAACTATTGGTACAAAGACGAAAATGTTTTAAAGTATTTCAAGGGTATTTTCCGATTTAGAGGAGCATCTTTGTTTTGGCTCGGTTCGAGTGCTGACAGATTAACTAATGGTTTGACAATATAATCGCAACTATAGAAACACCCATAACTATCAGAACTTCTACCCTAATTTCGCCTCCTACGTTAAGTCAATACCAGAAAGGAGAAATACTAGAATGCGATATTATGAATGAAATTAAATGAAACTGGATGCTGAAAAATGATTGCTACAACGATCTCAATAACATGTTTTGATTTTGACGCTACTTCAACTGGAACATAAATAGGTCATCTCGTTTCTATTCTATTCCCATTTTGCAATCATACAGATGCACGGCAGATTCTATATAAACAATATTTCTCAATGATACCTGTACCACTCTGTATGACAATGTGCACTGTGCACTGTGCAGCCCATGCTTCTGTCCTCCTATCGAAGTGTCTTTCCTTGTTGGCATTACGAAATTTTATACCCCATCAGACGTATAGGATTTCACACCTCTTAGTGATTGCCGGGTTTGCCGCTCAGAAGACCATCTAAGACCGAGAAAATAGAGCAAACAGCAATATATTGTGGGAAAAACTGGGCAGGAGGCCCAGTGTTTCGATTCTGCTCTGATTTATCGCCAATGTAGTTCCATTAAATGAGGTGTCATTTTTGCGTCCGACGCCGCCCGCCCGGGCTGATCTGTCTACCTCTGGGGGTGCAGCAGTCTGTGTCCCTCGGATGCAAAACTGGGACAAACAGAAGCCCGCAAGCACCGGCACATCGATGTCCCCGTATGATTAGTGAATAATGAAAGGAAAATTATACTTTTATGTGTCTGTTTGCTTGCTGCTGATGAGAAGCAAAAACGACGTTATGTGATACTAATGGAATGACTTTCCCAGATGAAAGTTAGATAGACGGACAGTGATGCTGTCTATCGTCAGTTACTGTTGGTTATTTGCACTTTATTAAATTGTCGACAGTTGATTATAAATGAGATTGAGGTTGGTCTTCTGATACACTGAATGTCAGTAAAAACTATAAGTTCAATGGATAATAGGGTGGCTTTTGGATACAGAAGAAGTGGTTGGCTTCGTGTATTTTGTTCACTCCGTATCTGATTACCTACGCTGCATATAAAAGAAAATGGCAACCAGAGCAATATGTTGTATTGACAAAGTCTGAGATTATTTAAAAAAAAAAATGTTGAAGATTTTTATATCTCGTTATTTAAAAAAAAACGTCACCTACACATTTTTTCTTCTATCCTTCTAAATAAAAAAACATTAATAAATTTGAGATTTTTTAAAAATGTTATTGCAAAAGTTTTGACAGTTAATTTATTGTTAATTTTATGTCCTTAATTACTGCTTCTTATTTAAATATAGCACAATTTGTACTTGTCAATTTGCATTTACGAATTGAACGAGGCCTGCGAGATTCGGATTACATCTCAATCTTTAGGAACCAATTATTTATTCCATCGTATGAACATTTCTGCTCAAAAAAGACCGTCTATCTGAAAAGGCCCAACTATAGCAAACAATACATGTAAACGTGCTCAAACATAGAGTCTTCAAATTAAGTCCCCTATAGTTGCACATCCGCGTCCACCCCGAAAACAAATTCCTTAGTCCATTCAACGCATCTACAGCACCTGAAATACCGATCGAGTGCCCCTCATTCGTCATCACGTTCACTTTCGAGACCCTACACTGCACTGTAGTAGCCGTCGTCGTTCGTTGTACTTTAAATGGGCACTTCCTCGTTCAAAATCGTCTCACTCTGAAGTCCGATTCGGTGCTTTCGGCGTGGCGGCCGCCATCGTCACAACCATTATCGACACTTTCCTGCCTAATCCCACGATATAGCTCTAACACGATTAGAAAACAAACTTGTTATGCAAATAAATCGAAAGTTATGACTCTTTTCGAAACGTCCCCGTCGTCGCACAATGTGGCGGATCACTCCGCGTTTGTATTGAGTGAGGGGGGACGATTATTCGCTCCTTTAGCACTGAGTGTTGGTATCGGTCGAAACTTAGAATATTGTGTTGCTGCGCTATTTCGAGGTTAAACCATACCTACATATGGCGGAGATTATCTTCACCGCGCAATGGTGTCTGGTTGTAGCTGCTGACCCTGGCCTCTCTGCCAATGTGGCAGGTGTGATGATGGCGATGACGTGATCGGTGGCGATGCTATTCAAGTCCAGGTGGAATTCGCTTGAAGGTTTGACCTGTGGCGAGTGCTGTTTTTTGCACGGGTATTCTTTATTGGCTGATTGTTTGTTTTGCTTGGGTGCGATGTGAGTGTTCAACCTGAATTTTGTTTCGAAACTGATGATGAATAAAGGGGGAGTCCATATGTTAAATGTTTAACAGTATTATTTGTATTCTAACGTAAATATTTTGTTTAGAAATTGCTGCTTCTTTAAGAAACGGCCTTATTCGCTTAATAGAATCACAATAGGCTGAAAAAGTTAAAGAATATCGCATCGTACTTAAAGGAGAATTCAAGAAGACTATAAAATTATTCAAATAGGAATTTTGAAGCTATGTATAGCTATGTACAGGCTGAATGACAATCGGAAATATTTGAAGGTCAAGACTAATAAAATAAATTAAAAATAGAATGAAAAAAAATGATATGGAAATGCTAATATCATCTTCCAAACTTGGACGTACATGTTCATGATAGAATTAGAGGCGAAAGTATAGAATTGATAGTTCCGTTAGGATACGGCAGGCATGAAGAATGTTTTTATAGAAGTCGATTTGAAAGCGAGCGGAGGGCAATATTTGTGATGGCACATATCACACGACCTTCCTTCTGCCAAGCTCCCGTATGAAGGGGGAGGGAAGAATATCAGTGTGGAAGCTGATATATCTCCATGACAACAATGCACTGTAGTATAAAAAAAGTGCTTTTCTATGATCAGTTTCATGAATTCACCACTTTTACGGATGTTCCGGATCTTCCGGAGGACCCCTCCAGTGGTCACACAGGTCCATCAAAATGGGTGACCACAATCATTTCTTACACAGAGTTTGATAAAAGAAAGCTTAATAAAAAACCGCGCTTTTCTATGAAGAGTTTCATGAATTGACCACTTTTACGGAGATTCCGGATTTTCCGTATGGACACTGGACCAAGGAATAACCAGGAAATGGTATGACCCATTAAAATAGACAATGGGTACATTTTAACCTTCTGTCTTGCGTTGTCTATGCTCTAGGGTCATGATGACCCCGAATTGAAATCGTTATAAATTTGTTATTGTTTGGCCAATTTTGAATTTTTTGGGCAGTTTCCAAAGATAATTTAATGATCTTTCAGGACGTTACTAAGATTGATCTTAATAGAGTGGCGGAAACCTCGCAAAGAGGGGTTCTCGTGGAAAAAAGTACAAAAACAGTGATTTTTTTTTGAAGTACAAAAACAGTGAAAAAGTACAAAAACAGTGAAAACAGTGAGTGAAGTACAAAAACAGTGAAAAGTACAAAAACAGTGAACAGTGATTTGAAATCTGTAAAAAAATATGTCTTTAGCAAAATTCATCTGGTGGAAATGGACTGTATTGTGACGGAAAAAATAATTAGGAATTTTACAATTAGGCGGCGCTAGTGTACTTGCAACACCCTTGTACCCTTTTTCACAAAAACTCCTCCTCGTGAGGTTTCCGCCACTCTCCTAAGATCAATCTTAGTAACGTCCTGAAAGATCATTAAATTATCTTTCGAAACTGCCCAAAAATCCAAAATTGGCCATACAATAAAAAAGTTATAAAGATTTCAATTTGGGATCAATTTGACCCCAGAGCACAGACAACGTAAGTTTTTTGATAAAAATACACTGTAGCTCTTATTTTCAAGTTTTTTTTAGTGAATTTTCACCTAGGAGACAGATCTCGGCGAGTTTTACCAAACAAATTAGGAGAATCGATTGAAAACTAAAAAAACCCAGATCAATCCACCTAGCGTTGGTGGTGCCTTTCTCGCGCATTAAAAAAAAGAAAAAAACATAAGAGAGTTCGAAATAGCACTTTAGGGGGATATATTTTACTTTTAACATCAATTCATATGCATTTGCGATCATTTAAATACATTGCTGTAACCCTAAAAAAATTTCGATCTTGAAAAAAAATTTCCCAAGGGGGATCCTTGGCAGAAAAACAATGTTTTTTCAATAACTTTGGAACGCAATGACCGATCGGGCCAATTTTCAATAGGAAACAACTAGACCGCAATCCGCGTCGGCTGCAACTTGTTTTGAGCAAATCGAATAATGCTAAGTACCAAAAAGTGTGTCTCACATTTTTGAACACACACACATACAGACATCACCTCAATTCGTCGAGCTGAGTCGATTGGTATATAACACTATGGGTCCCCGAGCCTTTTATCAAAAGTTCGGTTTTGGAATGATCCTATAGCCTTTACGTATACTTTGTATACGAGAAAGGCAAAAATGGCAGCCTTTCAAAGTGGCAAAGTGAGGTCATATTGACCCCAGAGCACAGACAAAAGGCTAATGGGATTTTTGCTATAAAAAGTGTGAGCATATCGTAAATTACCCTTGGAAAGGCAAGAAAAGTTGCCGATTACTGGGAACCAAATTTCAACATCCGCGGAATTCATACATTGAAGTTGGAGTCATTTTTGACCCGCTAATGCACAATGTATTACTTTTTTTGTAGTGGCGTTCCTAGAGGTCGCTGGAAGCTGGTTACATCCCATAATTGTTCGATTACAAAATTTAGGAAAATTCAGGAAAAATTAAGCCTCTATCTAATTTCGTTACGAAACTACAAAGTTTTTAAATCATCTCTGTACTAGAAAGATTAAAAAATATATTCAAAAAATGGATTTTAGAAGGCAAGATTAATCTACTGTCAATAATTGTGTCTTCTTCGTGCATTATACAGTGAACTCTCCCTTACTCGATTCTATCTCGGTTGTCCTTTCAGTTAGGGAGGTATCAAGATAGGGAACACATTTATATTTTTTTCCCAAAATATCAACACTTTTGATAGCATGTAAAAATATGATTTGGGATTATTTGGCCGATATGGTTATTTAACCGATTGGCATTTGGCCGAATGGTTCAAATTGTTTGCTTATTGAGTGAAATGAGAAGTGAGAAGTTTAGGTGTAGGCTAAATAAATGAAAATTAATGAATGAATGAGAAGTGAGATGTGCGAACTGAATAGAGGAAAGTAGAATTGAAATGTTCGAAGTGAATACATAGTAGGGAGAAGTGAGTACATACTGAGACATGAAAGCGTCTGCTGAGTAGTTAGATGTGTGCGCAGTAACAAGTGAGAAATGAGTAGTGGGAAGTGAGAAATGAGTGAGAGGTGAGATATGATAATTTGGAAGTAAAAAGTGAGATGTTGTGAAGTGATAAGTGAAAGTGAGGTATAAAACAGAAAGAATAAGGGAAATAGAAGAAGGAGGAAATTAGGAAAGAAGTTAGGAAACAGAAGTAAAAAGGAGGATGACAGGAAGGAAGAGAAAGAAGAAATAAGGAAGTAAGAAGAAGCAAAAAAAAAAGAAGGTGAATGGTAAGAGAAGGAAAAGAGAAAGAGGAAAACGATAAAAGAATAATGAAGAAGAGAAAAGAAAGAAAAAAAAGAAGAAAGGAAGGAATAAGAATTAATTTCACAATTTACAATTTTTCACACATCTCACTTTTCATTTCTCACTTCTCACTACTAACTTTTCACTTATCTATTTGAATTTCTCAGTTCTAACTACCTAATTCTCACTTTTCACTTCTTATTCTCTTTTCACGACTTCATTTTCACTTCTCATTTTTCACTTTTCACTTCTATATATGAATTTCTTTCTTCTAACTTATCATTTCTCACTTTTAACTTCTCACTTCTCCCTTTTTACCTCTCACTTTTCACTTCTCACTTGTCACTTCACACTTTTCATTTCGAATTTGTCATTTTTAACTTTTCACTTCGCATTTCTCACTTTCCACTACCCGCAATCTAAGTTGTTTCAATAGTTCAGCCAAACGGCATTCGGCCAAATGTGCCAAATCATGCATGTGAATTGTTTCTGAGAACTTCGGGTTAACGAGGTGAAAATGCATTGGGAAATAACTTCGAATTCGAGAATATCGAGTAAGGGAGGTATCGACATACGGAGGCAACGCAGTATGCTAGATTCGAGGGACTTTGAATTTTATCTAGTGAGGGAAAATATCGAGTTAGGGAGATTTCACTATTAAAGGCAATTAAAAAGGGCACATTTAAGAACAGCACTTGGAGAAGATAATTCCAGTTTTTCGCATTTACTCACATTTTGTGCATTCATTTAGGCCAATACAAATATTAAATTTGTTTTATTTCCAAAAGGTTTCGAAAGATATAAAGAAGAAGGAAATGAAAAAGGGAGAAAACAAAAAAAGTCTAAAATGAAATTGTTTCATGAAGAATATAAAATTGTACTAAAAAATGTTGGCAAAATGTTGCGGAGAGAAAGCAATATGAGTCTAAAATATCATTATAAAGTTTTAAATTGGTATTATAGTTTCCATAAACTATCAGAGCTTTACATAAACAAAAGGTTTTGATGGTCAAAAATCTAAATTGTTCATGAAAATAATATTTTCATCCTGTGGTAAATTTAGTACACTCAACCCTATTTTTACGTTACTAATTGTATAATAATTTTAAAAGTACTGCTAGAATTATGATCTTCTTTTAAATTTCAGATTACCTCTGATATCATACAGGTGTTGTCTGAAGATGGCTGTTTTAAGAAGTAATTGCATAGACTTCCCTACCCCCATGCGAACTGAGTTGTCTTCTCATGTGTATGGTTGCAGATTTTAGTTTATCTTGCTTATAAAACAAAATATACTGGAAACAACCTTGTTTTGGAGGAATAACAGTCCACTTGTTTTATCACAAGTTAGACATTCTTCTAAACGAACACGAGCTCGGTGGTTTAGTGGCTAGTGGCTAGTTTCTGGCTTATAAGCAGTAAACCGTGGGTTTAATTCAAGGCTCGTCTATCTTACTTCTTTCTGTGTTTCACGTTATACCAAAATGATTCCTACTGTTATAGCCTTCCACACTAACAATTCCAAAAACCTCCCGTGGCACCTATGAGAGGTCGTAGAGTTCTCTGCTAGTTTCTTAAGTAGGTGTCCAACCAACCATCCTTCCCCTTTCTGCAACATTCGTGAGGACGTGGCTAGGACAGATCTCGACTATTGGAGAGTGCATTGCTTCCTTTTAAGAGATAGTGATTAGTCTCAAAGCAATATCTGTGGTAGTGGATGAAAGTAATGCTACTCTCATACAATAGTCCAGGTTTTTATCACCTAATGATTTGTGCGAATTGCTCAATTGCTGGCTTTGAAATAGCTTATCAAAGTTACTAGCAAAAACAAAACACAAAATCTCAAAAATGTGTGGGTAAAAACACAAAATCTCAAAACTCATGAACGATTCAAATCAATCGTGCACCTCAATCAGCACCTAAAAAATCATGACCTTTGACCTTCTCTACTGCCAAGGCGTAGAGGGGTTGTTCGTGTTGACATCCAAAGTTCTAGTCTCGTTAACGTCGTTCGACTATGTCTTTAAGCTTACTCTGCCTGGCCTCTGCCGTTAGAACAGCAGTATCTTCGGCCGAATCGAGGTCCTTCTGTGGTGGGCTACGGATCGGAGATAGAATGCATCCATCCGTGCCTCACTCCAGCGGCTACTTGAATTGAGTCGGACAGGACTTCGTTGTGCAGGACTCTGCACGTGGAAACTTTGTACTGCGCTTCGGTGGGGCCGATGATTCTGTCCGGAGTTCCCATGCCTTAGGGGCACCCCACAGACGGTCGGAGGCTTTTTCTTGAACAGTGAGTACCAAATGCGGTCAAATGCGCGGCTACATAGCAAGACTATGCGGGCTGCGAAATGGTGAGTTGATATCTGGGAAGGAGCGACCTACACAGCTCTGGTCCTCACAAGTTCCAATCTCACGCTTCCACGGGTCTTCCGATGACAATTGACCGCCAGCTAAGGGTTGCGTACTTAGCTGGTAGTGCAGCCTGGGCACTGTTGTCCTTCTGACATCAGCTAGAGTGAGTGGGTGCGACCAACGGGACCATCGTCCCTAAGGGGGGGGTGAAATAATGAGCTAGGCCTTTAACGGAGCCTATGGGGTACCTGGGCACCCTCCACAGTAATTGTCCCTTACCGCGTCATGCTGGGCTCTGGCGTGGTGGACCTCTTTTCCCGAGCAACTCGTGGGACCAAAATGGAAAACCAAGTCAATTCTTCAATTAGTGGTAGTAGTGTAGGCGACAACCCCTTCGCAAGAGGTGGGTTGTTCAGGTCTCCGCCTAGGCAGCTCAGTGCGCAGCGCCAGCCTGGGTCACTTAACCTTCCTCTCGGCTAAAAAAACGCCGGTAGAGCTTATTGACGGCCCATGGATTGTGGAGGCGATGAACCGCAAACGCGATGGGCTTTCGGCCTTCGAGGTGGCGACGGAACAGCTGGACGCCATCATCGATTTTGCGTCATCGAAGCATAATATCAGTAAGGAACTCAAGAGGAGCTTGCTGAAACTTCGAAAGTCGATGCTGGACGCCAAGCTGGAGAGGGCGGTAGGGACGGCCAAGTGTAAACCCGTGAAATCCGTTGAGTCGAGGTCTACCCAGCCTGAGGCCCAAGAATTCGCGGATTTGG
The DNA here is from genome assembly GCF_024139115.2 of Armigeres subalbatus. Classification (NCBI taxonomy): domain Eukaryota; kingdom Metazoa; phylum Arthropoda; class Insecta; order Diptera; family Culicidae; genus Armigeres; species Armigeres subalbatus. The sequence goes on along the minus strand of NC_085140.1, from coordinate 344,550,643 downwards.
GCAAGGTCGAATCGACCGAGGGCGTGCCAGCGAAGACAGTGGTGCCAAAGTCTACCCAGACTGAGGCTCAAGTATTTGCGGGCACGTCGGGGGTGACTGCTCCAACGGAGCAGACTCAAAAACAGGGGAGACAGTCTCCAGGGGATGAGCTCCCTGGGGGCCGCTCCAAAACTCGGAGGGTTACTACTCCGAACAAGGGTAGTAGGGATGGGAAGCTGAACCCCGGCCAGGTACCTCCAAAACCGGGGGAGGAAAGACCTGGAAAGGTTCGTCCACCCAGGAAAGACGGTGGTAAGGGGTTACGGCAGGCTGAGAACTCTCAGCCGTACCAGACCAGGGAAATAAAGGGGGATGACGCCTCCTGGACCCTGGTCAAGAACAAGAGGAAACGGAAGACACAACAGACACAAACAAGAGAAAGACGTCAAGGGCCGAAAATAAGGCCCATTCGCTCCAGGGGCGATGCCCTAGTCTTCAAAACGCATGAGGCTAAGTTCTCGGACGTCTTGAAGGCGATGAGGAGTGACGTCAAGCTCGGTGAACTCGGCGCCGACGTACGTCGAATAAGACGTACCCGGATGGGCGAGATGATCCTCGAGCTGAAGCGGGGCGTCTCGTAAAAGGGCGGAGGAAGTCCTAGGTGAGACGGTCAAGGTGAGGGCACTCACGACGGAGGTGAATCTAAGAGTTAAAGACCTGGACGAGATCACCGAAGTCGAAGAGCTCGTCACGGCACTGCGGCGACAGTGTGAAGTGGAGACGTCCACCGCAGCCTTGCGGCTACGGAAAGGTTCGGCAGGGGCGCAGGTAGCATTGGTTCGGCTATCTGCAGCGGACGCCTCCAAGGTAGTCAAGTTAGGGAGCGTCAAGGTGGGATGGTCGGTATGCCCTGTGGGTATATACGAGCAACCCGAAGTTTGCTTCAAGTACCTGGAACCGGGGCACAAGCAATGGGACTGCAAAGGCCCTGACAGAAGCAATCTCTGCCGACGCTGCGGATTGGAGGGACATAAGGCACAATGCTGCACGAACCCTTCCGATTGTTTGATTTGTTCCAGCAAAGCTGTGAACAGCAAGCACCCCATGGGGGGTTCGATGTGCTCGGCATTTAAGCGTGCCTCAAAATCACAGTGCAGGTAACGCAGCTGGCTTGCTCGGCCTCGCCCGAGTGTTTGGTATGCGCAGGTATAGAGGAAACGGCGGAACACGTGTTGTTCGTGTGCCCACGTTTTCGCGCAATGCGTGACCACATGCTTGCCACATGTGGTCTGGACACTACCCCGGACAACCTAGTTCGGAGGATGTGTAATGATGAAGTTGGCTGGAACGCCGTTTTATCGGTATCGCCCAAATCGTCTCGGAGCTACACAGAAGGTGGCGCGTGGACTCAGGATGGCTAGTTCAGGCGCAAATAAGAGGTGGTCCAAATTTTTTGCAAAGTTTGCAAAGTTTTTGTAATTTTTCTCGTCAAAAATTGTGTATAAGTAATTTTGATCAGCTCTAAACACCACACTCCAAAGATTGTTTGAATATTTAATGGATCATAGTGGCTATAAAGTGAAAAACTCACTTGCCGTGTTGGAAATCGCAATGTGATTGACTTGCGATTACTTTTCATCTCAATGACAAAAGTAACCGCAAGTCAATCACATTCCGTCGAGCAAAACTCAAATTTTGTTAAAAAAATATATAATGCGCTAATAACAAACATGGTGAAGCATGCAATCTGAACATTTTGAAACTTTTGTATGCTTTGAAAGCCCACATCGAAGATTTTCGTGATATCGTGATGGTAGTAATAGGTAGGTAGGCATAATATAATGTCGGTAATGTAGTACCGATGTCAAAATTCAACAAGCATGAAAGTATTTCATTTCCCGCCAAAAAAATAAGGAAAACATATGAACCGTTTGTTTGAAAAACTGCATATAGGGAGCGGGACCATTTGGGCAGCACCCCCTATTCCCGTCAGCTGCGGTTATTACTCGAGTCCATTACAGCCAAACGAATCGATCAGGGAAAAAATCTTGCAAATCGGTCAACCCGTTCGGAGTTAAACGTCCGGAAGGAAATCTCAACTCATTTTTATTATATAGATGATTCTATTAGCTGATGAATCTGTTGATAAAATCATTCTCAGATTTCAAAAATGCGCTCATATGAATAACATTCGGAAATAGGTAGATTATGCCTTATTCTCATCATTTAATTTTATTGATAAAATGGTAAAAAACAAGGCGTAAATGTATCAAAGCCCTGAAAACCCAACTCATTCTTTGGGTGAGAAACTGGAATGATTTCACAATAGTAAGTTCGTTGTTTATTAAGTAAAATGGGAAGTAAACATCACTTTTAAAAAATCCTTTATTATCATAAATTAAACATTTTCCAAAGAACTTTTGCTACACTGACCCAACATATATGGGTCACTTTGTAATAATAATTAATTAGTCACTCAAATTTGTAAGTTGGTTGAATGGAAATAACCTCATATTAATGTGTGACCCATGATTGTGCGGTCAGTGTATATGTAACTTGCAAGTTTCAACACGTTATATTGGAATTTACTGATGCAACGTATATTCCTCTATGCATAAATCATTCAAACTAACTTCCAACCACAACATAAACTAAAACTCCAAATGTTTACACAATTTTCTTCCGCATTTTTCTTTCGAAATGATTAAATCAAATTTTGTTTGATTTGTATTTGAGAGGTGTTCTGAGCACATGTATGATCAATTTGTATGCCATTCTACGAAGTGACTGGATGTGACTGCCTTGTGATTACTTTTCCATATGGGACAAATGGACAAATTGACTTTGTATTTTTTTTCCACTTTTCTGGAACAAACTTCTCGCATAGAATAGCCTAACGCATAGTACATGTGAAAATAAAGTGAAATATGATAATTACTCAAAATTGTCAAAAGTTCAGATGTGCTCGACATGCTGTTAGCGGCAATCAGTGATGTATCAAGAATTTCAAAATACCTAGCCGTATTTAAACCGACTTCAGTATCTAAAATAATTTATGATGTAAATCACAACTCAAATTTAATTAATGATCATCATTCAACCCAATCTAGTAAAATTTTATCACTTCTTACACTATAAATGTGCCGTGGTACAGATGTGATTTTTTGCTCAATTTCTCAAATTCGGACATATGCTAATTGGCAGGTTAGCACTAAACGCGACGTGTGAACTCTTTCTCGTACGGCTGGACCGCGCGTGAAGCATTTGTGAAAATACTGAACAAATTGACGGCAGTCTACTAATGATTTTGTGCTTCATGCGATATATTTGAAATGAGCTCATTCGGTTTTGAATAATATTGTTGCCACTGGTTGGTGAGTCAATGGTGACTTTTGTGAATTTTAGCTTATCAGTTAGTTCTTCACAAAGATTGTTCACAAGAAAAAATCATTAATATGCTTTTTTCGAATGAAGCGCATGATTCTATGCTGACAGCACAGTGTGGACATAAACAACCGTCACATAGCACCGACTCATCCCCAATACAAACCCTTCGCTGTGCATCACCTTTTGCATCGATGAGATCAGATTCTTCGTGTCACATTTTTCCCATTCCATCGCACGGCAACTGAATCGGATATCGGTATGAGGTGCCAGATGTATACAGATAGAGGCATCATCCGAACAACAATGTTACAATGCAATGCAGAGGTTGTCTCGGGTTGCCCACCCACTCAGTCAAGCACACGCGACGTCTACGGGCGACGGGGCAGTGAGAACCCCGGAAACTGGAGCACAGGCGGACCACGAAGTGTAGTACCTAGTTTGTAGAGTTTACGACGACCATAGACGCGCAGTTTGGTGGGCGGTGCGGCTGGCTGGCTGGCTGGCGCTTCGTCGCGCTTTTGCTTTCGCCCTGCCAGACGGTTGCCATTGTGTGCGGGGGCCATCATCCATAGTGTATACAGGCAATATTTGCACAGGAAAGAATATAGGCCTCGGGGCAGCTGAGCGAAAATGGTTATAGACGATAATACGCCAGCGTGCTCCACCCGCATCATGTTGTACCCAGCTAACAGCGAGGTTGAAAATAAACGAGTTTAGCGATCGTTTTGTGTTGGTTCAGCTAATCGTAAATTATTATTCGGTCGATATATGAATGATTTACATATGGTGAATCTAGCAAAGAATTCCAATGCAATTCCGCGATATTGGTTCTTCTCCTCCTACCTCAGAAAATTTATTCTGACGTAAAAATATTCCAAAACATACACGCGTTTCTACAAATATTTCGACATACTTAGAATTCAATCACCTGGCCTATATCCAAAACTTCTTTGCAAAATGTGAAAGTTAGTACACCGATTAAGTGGTTGCAGCAATTAATCAATATCTATGGTAACACTACTTTACTTTTATTCGCACAAACTGTAAACAAACGCCCATCTGTCTAGCTGAAACGGCACGCCACACGAAAGCGATATTGCGAAAACAACGAAACGAGAACTCAGCCAAATGACGATGACGATGTACTCAATGCTTGAGTAGGCAGCCGAAACAGGAATGAATAAAGGCTTCTCTGCTGTGCCGTAAATCAACAACAACAGGAAATTTGGCCATCGATAAACTATAACTCTCGAAACTGGACGAGCGATAGTGGTTCTTGTTGAGCAGTTCGATATCGTTGGTTAATCTTCTTCTTCTTTTTCTATGGCTCTATAAATCTACTTGAAATTGGCCTGCCTTTCATCTGATCATCAATTGCAAAGCTATTAAATTAATTCTACACTTGAGATTTCATAAGTTACTATTAAGGCACTATGAACTAGCGTGACAAAATAAACTATTATATGCCTAAGGATTCTCGAGCCATATTTTAGAGCTTGCTCGGCAAAGTTATAAGCGTTTCTCTGAAGTTTGGATGGAGAAAATTTCGTTTCTTTAACACTAGAAAAGTATTAATTTCAACCATACAACATTTCAGTAAAATGCTAAAAATTATGTTATGGTTTGAATAAATGCGTTACAGAGATGTTTGAAAACCGTACATTTGGTGTTATATAATAATCGAATGCTGTAACACCTTACAAAGTCTTGTTTACAATTCATGCCAAAATTTTGGCAATGTGGGATAAGTTTCTGAAAAAATACGTTCACAGTTGTATAGCGAGCTCAGTCTTGAAATGACATTGCTTCTAAAGACATATTGGTGGGCACCGATTCATTCGTAATTTAATAATTAAGGAGTATGCCTGAGAAGTTTCCTGAAATAGCTGGATTGAAATAATCTAACAAAAAGCATTGCTGCTGCTTAAAAATGTCTATATAATTTGAAGCTGATACAAATATTTAAAAATAATTATGTTTCCACCCAACCCTCGGATTATTTGCTTAAAATTATATATAAACGCTTCGTTATGCAAGTGCGAAAAATGTGCACAACATGTTTAAATTTTTCAATCATACCTTCATTGAAGTTTGGTTAAATTCTCTTATTCGAGATATGAATAACAAGGCTGGGAAACGTGAAGAATCAACAATAGTTTCCCTAGCAACCCGTTCATTTACCCAAGCGTAGCATTCTCGTGTGCAAGCGCACATGTTTGAACCCAAGTTTAAACTCGATGTTTGAACATTGTACATTGCGCCTGGGTGTATCGGAGTTCAGGCTCGTGTTCAGATTGCTATGTGCAAGTTCGAACATAGCAAGCAATGTTTGATTGGGTACACAAACTTAGGTGAACATCTCACACATGTTGCACCTTGAAGACTACTTAAAAAACAACAACAAAATAAAATTTGGATAATTTTATTTTGAGGATTTTTAATTTTTTAATTTTATTTTGAGGATTTCAAAACATTCTTCAACAAATTCTAGGAGTTTTCCATTTTTTTACTTTTATATTTATTTTTTATTATCCCCCCCTTGTGTTTCAGGAGATCAGTTGAGTTGGACATGATTTTAATTAAATATTCGTAACGGCCTAATATAAACTGAAATTTGAAACACATTACATTATCTGTATCATTGAAAATTTTAGCCAAAATAAAAAAGTCTCAATGTTGAGGAAATCTGAAAATCTCAAAACTCATGAACGATTCAAACCAAATCATGTCTGATTCGACTCATCCATTTGTGTCGTTGCATGATTTCTGTGTTATCCGGTCCCGAGCAGCACATATGTCACAAATGAGTCACAGTGACTCATTTATGACTAAATCTGGTCATAATCAAGTTGCTTTAACCAAAAGTGACCGAATTGTGTTGCTAGGGGTGCTGAAGGCAAGAATTTAGTGACGAGCCAGTCCTGGGCTGATAGTCTCTCATATAAAGAAAAAATCCAAGATTTTACGTTCTTCGCATAGAGCATGTGATAATCTTCTGCATTTTAATTTTGCAGTACAATCGTTTATAAACAAATTTTGCTGCAAAAGCTCGCTAAAAGTGAGTTATTTTTGATATTATAAATTCGAATTTTCATTCCGTTTTGTTTTAAATATAAAAGTTGTTTATCGGGAAAATTTTCAAAATACCGGGAGAAAACTGGGAAAAAAACAGGAATTCGAAATCCAATATTCACTGGCCACCCTAATCGTAGATCTTCAACGTAAATGATGCTCCAAATTATTGTTTTTTGCTGTTTTTTATACATTGTCCCATATAAACTTCTAATGAGTTTCGCACCGCCCAAACGTTGACCGATTTGACTGAGATTTGGTCCATAGCACCAGGATGTCAAATAGACTCATCAAATAAGATGAAAAAGTATTGATGCAAACAAAGTCTTTACCTTCCATACAAAAAGTGTTACTAAAGGGAGTGTGGGGGTTCAAAATCATCAAATTTCGTGTTTCGTACTTTGTGAAAGAATCCTTATGGAAATTGAGCATGAGCATGAGCATGATGACCGTGCATTTCGTAGTTGCTACTCCGTGATCGACCAGAACAATCGCAATTGCACAGGGAACCAATGGATGGAAGCATGGGATTTTGCTCTCCAACCTCAATGTGCACAGTCCGAGAGCTCTAGTATTTTGGATAGTCTATAACAGCGCTGGCCACGTCCTCACGGTCATCGGAGATGGGAAGGAATTGATGATGCAGTCACTCGCCCACTGCAAGCCGAGAACACCTCTGCAGTCGCCACGAGCTCCTGCGGAATTTTATTGGAATCTTGGGGTTAAGGTTTTATGACAGAGGTTCGTCTTGGTAAACCAATGTCTTGGTTGCCAATGTGATAGTTATGAAAGGGTGGTGTAGTATTCTAATTGGATGCCGAAACGAACTTTTTCGCTCATTTCGAATTCTAACAGTAACCTGCTAGAACTAATCAAGTTGTAGGTATAGGGATAGAAGATGGAAACGGTATGAAAGCCCATTTCCAGTTCTAGCGATTGCTAGAACATGATAAATATATGAAAAGATACAAAGTAGGAGAAAATGGAACGGACCTGGGATTGAACCCACGACCTCCTGCGTATGAGGCAGAAGCGGTAGCCATATGACCACCAAGCCCGTTTTGTGAAAGAATCCTTATGAAAATTGGTGAAAAACCCGTTTTTTCAGAAAAATGTTGACGTAAATACTTTAATTTCAGTGAAAATATTTAATTTGGTGGTCACGTGTGATTTTTTTAAGAGGATTATGTGAGCTGATTCCCTCAGTCCGGTGTTTATTTGGTCAAAGCAGATTACTTAACTCTCACTTCTAATCACTTTTAATGTCTCACTTTCACCTTATCACTTCTTATTTCCCACTTACTTATTTCCAACTTACCACTTCTCACAACTCATTCATTATCTTTTATTGCTTACTGCTTCTTACTTATTCCTTCTCCCATCTAATTTCTCAAAACGGTTTAAGACCATAAGGCCAAACTGTTATTAAGACGAACAGTCAATAGGCCAAATTAGAAGTGCGATTAGCTTAGCTTTGACTGACTACACATATCTATGGTTGCTACTCCGTGATTGACCAGAATCAGTGAAATTGTACAAAGAATCAAACAAATGATCAATAACGGCGCCGACCAAGTCCTTATAGTTAGTTAGGAAGATGGAAGGAATATTAGTAGGTGGTTTGTGCTATTTGAAGACCGTGTTTACCTTTGCGTCTCCACAAAACCACAGGAAGGATTATCAGTTAGTCGGTAGGCATCGTTGGATCTGCATTTACTCTGATAAGCGATGCGACCGGGCCATTTTGTTACACAATGATTTTAACTAACAAAGATTCGGCCGCACAAAGCAGAACTAACTAACTACTTGCACACCGAACATGAACACGATTTAACCCGTATCAACTGAATTACTTCTCGACTGCACAAAGGCCAAACAATACCACATCGTTCGAAAAGTTTATGAACCGAGCATGAACACTTCTCACCATACATGCCCGGTGGCATATGCAAACTGTTGAGAATCATCGCGTTTTGGACGACCGAAACGACGCGCAGCACTAATACACGATCTTCCAAACATTAATCAATTACCTTTGTTGTCCATCGACAAGATAGAAAAAAATCACAGCATACATGCCCGATGACATATGCAAGCTGTGGAGTATCGCGATTTGGATGATTGAAACGACGCGCAGCACTCTGTATTTACTTGACCAATGACTACTGCAAACTATACAAGCGCATAATCCACCGAATTTCAAAATGATATTTTTTGTTTTGTGACGAATAACACACGAACTGGACTTACTTTCCCGATGATGGTTACTGCAAACTCCATTAGGCCAAATTAGAAGAGATAAATGAAAGTGAGAAGTAGAAAATGAGAGATGGGAAGTAAGAAGTTAGTTCTTCCTTCTTATTTATCCTTCTTGATCTTTCTTCATCATTCTTCCTTATCACTTCTTACTTCTCACCTATTTTTTATATTTTTTTACTAGAATTTCTGTCCCAAATTCTCACTACCTACTTCTAGCTTCCTCTTTTCATAACTGATTTATTATCTGTTACTTCTTACTACTTCTCACTTTTTGGTTCTCCCATCTAATTTCTCTCGAAACGGCTTTTAGTCATTAGGCCGAACGGTCATTAGATAGAATGGTTATTGGGCCAAATGGGAAGCGAGAAGTGTGAAGTGAAAAATGAGAAGTAATGGAAGAGCAGTGAGAAGTCAGTTTTTCCTTCTTCTTTCCTCTTCCTTCCTGCTTTCTTCTCACTTCTTCTTTCTTCCTTTCTACTTCTTGCTCCTTGCTTCTTGCTTCTTTCTTCATCATTTTTCCTTTTCCTTACCGCTTCTTACTTCTCATTTCTTGTTTCTCACTTCTTATTTCTAGCTCACCACTTTTCACGACGCATTCATTATCTATTATTGCGTACTACACACTTAGTTTTTATTTCTGCAGTTCTTCCGCTCCGCTGTGCGCCAGCAAATTAAAAACCTAATATCCCGATACAAATTACGTTTGAAGCTAATTTTCATCTCAGCAAAAAACATGTTTGCTGGGGCACGGCTGTGGGAATCTCGGTAAATGTTTAACATTTTGCTGAGATCTTGGTAAAAAAAATAAGTGTGTACGCTAGTAACATTTTGGTTTTATGTTGGTTTTATAACACTATTGGAGAGTAAATTATGATTTTCAAGAGCGTTATAAAACATGAAATGTTACTTGGGTACTTCTCACTCCTTGATTCTCCAATCTCATTTCTCAACGGTTTCTGAACGGTCATTAGGGCAAATGGTCATTGGGCCAAATAAGAAGTCAGAAATCTGAAATGAACAGTGAGAGATAATAAATGAAAAGTCAGTTCTTACTTCCTGTTTCTTCCTTTTTCCAACTTTTGCTCTCAGAAAAATTATAAAAGTTGTATGGCCACGACGGGATTCAAACCCAAAGTATAAACAAGAATAGCCATAGGGATGCGCTCACTCTAGCCACACTACCACGCTATCTTTATGTAGGTATCAGGTTATTTGTTCCACAAAAGCCACTACCGTTCACTTTGCTGATAGCACCGAACAAGCTCGGATATGAAAGAAAGCCAGCAAACGGCAATCCGCGGCAATCGAAGTGACCAAAAAATGGTTATCTTTTTCCAAACTGTTCTTTCCCGAAACATGATTCCTCCGAGAAAATTTTCGTTTGCTCCTGAGATTGAGTGTAGTAAATTTCTTAATTCTGATCTGTGGTTTTCCACTTCTCATTTTTATTTCGTTTAATTTCGGAGAAATTTTAAAAAACATTTTCCAGAAAATGGCATTTTCGGTACGTGAAATTATATGATAACATGGCATTCTGCAGATTCAAATTTGAGACCGTCACGACAAGTGATCAGGAAGTATGGGCTAATTATGCAACCGTATTCCAACCAATTTTGGAGATTTCGGAATTAATCGATCGTTAAATTCCTAGCAAATACTTTATCAAAGTGATTTGACAGGATATTTTTAGAGTCCATCACTGTCTTTAAGATTTTGCTTAACTATTAAAAACAATGGATCAAAAGCGCTATACTATTGAAAAATTGAATTTCACCAAGCACTGTTTAAAATCTAACCAACCAATCCCGCACGTGCATCGCAAGCACAGACATCAAAGTTGTGCAGTCAAAGTCACAACGATGACGCCGGTCACAGCGGTTCCAGCGGAAAGCGAATCATCGAGGGACCTTCGCCGATAGCAGCAGCACTCAAAGGAAATTCCTATGAATTGTTCGGACAATCGTGTTGGTTGCTGTTAGTGATTAAAAGGCGCATTGTTAAAATAAAATCGGTTCTTTCTATGAGAAGAAAGTGTTGATTGGGGAAATGGTGTCGATTTAGGTCCCAGGATATCAGTGCCTGTGCTGAAAATGTATTCTAAATGGTGGCATCTAAACGGAAACTCATCGAATGGCTATCAGACAGCGGTAGCAGTTAAGTGAAGATTTTACGCAAGTTTCGGACTAACATTTGATAGCTGTGATAGCTGATGAGGCGCATTGTGGATAAAAAATAGGTTCTTTTCAGGACCAACCCTTTATGAGACGAAATGGTTGATTACAGAAAATGGCGTCGGTTGCGATCCGACGATCCAGTGGAGTTAAAGTTGCCGTCGGTAGCAGTCACAAGCGCTCATCGGAGGGAAACACTGCAAAAATGTATTCGGATGGATGGCGTCTATCGCGGTTCAGCGGCAAATCATCGAGTGGCTAATGTTGGCGTCAGTAGCAGTAAAGTGAAATTTTCTCTTGAGATTCTGATTCTTGTTTTGTTGATGGTAGGAAAGGCGCATTCGCTGGTTGACTTAAATCCTGTACCAGTCTTTGCATCATATATACGTTATGGTGATTCAGGAATCTTCTAACGATGTTGCAAGTTCCAAGAACCACTGTCTTTTAGATGCTATGGAGTTTATGAGATAGTTCCAGCTCTCCTAAGGATCTCAGAAGAGATTTCGGAACGATTCCGGTTGCTGAAATAACTAGCGGGATTATACGCACGTCCTTCAGGTGCCACATCTGCCACATCCGCCAAGTCGTGGTACTTCGTTATCTCATTGGAAAATGTTGTTTGGACATTATGGTCTAGCGGTACAGCAAAGTCGATGAGGGCTACCCGCGTCATCCTTTTGTCGTAGACCACAATATCGGAAGCGGGACAGGCACATATTTGTAGTAGGCGACAAACTGATCAATAATGTTGTGCTTTAAAGCGAGCTGTTGGTGCACAATCTTGACGATTTCGTTGTGGCGACCGAAATAGGCTGAATCAGCTAAGGCTGAACACCAGGACACGGTATGCTTGATCGTCTCTCTTACTGAATTGCACTTCTTGAAGCGGTCCTCCACGTTTTCGTGCAATATATAATGCCGATAATTCTTCATCGCAATAATCCGGTCCGGGATGGCTACCATGAATCCTTCAATTTCTGAGAAGAGTCGGTATATTCCAGCTTCAGGCGTCCCATGCAACTCCTTCTGCTTTCACGATGCGATCTCGTCGACAGTCGATAGTCCTCCGGCGCCAGATGCAGGGCACTGAATCCGTGGTCAGCTTTACATACAGCGCGATAGATTTCATGGCAATTCTGCCTTTCCACGAAGTATCTCCGCAACTACGGTGAACGCCACACGTACTGCTCGTGCTTACGCCTCCAAGTTAGTATTGGCCCACTTAACCACCCCGAAAGTGTAGGTCAACTAGGGCACATGCTCCCTATCTCCATAGCGTGCTGCATTAGCCTGATGACGTTACCGTCTACCGTTATACAACTGTACCTTAAGGAGGTACGAGTGAGGTATTGAATCGTATACCCTTTTATGGCCGATACACGCAATTCTGAGGTTCCTTCGCCTGTGGGTGGCCTGTCCGACAAAAACTGCATCAATAATGACCTGATCCTTGCAGCCTCAAGTGTTGCGTCGACAACCTTTTTGTTCCTCGGTCATCAGGCTGTCGACTTTGCAATGGTTCTGCACCCAGACTTGAAAGAATCGTTATTGGTCTGTACTTTGCTGGGTTCAAAGTGTTCCGATCCTTCGGCAGAAGATAAGTGACAGTAGTGATGAATTCCAGTAGCTGCCCGTGGTTATCTAGTACCGTGTTGAAGCATTCCGCCATCCGCCCATGGACCATTGTGAGTTTTTTATACCCGAAATTATGCACAAAATCGGTAGTTTGGGAGTTTATAAGGTTCAGACAGACAGAAATTCATTTTTATGTATATAGATATAGAAGATATATAGATTGAAAAAATATTATTATTATCATTACAAAGAAAAACCAAATTTAAATTATAAAAATTCAAATAATGATGTCTTAAACATTATTTGCAATTTGGTAATCAAAAAACATTTTTGGACGCCAGCTGCTACCAGTTGTGTTACTAAAGACAATAAACTCAGATCAGAACAATCTCTTTTCCGATTTATTGCATTTCATTCTAAAACAAACAATCCTATACCACAAGGAGTTGACTGATAACATTGATCAGTTCGGCGTATTTTCTTCCTATTAAAATTGTGCTCAGTAACTCCAACTCGCCAATCCCTAAAGAATGAAAATGTTTTAAATATTTCCCTTCATATGTTCGGAATGTTCGCCACTGTGAGCTAAATAAACTGATAATAAGCTGCAGCCGAGAAACTGAAATCGTAATCAAGAAGCTGCAGGAACCCAGAAGAAGCTTGAACCGAACGTGCACGCAAATGAATATAAATTAGTAGCTTAGGGCAGAGGTGTATAAATGAGAAAAATTAAAACATAATACATACAAGTGAAGCAGATTCACGTACAACCTGCGAGATGTTCTCCCTCAGCTGTGCTGCCATTCCGGGCTTGTTGAGCCCCCGGGTAAACTTTCTTTCTGTCATTATGTTACGGCGGCGTTGAAAAACTCCTTTCGCTTTTAACACACACCTTCCTTGGTTTTTTAATTATCGAACACCACCGCTGCTCGGGCACAAAATTTTGGCTGATTGATCGCTTCCAATTACACTTTCGTAACACTCCCCGATCGGGGTCGGTTGAGGACGTTGATATCTATTCACGTGAAAGCAGGTTGTCGTCTCGCCTGCCAATGGGTTTTCTTTGTTTTCATCCTCTTATCACTATTATCACTGGATTTTCATTTTTTCCTCTCCTCTTTTCATTCATACACAGATGACAGAGATTGCGGAGCTCTGTCGTCACTTTGTCGCAGCTCAGCATCCATTACTACTTGTACAATTACACCGGTTCTCGTCTGACAATTTCACTTCAGTTAAAAAAAAAATGATGGTCCCTAGACGGCTAGGCCACAAGTCCACAAAACCCTATGAAGATGCTAAAAGTGGCCGCCGTCATGCAACATTCCACTCTGTCGGGCTATGATTATTGCACCCACTATCAACACAAAACAGGACCATTGCAATCCATCTCACCACTACTATGCAAGAACGATTCATCTGAAATATTATTGCTTTAGAGCACTCCTGTGTACGGTATAGAACATGCTGTCCCGATCAAGGGTATGCGATAAGGGATTTCAAAGTGTCTTAAATATTGAAGTTAAGTTACAAAATATTAAAAAAGAAAAACCTAATATTTGTATTTTTGTAGAAAATATTTGTGTTTTTACGAGAAAAAAAAAACAAAAAAAAATGCAATCGCTGCATTCAACTCTGAGCTTTGAAAAACGTACATAATTTTATCAGACCATTATTTTTTAGGATTCGTTATAAGTTAGAACAAGACGAAATAAAGAGTGTTATACACGAGTTAGATCAAACTGAAATAATAATAAATATCGCATATCCTCAGTTCGGCACTCTTCTCACAGAACAAGGATCTTCGTGGCCAAACACACGCGCCAATCGGCCATCATCACGGTATTCGTGTGCACTCTTCTTCCTCTCCACAGAACCAGACGGTCGCGGATGCATACACACAGGGGCAACACTCATCACTACATTCTTCGCTAGCAGATGCTTTTCTTACTTGATTTTATTCTGCCCATGAAAAAACACCCATCATTAGGGAAAATGGAAAATTCTGACTGATTAGGTGCACTTCCTCTGCAATAGCTCACGGACAGACCCCGTTCGCTACTTGCTCTAAACAGATAATCGCTTTCTCCGCAATCACTCGTTTGTCACTAGCGCAATAATTTGATGTCCAGCGGCAACCGGACCGCTTCCGATCAATCCTATATGTTTACACCCCTCATACTTTCGATTGCCCGTTAATTTGGAAGGATTATGATAAGATATCCACTTTTACATCGTTTGTAATTCCGAATAACAGCAGAATACATCAATTTTACGCGAACTCGACGACCAACAACGGAGCCCGACGTCTAATACAATCCAATCGTCCGAGTGAACTGCTGAGTGAGGCGAGGCGCGGACTTCATTATGCTGGTGGCTGGCTGTCTGCGTAGCGCTGAGCTCTCTTCTTCGACCGTCGTCTACGATGACGACCCACTCTCATCGACGAAGCGACGGACGACATTGCGCGCACACAAACGCTCGCCCGCCTGCCGTCGATCCTCGGACCCGGCGAAGGACTGGTGGTGTGGTTGAAGTGGGTGAAATTCATCGGCTGGTTGGGCGGTGGGCTGCTCACCCACACTACTTGGAAGAAACTGTTTTGTTTTGGTTCATGCTTCGTCTCCCTTGCGTACGGTAGCCGGACTCTGATGCTTTGCTGGGTGATGTTTGGGAGCCTGCCGCACTCGTTCGTTGCTGGGTGGTTGGATTCGTGCATCGGAAAGGATTCATCCAGCATGCGCACCACGTGAGTTTGATGAATTCAGGAAGACGATCGTCTTCGTCTGTACGGGCGGGGTTCAAAGGAAAGGTGGCTTTTGTTTTTATTGTGGTGAGCGACGTGCGATCTCCACGGTTTATCATAGATCATTAAGTTTTCTTGGCTTTGTGCTGCCGATTGTGAGTGAATTAAAGTTTTATATGTACATAGGTATATAATCACGATATCGGTTACGTTTGTCACGTAAACCGACATCCGATTCCATTATGAAATGTGTTTCCTGCTTCCTCCTATAGAATCTTAACATGCCCCTCGGCATGTGTTCTGTTCATTGAAAGTTTTTCATTTCACTATCGTATGCGTATTTAAACTGAGGTGAACCAGCCTAGTGAAGACAAACACTAGTGATAAAGTGGTGAAATGCCATAAATTGTTTATGTGTGGCAAATATAATGATACATATCCAGGTGAATTTTTTTTTTTTGACTCTAGTCTGGGTTAAAATTTGGTCTTGTCGTTTTTGATTGATAAAAAATACCCTTTGCACACACAACTAAAATGGTTTCAAGAATTTTAAACAAACAAATTGAGTTTCCTGAGTTTTCAATACTGATGCTAATGTAATGTGACCAGACGTCTCGCGTTTCGCGGGACGCTGCATTTTTCAACTTTTACAAATTTATTACAATTCATACAGCCTTACAAATATTTTTTCTTTTTTTTTGGGCCAAAATCTATGCGAAATGCACTTTTGGATGATACATTTTCAAGCCAGTGCAGTGACGCAATCCAGATAGACGTCCCGTGTTTCGCAGGACGCTAGCTGGTCACATTATGCTAATGACAACTGAAGGCGCATACAGATGATGGCAGATGTTTCAAGATATTGACATAATGAAATTGCATAAAGTAGTATTAAAAAGTCGAACAACTTCTTTAATATTCTTCCGAAATATAAAGATATATCTGAAGTATGTTTGAGTTTAGTAGATTTCTCAAAAGTTTTACATGAAAAAAGTAAATTGAAAGTTAGTCGGCTGTTATCTCAGAATACAAAATTAAATTAAAATATTTATTTAGGGGAGTTGTCTTGAAGAATTGCCAAACAACTAAAGGTAATCTTTGATATAACGTACCCCCGATATAACGTACACTCGATATAACGTCACTCGATAAAAATTGCCATGAGCATTCATGTAGCGGATCATATTATCTTATCCAGCTTTTTGCGCTAGCCATAAATTAACAAGAGATGAATCGAATTTGATATATGCTGTGAACACAATTTTTTATAACATCTTGGTAGAATGTGAATTTAGATTTTCCTCGCTACCAACGAGATTTATTAGGTTGTGTGTTTTTAATCAACAAATCCAAATTCAATTGAAATATTTGAAAAAGAAAATCACGCATTCACATTTTCTAATATATTATTCGGATTGGAAATTGCCTCGACTTCCCTGGGCATAAAAATATCATCGTGTTAGCCTCATGATATACGAATGCACAAATGGTAACCTGGCTTGAAACCTCGCAGTTAATAACTGTGGAACTGCTTAAAATAATAGTTCTAAATAATATTAAAATTAACAACTTTAAAACTTAAAAAATTAAAAAGTCACAACAGTTTTTCTTTAATTTTTAGGCACATTTGATATAACTACAACTTGACAAGGGGCATATTGTGGCAGACAATCTTATACGCATTTCAAAGTACAAGTAATTGACTATGATTTAATACCTGAACTGTCGAGTTGTAAGCAGATGTAAGGTATGTTTAACCAAAAACCATTTTCTACTGTTCAAAGCATAAATCAATCTTCGGTATTTTAGCATTACTCTTGTGGAACTTCAAGTAGGCCAGGTTGTTTTGATCATAGCTTCATGCAAATATGCTTTCACTGGTATGTAGAATATTATAAACCATTCATTTTTCCACAAAACGTTTAGTTCTAAGGAGTTGATGAAAGAACGCACCATGCGTCTCCATAAGCTTGTATGATGAACATGTTTAAGGGTACTCCTCACGGAATCCAAGTTTCAAAGTGCTCGCGTTTTCAGGGGCACACCACTCGATACGGAAGCAACGCACAACTGTCATTTTTATATTTTCACGCTTGCTGCGACGCAGCAAAGCTAAATCAACAAAAATGACAGTTGTGCGCCGCCTCCGTATCGAGTGGTGTGCCCCCAAAAACACGAGCACTTTGAAACTTGGAGTGACCTTAAAACTTATAGGTATAAATAGTAAAGTAATATAGGGTGGGTGTACAAATTGTTGCCATACATAAGAACAACTGTTTTTAAAAAAAAAATAAGTAAAAGGCATGCGGGTCGACTTAATATAACAAGCGAAAGGTTTTACTGTGGAAACCACAATAAAATTTGTTACAATCCTCTAAATTGATTAATCTATAATAGAAACGCATGCACCAGTTGTGGCACTATTCTTAATTTTGATTCCTTATTTGGCAAATCCCATTGTTTTCGTATGAGATTGGCCAAATAGGGACCACTAGTGCGACCACTGGTGCAAAGGACGTCAAAAATTAGGCAAAATCAATTTTTACAATTATGCTTTGCTTGTTTTGGAGGATATCGAAGGTGTTATCGTATCATATGAATATGCTTTATCAATCTGAACTTGTTTTGTGGTGATTTTATTGGCCATTTTGCATATAAAGCACTAGCGCGACAACTGGTGCTATAGCCACGACTGGTACATCTAGCCTATCTCCAAAAGTAATGAAATTACGAATTTGGCGTCTTCGACAAATTTTCCAGAAGAAGTTTTGTTTCAACTTTTGTGAAGACACAAACCTCGTATGTTGTAAAGTGATTTTTTTTCATCTCACAATCGAATCGATCATTAAGCTAAATACCTCCTAAGAAGCGCATTAGCTTACTGATTAAATATCTGGAAGACACCTTTTGGACTTAATTGTATGACAATAGTATTATTAAATAAACGCGGTAAAAAAAGATGATCACCACTGTGCATTCGATGGGTCTATATGAGGCATGCGAATGTAAAAAGAAGGTTTTCCCCATTACGCATTTTCTCTCAAGAAGCCCTTCCGTAATAAGTACGTATTGTATTTTATCCGTGAATTAAGTCAGGGATCAAGACGATCATTTAAAAGGCTGTTATGTGCCTACCTCACGTTTTAGATGAACAATAATCTCATTCACAAATCTGTGTGAGAGATACTCGAAAACCCCAGATTAATCCACCTAGCGGTGATCAAAGGCATTATTATAAAATGTATCGAGAAATGTTTATTAGGGATGTCAATTAATGGCTTAGCGCTGAAAAATGTATATACGGTAGATTGTACCGTGCACAAGTTTGTGATTGTAATAGAGACTTAAAAAAATGGTATGGCTCTTCTTCCTCATATACTTTCAAAATTCATTTCAAGTCAAAATTTGTACATGTTTAAAATGGGGTCATTACTATGTCTTGCACATATTTATTTATGGAATGATGCTATGACAATGAAAATGTCATGGAATGATAAATAACATTTCATAAAAGATAATTTGTAGAATAGATTCAGTCAGAAACCTAAATGCGTATAGAGTTTAGAAGCCATATGCGTATATAGTTTAGAAGCCAAAAATAGTGGAAATCTCGCTTAACTTTTCAAAAGGACCTAAGTAACATTTTTTTCATGAATTAATTTGAATAGCGCAATCAACAAAACAACATGAAAGATTTTGATTGCAGTACTTAAATTAATTCATGGAAAAAATGTTACTTAGGTCCTTTTGAAAAGTTAAGCGAAAAATGTTAAATAACATTTTTTTTATTCTTCTTCATCTTCTTTTTCTACATTCCAACAAGAATTTGTTTTTAGTTTTCAACTTAGTATTCTATGAGCATTTCCTCAGTTATTAATTGAATGCTTTTTCATTTTATCCTATTCAAATTTTCATTTGGGTCTTGCACTTAAAACTACAGATGCTAATTATTGGGGGAAGGTGGGGAGATTTGATCCCCGGGGAGACTTGATCACCCCCTGTTTTATCGAGAACTAAAGTAGTTTTGTTCTAGCGTATTTTTTAGTATAGATCCTCTAGACAAATGACCTTTATGTGGTGAGTTATTTTTTGGATTGACAACATTATTTATTCTGCAGGGCGGTTTGTATGTTTTGACCTTCCTAAAGTTTTATTTATTGACCATGCAAAATATGAATAACTTTTCATAACAATGACCAAATGCTTTCGTTTTTTTCACAGCACAAAGCCATAAATATGCTTAATGATTTGTACTGATGAAAATTTCAACATTCCTTCCATCAAATGTTTTGGATATTTGGTTTTGAAGTTATTGCATCAATATGGAGACACTTGATCCCCACTAGTCATCCATACAAAAATTTGACGAAAAAATTCAAAAATATATAAATTTGTTCTCAGGCTTCTTTTTTTGTAGATTAGACAAATTTGATAAAGGGTTGGCAGGAAAAATTATTTATTGCGTAGATATCATAGAAAGGGGATCAAGTCAGCCCAAATTTTAAAATTGCTTGAGCTGTTCAATTCAATAACAAACATCGTTCACGTATACGCACAGCAATTCGAAAATTTGCGTATTTTGAAGAAAAAATAATGAATAAATCTGAGGGCACCTTTCTATTTTTATCAAAGCAAGTTCTTGGAGAGGGATCAATTTCCCCCGAAGTCGATTTTTGACAGCAATCCAAAAAGTCGATTGCGTATCAATAACAACAATTATTTAAGGACTGCCAATCAACAGTAAAGTTAAATACTATATTTCTTAGAGAATCTGTATAGAAATTGCGTATGTTTATTTATTTTTGGCTGTGATACATCGGAAATCAGAAAAGGGGATCAAGTCTCCCCAGTCTCCCCTAATTATTTCGTTTGATGATAATTCGAACTACGGACAAATTAACTTAAAAGCCTATTCATGGTTGCATATGAGGAGCCAAAGATGTTATCGATCATTTAGTAATTTGCGTTCGATCATTTAGTAGCCTGTCAATAACTCACTCCAGAAGCCGAATTTCAAAATGTGTTGTATGGTGGACTTCTAGTGCGAAGGTTTTTCTACAACTCTGCTTAATAGTTTGTTGCCTGAATTCCACTAGTAACGGAGCTATAGCTATAGTTTCAGTAACTTAGACTAAATGATAACAAAAATTTCAATCATTTTATTTAAGCCACTGTAACTATCGCTATAACTCCGTTATTAGTTTTTTTATTTTTTTTTATTTTTATTTTTTTTTATTTGCTAATTATCTAATACATGCATTTATCTCTTAGGCTAGGTGTTCCGTGTTTTCTTAACACTATCATCCTTATTTGCTATGTTACGCTTTTAATTATTAATATATTTCAATTGCCTCTGGCAGTTAGGATATTTAGACTCCGTTATTAGTTGAAATCTTACTACGAACCATTAGGCAGAGTTTTAGAAAAACCTTCGCACTAGAAGCCCACCATACAAAACACTTTGAAATTTAGCTTCTGGAATATGTTATTGATAAACTACTAAATGATCGAACGCAAATCACTAAATGATCGATAACATCCTTGTAGGAGCTTGTGATAGATAGAAGTGGGCTAAGCCCAAAACTAAACTGGTGACTAGGTGTTTGCTCTGGTTAAAGCAGAACTAGTCATCCTCTTGCTCACATTCTAATTTGTTTCTAAAAAGTCGACTAAGAATCGCTCGATGACCGTGCATTTCGTAGTTGCTACTCCGTGATCGACCAGAACAATCGCAATTGCACAGGGAATCAATGGATGGAAGCATGGGATTTGCTCTCCAACCTCAATGTGCACAATCCGAGAGCTCTAGTATTTTGGATGGTCGATAACGACGCTGGCCACGTCCTCACGGTCATCGGGGATGGGAAGGAATTGATGATGCAGTCACTCGCCCACTGCAAGCCGAGAATACCTCTGCACTCGCTACGAGTTCCTGCGGAATTTTATTGGAACCTGGGGTTAGGTTTTTACGGCAGAGGTTCGTCTTGGTTAACGGGTTGCCAATGTGAGAGTAATGAAAGGGTGGAGTATATTCTAATTGGATTCCAAAACGAGCTTTTTTGGCTCATTTCGAATTCTAACAGTTACCTGCTAGAACTAATAAAGTTGTAGGTATAGGAATAGAAGATGGAAACGGTATGAAAGCCCATTTCCAGTTCCAGCGATTGCTAGAACATGAGAAATATATGAAAAGATACAAAGTAGGAGGAATGAAACGGCCCTGGGATTCAACCCACGACCTCCTGCGTATGAGGCAGAAGCGATAGCCATATGACCACAAAGCCCGTTAAGAATCGCTTACACTGATTTATGCCCAATAAGTCCTAAAAACAATTTATAAATTCCATCATCCGAGCTGGGCCCTCCTTAGCCGTGCGGTAAGACGCGCGGCTACAAAGCAAGACCATGCTGAGGGTGGCTGGGTTCGATTCCCGGTGCTGGTCCAAGCAATTTTCGGATTGGAAATTGTCTCGACTTCCCTGGGCATAAATGTATCATCGTGCTAGCCTCATGATATACGCATGCAAAAATGGTAACTTGGCTTAGAAACCTTGCAGTTAATAACTGTGGAAGTGCTTAATGAACACTAAGCTGCGAGGAGGCTCTGTCCCATTATGGGGATGTAATGCCAATAAGAAGAAGAAGATGATCATTCGAGCTACCAGAATTTGGCTTTTTGTAAATTTGCGGTGGCTGGTTTATAATTGGAGAGATCAATAAATTAAAAATACAGAGAACTATTATCGTGGGGCATCGAAATCCGTACACTTAAGCACCTTAGTATATGAAAAAGTCATTAGAAAATAGGAATCGAATGTAAATAAAACGTTTGTCACTGACACAGGAGTATGAAGGCTTCTAGTTTTGAAGTGTTTCACATTTACTCATTAAAAAACTATGAAAAACATGATAAACTAATGGATAAAATCTACTACTTCTGACACGAAATCCGTCCACTGTGGACGGAATTCGAATCAAAGGATCAAAATCCGTACAGCTATTATTTAACTAAATATTTAAATTGAAGCAGTCTGATTGACTAAACTAACACTGTAAATAGTTCGATACGAACCTTGAGAAGCGATCCCTTCGATTTGTATTCCGCTTGTCTTATGTAATGATTCGCAATTAGCAATTAAAACACAGTTACTTTTGGTGCAATTATGCTTTACCCGAAAACAAAATGGCGGCAAAAATTCCGCGTTTGGTGAGTGGCGATTTGTTTTTGATTTTTGCTGTTTTAATTACAAAGCCTTCTTTCCATTTTTTCCCTTAGAAACTTACTGCCAAGTATCTGAACAGGATAAGATAAATTATTTCTACATTAATTACCTTTAACACCCTTTAATTTATTGATATCTCATGAGGTGGACGGATTTCGGTGCTGTACGGATTTCGGTCCCTCACGGTAATATCAATACCAATCAAGTCACTGTTGGCACAAATTAGTTGCCTACTCAGATCTCTATTTGATCATGCTCAAAAAACGAGTCAGTGTCGAAACGCAGTTAAAGTAAGAAAAATAATGCTTTGGCCATAACTTTAAAAATTGTGGTCCGATCTAAATCGTTGTTTATACAAAACAATGGAACTGATCCCATAGTTCTATCTGACCCATTTTCGATAATAAACTCCCCAATAAAGGTAATTCGTTCCCAGTTTTTCGGTTGACTTGTAGGGTAAGTGCCTTAAAAACGAGCGAGACTTTTTGCGCACATACATACATACACATACACAGACATCATCTGAATTCGTCGAGCTGAGTCGATTGGTATATAACACTGTGGGTCTCCAGGTCTCCTTTAAAAACTTTGGTTTTGTAGCGAACATACAGCCTTCACGTATATTTAGTATACGAGAAAGGTAAAACATTTCATGGTCCAAAATACGTCGTTTTTACTTTCAAAACCACATTTTTACGAGGATCCTGAAGGTTCAGGTCTGTCAGAGTATCACATACTGACCACCCGGAATTATTAACTTTGCGAAAATGATGCAGCATTGCAATATACCACTTATGTGGAACGCGCGTGTCGGTGTATTTTAAAAATAACCAATAATCCAAATGCGTTGACACCTGCCAAGCTTATATTTTCATGGATACCTGGAAGAAGTAAAAATTAATTATATGTTTTGATACGAGCATACCATTAAACCATATTTTAAAAGCATGTTCGAATTTCAAGTAAAATTACAGTCCTATGTTGTAAACAAACAATTTTTAGCGAAGCCCCGATTGTTAAGATCCATCTATAAAAATTATAATGGACACAGCATGTGTCAAGAGGGGTGATTCAAAGTCTTATAACACCGACTCGTAAAAAGCTAACCTCACATGGGCAGTTCACAACAGGACAACGTCTGCCGGGTCGACTAGTATAAAATAAATCAATTAATTTTCCATGTTGTGAGAAAAGTTGTAAGTCCTCTACTCAATGCAGAGGAACAGCGACGGAAACGTCCAGACTTAACAGTTCGACGATATATTTTCTGCCAAATCCTGCCGTTTCCGTCACCGTTCCGTTACATTGCGTTAATTTTCCAAAAGTTTAGTCGCCTTGGTAGTCCGTCTAAATATATATTTTTTTTACAAAGTTAAGCCAAAGTAATTTACTGATCCGCACGAAGCAGGACCATATAGGGTTTCTGTTCCATTATTAATAACATGCTCCTATATCAATAACATTCGTAAAACAGGCAATTTAGGCTCAATTTGTGTCGTGTTTTGTAGTTTTCCGGCGTGCTCACTGCTGAAAAAAATCACAAAAATGGGAAATAAAATAATTAGCGCACCAATTCTTTGTTTTGGAATGGTATTGATTTGGGTAAGGGGCCCTCCTTAGCCGTGCGGCAAGACGCACGGCTACAAAGCAAGACCATGCTGAGGGTGGCTGGGTTCGATTCCCGGTCCCGGTCTAGGCAATTTTCGGATTGGAAATTGTCTCGACTTCTCTGGGCATAAAAGTATCATCGTGCTAGCCTTAAGATATACGAATGCAAAAATGGTAACCTGGCTTAGAAACCTCGCAGTTAATAACTGTGGAAGTGCTTAATGAACACTAAGCTGCGAGGCGGCTCTGTCCCAGTGTGGGGATGTAATGCCAATAAGAAGAAGAAGATTGATTTGGGTACAACGTATGGATTCAAGGAGAAGTTCCACTATTTCGATAATTGCTTACAAAAATTTTTCAATATTTTTTGGGCAAACATCTATGCGAAATGCATTTTTGGAAGACCATTTTCAAGCCAGTGACGCAATCCAGATAGGCGTCTCGCGTTTCGCAGGACGCTTGCTGGTCACATTTTTTTAAATGCTTTATTAGAGTGATTTTTAATGCTGATCACATTACCATCCTAATGCGAATCTATAATATCTGAAACAGAAAGGTTGTAAAGGCTCCCCCAACATAAGCGTTTTCAACACCGTGATGGTGACAACTATTCGATGCGGCTCTATGAGTGGCTGCATGCAACGTTTCATTTGCGCTCTCATACCAATAGCGACAAAATCGCAAACATGGAGACGCTTGGTGTTCCAAGGACTTGAAATAAGAAATCATCGTAAGTCGTAACAGATGTCAGTTGTCATTTCGACCATATGGGAAGAACGACGAATTATTGCAAGCGCCTCCTCTGCATGTAGTATGGAGCAAATGCAAATAAACAATCCGCACGCTATGTTTAAAGGCAACTATTATGCAAAGTGAATGCACCTCGGATGTTAAGCCGTTAAATCATAGTTTTTGACCTCTAGTTTAAGGATCTGTGTCGATTAAAATATTTCATCGGTGAAATTTTGACTTTTTTACTATTTAAGGTAATATTTTTACCCTAAAAACCTTACCTGATTTTTTTAATTTTTTTGAAACGAGTTATATAAAATCCAACTACTATTTTTTTTCCTGATGCTTTAAGAAACATTTTCATATAAAAACATTTTTAATATGATGAAAATAGTAGAAGTTATATTAAAATTACTGCCGGTTTTAAATGAACTTAAGGTTTATTATGAATAGATCTGGAGCCTTCCTTAGCCGTGCGGTAAGATGCACTGCTACACTGCAAGACCATGCTAAAAGTGGCTAGGTTCGATTCCCGGTCTTGTCTAGGAAATCTCTCGCCTTCCCTGGGCATAAAGTATCATCGTAGTCTCATGATATACGAATGCGAAAATGGTAACTTGGGCTAGAAACCTCGCAGTTAATAACTGTGGAAGTGCTAAATGAACACTAAACTCCGAGGCAGCATATGCCAGAGTGGTTGATGTAATGCCAATAAGAAGAAGTATTATTGAATTTAAGAACATAATATCACTTTTTAACATTTCAAATCAACAAAAAATAAAACTACGAACTAGTTCAAAGTAGTATTTATGTTCTGTATTTCAAACTTGATTTAGCCTCAATGGACGTCTGCATTATGTGACCACTTGTATATGCTACCATCGTGGATAACAGTTTACTTGCATTCTGTTCGTGGTTATCTGGCATTTTGTAGTTTTGCTAGATAGCATGAACATTTTTGTGGATGGCTTCCGTTGTTTGCTCCGTGTACTTTGTAAGGCCTCTCTGTGATGCGCTCACAAAATTCAAGAACATGGAATTTCAAAATATGAAATTTTTCGGTGATTGGTAGCCCGGCTGCTATCCAACTGTCACAAAAAGCTCGTATGGCGTCTGAATAGAAGTCCATAAATGTTACACAAAAACTGCAATCAACTACCTGTGGTAGACTCTCCAATACTTTATAATAACCATTGTATTATTTTCCTTTCAAAACACCCCGTTTAACTAAAAGACTTCGGCAGTAACGCCCAGTGAAACCAAGTTGAGCGTGATGGATTGAGTTACCCTCTGATGTCCAGACTTTAGATTTGTCTTGATGTTTTTTTTTGTTCCAGGCCACAGGGCCGAAAATTTGGTAGACCAATAATCCCACCAGCGCTGGAGGAGGGGTTTTGTCTAAAATTGTGTCATAGTCTCCTCCTTCCAGAAGATGATTATAAACACAATTGAAATATAATCGAGCATCTTTCTTGATCTGTCCAGCGTTGAATTCTGTTTCTATGGTAATAAGTGGACGGTGCAGGGTTGCTGGTTTTTTAATAGACACGTATGAGATATGCAGTTACACAAGAATTCGCTATCGAAAAATGAAATATATTTTCGGTGTCAACAGTATTTCTAGTATAACTTCTGCTACTTTCATCATATGAAAAATGTTTTTATATGAAAATGTTTCTTAAAGCATCAGGAAAAAAATTTAGTGGTTGGATTTTATATAACATAAAACAATTTAAAAAAATCAAATAAGGTTTTTAGGGTAAAAATATTAGCTTAAATAGTAAAAAAGTCAAATTTTCACCGATGAAATATTTTAATCGACACAGATCCTTAAACTAGAGGTCGAAAACTATGATCTAACGGCTTAACATCCGAGGTGCATTCACTTTGCATAATAGTTGCCTTTAAACATAGCGTGTAATCCCTCATTTTTTTTTTTGTTAGTCAGCAGTAGTGTAGATTAACCAATATCCTACAAGATTCCAATTCGAACACTGTTACACTTGCCAAGCGGGGTGGCCCGCCTTTTCCAAGCTGCGTGGCCCAGATAATACATCTTAGGTAGGCTCGATTTGTTCGTGGATGACAGGCTTACTCCCCCCGGGCTTGAAGTGTCGGTTTCAATCAGCGAACGTGCAAAAGAGCCGCAAACGGGAACAACATATAATGTTGTAGAATCGGGATCTTATGGACGAAGAGAGTACAAAAGCACCAGGACTTCAGTTGAAGAAAGCAGTACAAGGCCGTTTCCGAAGATGAAAGGAGTCAAGTTGTATATTTCCATAGATAAGCAAGTTTCCCCAATAGCTCAACACACAGCGAACAAAGCGATCCAGAGGGAAATTAATTTTATGCCAACTTTTGGGAATTTCCCGCCACAACTGAGGCAAGTAAAATATTTAAACATACTCTACGTGAAAGATGAATTTTAATAAATTGAACTAGATAAGTCCTGCTTAGGTATGATACATGATACAAACAAATGAATGATATCAATAATTAACTGCTATGTCTTAAGATACATAGCGACTTTTATGACTGGACTAGCGAAATTCATAACTGGCGCTTTATGGTATGGTAAATTTTGAAAAGATCCGCAATATGTCAGTTGATGAGTTTTTTTACGACGCTGCCATACTCGTGCAATCGCATTCGGTTTTCTTACAACTTACCCTATGGGAACGTCCACAAATTACGTAAGGGGTCGTACACTTATTACGTAAGCAATTTTTCTGGGTTTTTCGACCCCCCCTCTCCCCATGTAAGATTTTTTCAATACAAATGAATTTTTATTTATATGGACCGTAAGATATTGACCGACCCCCCCTCCCCCCATAAGTGCTTACGTAATATGTGTACGGCCCCTAACGCTTATAGGGGGGAGGGGGGGTTGAGTGAAGTGTGACGATCCATACGAAATTTTCAGAAGCTTCATACAAAAAGTGTGACATAGGGGGAGGGGGGGGTTGAAAAAATCCAATTTTTGCGTTACGTAATTAATGGATCTTCCCTATTATGCTATTATTGTATTTCAATGATTTTTTGCTTTCCCCGTCAAATTTACAAACTCTTGATCTTTAGACAATTGTCAGTGAGCCTCAAAGGAAATTCGAACTCATTTTTATAAAAAAAGACTAGTCGAATCTGCCCGATCTTGGTCGGATCGTATTTTTTTTTCGACCTTACTGTCAATAGTTTGAGTGATTGCAGCGTCGCCCTTTAAATCGATTTCAGTTCGAGCTTAATGGATTTCTTCAGAACTCATGAAAACGTAGTATTTTTACATTTCTACACAGCTGATCCCAAGACGAATCGATTAGTGAGGAAATCTTGCAAATCGGTCTATCCGTTTGTGAGTTATATTGTTTCAAAGGAAATGTGAACTCATTTTTATACAGTATCCCCCCGCTTATCCGGACCTCGCTAGTCCGACGACTCGTTAGTCCGGATCTCGCTAATTCGGAATTTTCCGGATTAAAAAGTATCAACACCCATTTAAACACATTATGCTGTCAGTTTTCAAATTTGTGCTGTGATTTTGTTTTGGTTCATTTGTATGGATTTGACAGTCGGATTAACGAGAGAAACCCCGATAGTCCGGCCATACATTTGTCGGATCAGCGGGGGTATACTGTATATAGAAGAAGAAGGAGAAGAAGAAGAAGAGAAGTGAAGATAAAACGTTTATTAATATTAAGCGTTTGATATTCGCCATATAAAATGCGCCAGAGATGTTCCAGAAGATCATGAAACAGATCCTGGCTGACTACGATATATCCGTCAACTATTTCGATGGCGTATTGGTTCACGGCGAGAACGAACAGGAGCACGATTCGGCATTGCACAAGGTTCTAAAAGTACTGTAATCTAGAGGAGTGTTGCTGAATCACAGTAAATGCAACGATTCCAATTACAGTATCCCCCCGCTTATCCGGACCTCGCTAGTCCGACGACTCGTTAGTCCGGATCTCGCTAATTCGGAATTTTCAGGATTAAAAAGTATCAACACCCATTTAAACACATTATGCTGTCAGTTTTCAAATTTGTGCTGTGATTTTGTTTTGGTTCATTTGTATGGATTTGACAGTCGGATTAACGAGAGAAACCCCGATAGTCCGGCCATACATTTGTCGGATCAGCGGGGGTATACTGTATTCTGTTTTCCATTGGAAAGGAAAACAGAATAATTGGAATCGTTCAGAGCTCCGTAAAATAGAGGTTCCAAATTCTTGACGATGCAGTATAATATTGATATGGGACGGTAATTTCCAATACTACAAATGCTAACCGATTTATGTGCTAGAGACAATTTCGATAAAAAGCAATGTATATGTTAGTATGCTGTTCGGAATTACTTACTTACTGTTCGGAATTATTAAACGTAATAATCTTTTGTGACAGTCTCAACCCATTATAGGTCCATCTCGCCATTACTCGATATTTAGGCGATATAATTTATTTGGCGGTATTTTTAAGTTTGCATCGAAACCATTAATTTAGATGTACCCCTGGATTCTTATTGGATTTTTTTTCTTGACAACTGTCAAAATCATGAGAGAGCGAGCGGAGTGCGCCAAACATGCACGCTTAAAGTCATTCACACAATTTTGTGTTTCGTTCACACAAAACGGGCCTAACCTGGAACAACACATATTATGAGTAACTGCCATGTTACTCATTTTAGTGTAATTGACGGTGAACGATTTCCGATGAGTTCATTTCACACAGTGAGAGAGCGGTCGGAAAACGGACCTAACCTCAATTATATTTTTTCATGTAAATTGAAAATTATCGCAACATTTTCATACTTTTTCAGAAGAGTCCCCATTTGTTTCGATATGACCAAACTAAAGTGCGATGTTTATAGTCGCACATTTTAGTTGTATCGTATCGAAACATAACGAAAATCCACAGAAAAAGTCATTTTCGTTGCGGTGCATGCCGGACGCAACCGCCATCATGCCAGTCAAAATGGACTTGACAGTTCGAAGCAAAGTTTCTTACACATATTAAAATAATAAAAGACATTACACAGCGACTGTGCATGTCTTACACATAATTTTCACACAGATTGCTATTCTCTCGTGTCATCGTCGTCATGTGTGAAAATTATTCATACTTTAAGCGTGTGTCGAGAGTTTGAGAGAGCGAACTGCCGCTGATGTCAAATTGTTTGAGTAACAAAAGATAATGACCCATCCAGTTGGGCCAACAAATACATCAGTATCTCTGCGATTCGTTTACCAGCACCTATCAGCACTGTAGCAGTCGATAGGTAAAAATATTCTGCCTGTTGTTGGTGGGATGCACTTTCATTTGCATACTTCAAGTGATAGGTCCTAATCGTATGTTAGGCAAGAATTCCGAGACAGAACGGTAACAGCGAACGGAACCACAACAGAGTAACGACGCAGCTGACAGATTCTCAGCTCACTCCACCCTTCGTCGTCAGCCCGTCGTAACTGTTTTGCTTGCCATCGACCGACAGTTTTTGAGCTCGCGCGACTGCAATGTAGTGTGAAAAATTAGTGTGGTGTTTGATGGTGGCGTAGCTCGTCGGAGGAATATTATTTTTACGGTCGGTTCGCGTGTGCGGGTGGTTTGTAGATTTGTAGAAGATTTTCTAATATCAAAGCGCGTAGCCTTGCGTGACGGGTTGGGATTTACGCGGCGAAGCCATCGTTGTCCACCGTAGAAGTAAAACTTGCAGACCGATTGAGTGACAGCTGGGAGGTTTGTGTTTCCGCATTCGGATTGTGGAAGCAACCAGCGACAGAAGCAGCAGGAAGGATTAGAGCTTCATTTGTACCGCATCATCATCATCATCTTTGCCGGTCATATTTGCGTTGTAATCACAAAGAAGCGGCCAAACTGATTCCGCTGCGGCTGCACTCGTCATTCACTCTTCGCCAAGAGCTCCACTCCCACGTCCATTTGTGCGGATGGATTTTGTATTCAATCCCCTTGTCGTACATGTGTCGTATTCGTGCCTACTGTGACAATTTTTTTCCTCATTCAAGTCTATTTTCGAAAAAGTAGGCAAATTTAGCTCATGTTTCGTGAAACTTGCGCACGGCAGAGCGCACTGATCTTTATCGCGGGAGTTGGACGACGACGATCGGAAGCAGCTACGCGCAAAGGTTCCCAACGCTTGAAGCACGACTCAGACAATAATGTAATTTGAAGCTGCCCAACAAACAATTTAAGCGAAATAAGCTAGTGTTTTGGCCGCAGAAGCCTGTTTTTGGTCGAATAAGCGCTCTATCAGCTTCCAATGTTTGTCGATTATGATTCAATGGATATACTACGCCCACCCTACTGTCATCGCCTATCTCTCCAATGGGAAAAAATGGTGGCTAGCATCTCTGGGGTTAGCGCGTGGTGGGCCCCACTGACAATTCAAAATTAGTAAACAAAAACATCATTTCAGGACTAATTTTCTGTGATGGAGTAATTGTTGTTAAGCGATTTGAATGAATTTATTACTATTTTCGTTACGTACCACGTATTCCGTGCCGTGAAAAATGTGTTCGATTTTCAATTAAAATGTAATAAGACCGTCATTCAACACAACACGGTTAGTACGGTGCAAAACAAATTTGAATATTTGGTAAAAATATTTTAACAGAAAATAACGCCAACAGCAAAACAGTAACGTGAATTTTATGCTGGAGCCAGAAGCATAGCTGTGTGTCATCCGGCTGGCTACGCCACAGTTCTCAAACCAAGTGGCAATAAATCCGTAGCCCATCGAATAAAAAGCAAGGCATATAATTTGATGTCATACATGACCCATGTTCTTAAAAGACAGGGACACCGTCTTCGACCAGAGGTCGTACAGACAACACCAGACTGAAACAGCGTTGATGCTCGAATGATTGGCGATTCCAGAATTTGCAAGTCAAGTTTGAAGTATTGGCTCTACCTGTTTTCACAATAATGATTATTATGTTGACAAAACATCAAGGCACTCTAGGGTCGTGGGTTCGAGCTCCATCGGAGGAAAAGTGGTTACCTCCAATACATTTTTCAAATCAAAATCCTTCAAATAATGTATACATTTTCACATATGATTTATCAGAACACAGTAAAAAAAGGCTACTGCACGGAAGAAGCTGACAAAACTGCAAAAGTTAGTGTTCATTGCTATAACAGAATCGATACGTAGCACTCTTCCAAAAAATTCTAAATCTGCGACCGTTACTTGAATTTGTGCAGTTAAAAGCGGGAAAGAATATGCAAAAACTCAAACCATTGAAGGTATTGAAGTCAGAAGATTTAGTTGGTCACTTGAGTCTTTCACAAAATTTTCAATATGGACCAGTGATGAATATGAAAGAATACTGGGTGAAACCTGTGGAGAGCTACGACATTCCCTATAATATATGAGAGCCAAATTTGGATAGTCGAAGGTCCAACTGTTCAAGATGGTTCCATAAAAGCGGGAGTAGCAATCTTCGGCTCTGGGATAGCGTTCTCAGTGTTAATTTTTGCTATAATGAAATGTGTTAATGTTTGTCTAGAGAGGAAATATAAATATGCGAATATTTGTATTTTCACAGATAGTTAAACGGCACTCAACGTATTGAGTAGCTTTAGATGTACATCAAAGCTTGGCTTGGAATGCTTTCTTTCATTGCGAAAGGTGTGCCAAGAGCATTCCGTAAATCTGTACTGGGTTCCGGGACACTGCGGCATTGAGGGTAATGAAAAGGCAGACGAGCCTGTGACACAAAGCTCAAATACTTAGTTTATTGGCCCAGAACCTTTCTGCAATATATCATCATCTTCTTCTTTTTCTTCTTCTTCTTCCATGGCTCTACATTTCAACTGGAACTATCTGCTTTTCAACTTAGTGTTCTATCAGCATTTCCACAGTTATTAATTGAAAGCTTTTTAATGCCCGCCAATTGCATGAATATGTATCTTGTGTGCCAAATACAATGAAAACACTATGCCTTGGGATTCGAGAATGTTTCCCTCCCGAAAACATTTTCGACCGGCCGAGTATCGGATTCGCCATCTATGGACGCATTTGTAAGCAAGGCTAACAGAAGACCCTTTTGGAAATGGAAGAAGAAAAACGTGATAACAGCGGGCTTAGCTTTTAATTTGGAAAGCTTTAATGAGATTCAAAAGGATTCAAAAGACGAAAGAGTTTGAGGGCTGTTAAAGAAGAATAGAAATACAAAAAAAATATAGGTAAAAGGCTATATGATTCTACAAATAGATCTTTCTTGAAGATATTTTACTGCATAGAAATGTTTAGGATATTTTAGAAATCAAGTAAAGCTTCACGTAATCTTTTTAATATAAAATGCAATAAATTTTAAATTTGTTTGAAGAGACTTCATTTCACCTCAAATTAAAAGAACAATACAGCGACTTTTTAGCAAAATTGTATAAACCATCAACGGCAGTGCTTTGATGACTTGTTTGAAAGGGTTCGGAACCTCTGCTGCGAATGTTTGTTGAATTACGTCTTCACAAATGTTGATTTTTCTTTCTTTTATTGAACCAGCCCGTCTCATGCGGTTCATCATCAATATAGGGGAAAACACTTGAACCACCAGTCAGTGCAAGTTCCGTTCGCGCATCGGTGAAAAAATATTCGTAAATCGTAGATCTAGTTCAAAGAACTTGAAACGGATTTTTAGTGCGAGTGCAATCGTTGAACAAAGACCAAAACTTTAGTTCTTCTACGGCGACCTCCCAGCGAACGCAAACCTCGCTGCGTAAGCTGCGCGTCGTGTGGTGTGGTGCATGATAACAGAGGCACGGCCGGCTGTGGTCCGTATCGCCGTTGCCGATATCGGGGAATGGAAGACGAGCTGGAAGATAAGATTCTCTATCAAACATTCTTCAAATCGCACATGAAGCTCCTGTCCAAGTTCGCAGTCGGCGTATCGCCGCTCAACAGTTCGGTCGGTTACGTCTGGAAAGTGATGCGCGTCTATCTGCTCAAGCCGGAGGTTCTGATTGCCGGTCTGTTGATTTTCGTCTTTGTGCTCTATCTTCAAGCGAGCGAAGTATGGAGCCGAGGATTCATCGGGAAGATCAGCAGCAGCTTTGGGCTCACCAAGGGAACCCGCTCGGGGAAACTGGCCCTGCTGACGTCGGCTGCCGAGAAGCACAGCTGGGAGGACAAACGCGGGACCAGTGCGGTGTACGCGGTGCAGGGTCGCCGGCCACGGATGGAGGACAGGTGAGTGGAAACATTTGTATTTTTTTTGCCTTGCAACGTGCTTGGCGAATAAATATTTTTGACTTCGTTTGTTTTGATAGGATCAACGTAGATAATGGTTTACACATTTCGAAATTACGCTTTGAGTCAGTTATTGGTGGCCTAAGCTAGTTATTTTTATCATCGAATTGAACCAGACAAATAAACACTCGTCGTGATATAAAAGAAGCGGTTAAAGTATCGTTATTCCACTTATTCAACAAACGTCTAATATGAGATAGTGTTTAGTCATAACATTAATCGTATTTAATTCCATTTTAAACATTAAGCGATGGCAAAAGATTGCCCTTCGAAGCCGACCGGTGCGAAAGTGTCACCGAAAAAGTGCAATCGTTTGATATTAAAAATACTACGAGCTTTAAGAAATCAAATTAAGTAACAAGTGATACCTATACAAGTTTATTTGGAATTACGGATCGAGGATTTCAATTTCTAATGCCTCTGCCTATTAATATAGAATCATGGCTCGACAAACAATGAATTGATAATAAAGCTAGGAACCGGCTCGGGTAACTTGAAACGTAGTCCTTTTTTTACAACAGTTAACATAATCAGATCGATTCAACTGAGACGCACAATGCGACTAGAGATGTCGAGTCGCCTAATAATAAATCAGTGTTGGGGAAAACTCAAAGTCTCAAAACTCACAGACGATTCCAATCAAGCGGACTTAATTATCTAAAACGTACCTCGCCCGTGCAGACCTATAATTCTTGAATTCAAAATAGAGAGTAAATAAATAATTCTAGCAATTAAAGAAAACATAGAAAACGCATTGAATGAGTTGATGGCAGTGTAAGTTGAACTATTGAATAAAATTTACTTAGCATGATAGATGGAAAAGTTCTTACACACATCACTGGAACTTCTTAAATGCAGAATTGTCCTATCCGTGGTGCAACCCCTAGGATAACGAACAGCAATTGAACCGTTTGTTTGAGAAACTGCACATGTAACATTTTTGGCCAAAATGAGATTTTTATATATTCTGAATCCAAAAATACGTATTCTGGCAAAAAAACACGAAAAAAATTTGTTCAGGAATGTATGGCATTTTTTTAGTTTGTTTGAGAAACTACATATGTCCACGCACTTTGAAGAGCAATTATGGAGTACTGCATACAGTTTTCGCACTGGAAGTGCCCCAGGGTGTTGAGTTTTGCCAAAAACTTTTGATCTGTATCGAAGAAATCAAAAGATTCGGTGCCAATTTGTTGAAAAACAGTTTTTTGTTGTTTTCTCGAAATTTTGTAAAATGGATATATCTAGACCAACATTTGAAAAGGGCGTAACAGCCAAAATTTATTCTTTCTGATTCTTCGTCTACATATATTGCTCTATATGTGGACGAAAAACCAGAAGGAATAAATTTTGGCTGTTACGCCCTTTTCAAATGTTGGTCTAGATATGCAGTTTTTCCAACAAATGATTCAATTACTATATGGCATATTCAGCGCCATAGCATGCGGTTGGCCGGGTTGGCCCCCATAAAACGCGCTAACTTTTAGAGGGGCGTCGAAATCACCATATGAGAATATAAACAATTGTACTAATATGTAATAAGGGGCAAAAAAAAATAAAAAATCGACTTTAAAGACCAAAGAACTATAAGAGAGATATTTGGAGTATTGTTGAGCAAACATCTATTCTGGTTTCTCGGTGACTTTCGGAAGTGGTCACAAGGGAAGCGGTTGATAAAAAGATTCCAACGCATAATATTCAAATTTTTATTTTTTATTTTTTTAGCAAGGGTGAACAAAAATTGTATATTTGATTATACTGAAGTGTAATACCTGCACTGCGTGGTCGAATTAGTTCCAATTTGGCACTATCACCCAGGGACCTCCAGAACCGTAATGTAATGCAGTAGTGAGAACAATTTTCTCTCCATTTATTGGACTTAAACAACTCAGTACATTCCTTCAGGGGTTTCAACCCAATGACCTGTTGGTTAATCAAAATATGAACAACCATTTTGCTTTAATAACATTCAGCTTAAATTGCAGGCCTGGTAGCGAGTCACTTTTTAGTGACTTGGTCACTATTTTGAGGCTAGTCACTAAAAAGTCACTATTTGCATCCAAAAGTCACTAAAGTCACTATTTTTCTGAAAATGGTCACTAAAGTCACTATTTTTTCGGAATCCCCTATTGTAAAAAAATTCAGAATAAAATTTTGTTGTACCAATTATTATCATCCAAATCAAATATTAATCTGGTAGCACAGGACACTAAATTCGAAACTTTATGATTGATTTTTATTTTCAGAAATATCATATTAATTTTATTAAAAATTGAGAATAGATAATCAAAAAACTAGTGTGAAGATGAATGAATTGAATCCGACCAATCTAAAATCAAAATCTGAAATAAAACAAAAAAATAATTAGATTTTAAAGATTTTTTTAATTTAAAATTATTTGTCCACCCACTAAAGTCTACCATTTAGAAATTAATTTCTAATAAAAGATTATCGTTTTATTGAATTTTCAAAAAAAAATTCAGAATGTCACGTCGAGATCAAAATCTAAAAAA
The DNA here is from genome assembly GCF_024139115.2 of Armigeres subalbatus. NCBI lineage: Eukaryota > Metazoa > Arthropoda > Insecta > Diptera > Culicidae > Armigeres > Armigeres subalbatus. Next base: position 344,514,113 of record NC_085140.1, on the reverse strand, counting down.
AAATCATTTAAATTTATTATTAAACCATAGTTTATAAAACAAAGACAGGAACACCGTCTTCGACCAGAGGTCGTACATACAAACTGAACACTTAACACCTAGCATTAGCCAACTGACATGAAAAGTTTCCTCCTTATCGGAACGGGAATTGAACCCACACTCCATAGCACATGCGTCTAGACGATTGACGTCGCTAACCGCACGGCCATGAAGCCCAGACCATGAAGTTTAGTAATAGATAAAATCGTATTTTTGAAATTTCTTCATTATTTTGATTATTTTGTATTTTTTAAACAAATGGTCCTACCACAGATTTATACGCTTTGCGAGTACAAATAGTTCACCGTCTACAGAAACTTCCAACTCAGTGGTACTTATGAGGTTACTGGCCTCTTGCTTCCATCCTCTTCCTCCTTACGATGAAGATGGGCGTAGCCAGTAGCAGTAATCCTCATGCTTTTGCTGTTTTTGATTTTTCTTGATATGTGATAGCATTTTATATGAGGTTTAAAAAACTACTACTTTGCAATCCACTTGTAGCTCTATACCCGATTCAAAACTTCATTCAAAAGTCACTATTTGGTCACTTTTTCTGCAATAGAAAGTCACTATTTGGTTACTTTTCCTTCATCGTTGGTCACTAAAGTCACTATTTTTAACGGCATTCATCGCTACCAGCCCTGAAATTGTTTGTTGGGATGTCCTTAAAGTCCTCAGTGTTCATTACGGATTAGTCCAAAAAATTACCAGATATTGGTACAAAGTTGCATTTTATCTTAGTTCTGCTGCTTTTGATAGCGACTCCGATTATCGAGCAACTCATATTAGAGTTCAATTTTATTGACTCAACAATTTACAGGGCCCAGTATTGCAACCAATTTACCGTCAGACTCACTTCATAATAGGATTTTTCTTAATCCGAATAGATTCGATATCGATTTCGGTCACCAACCAGCCCACTCAAGAGTTGGGTTTTCCTTGATGCGACATGGTCAAATAGTGATTCCGATCATCGATCGGAACCCACTTCTTAGCCGAATTTCATTGAACTAACTAGGTCAACGGTGTTTTTAAACCATTGGGATAGGGGAGACCGGGGATGGTTGACCAAGTTTTGCTTTCGGAATGTCTGTACTAATTCTGGTTACAAAAAACGGTTTTCACTGTCATAAATATACAAGTCTTGAGCACATTTGTGACAAGGCTGGGGTAGGTTGGCCGAGTTTTTGAAAATAATTGAAACACATCAAATAAATCAGTGGGCAATGTTTAGAAGTGGAAAAAATGTAGTGTTAATAGTTTTTTAATTTTTAGGCACGTAAAAAAATCTTAACTCTTTACTTTTTGGTCTTTTTAACCCTTATGCGGCCAACAAAAAAACACACGTGGATGGCCGACAGGGTACCCGTGTTCCCATAAATTGATATTCTCATAACTTCAACAATTTTCAACCGATTTGGATAATTTTGACAGTTTTGGAAACAGAAACTCATATACTTTTTGCCCATTGTCAAGGTTTACAGCTAATGTCCATAGTTATACAAGAAATCTTTGAAGTAAGGCTTAAGAGTCTACACGCGTAACCAAAGGCCATTCAGTCAGTTTCAAATATGCTACAAGCTCTTTGCGCTTCTTAGAATTGAAGGTGTTCACAGTATATGCTTCGGGTAATGCAAAAATCCCTAAAATGAGGTCTTAGTCATCCGAGAAATCTCTGGAGTAAAGCCTAAAGATCTACTCGCGTAACCAAAGGCCTATTATGCAAATTCAAATACGGTACATGCTCTTTGTGGTACTTAGCATAGAATGCGTTCAAAGTATATGTTCCGAGTCATCCAAGAAATCTCTGGAGTAAGGCCTTAAGGTCTACACTCGTAACCATGGGTCTATGGACTTGTCTCAAAAGTGGTACATGCCCTTTGCGCATCTTGAAATCAGATGTGATCACTACATATGTTCTGCGCTATCGAAGAAATCTCTCGGATAAGTCCTCTGGCGCCTTCATTGCATATGTTCATGGTCATCCAAGAAAACCCTGGAAAAGGCCTTCAAGTCTACACGCGTAACCAAAGATCTATCAGATTTTTTCAAAAGTGTTACATGCCTTTTGAGGTACATACAATAGATTGCATCCATTCCATAGATTCATGGTCATCCAAGAAAAGCCTGGAATAGGAATTTAAACCTGCAATGGTACTCAGAGATCTTTTTGCTTGTTTCAAAAGTGGTACATGCCCTTTGTGGTACGTAGAATAGAATACGTCCATTGCATATGTTTATGGTCTTCCAAGAAAATGCTAGAATAGGCCTCAGTATCTTCACACGTAACCAGATACCTTTCGGATTGTTTCAAAAGTGGCATATGCCCTTTATGGTACATAGAATATACCGCTTTCATTGCATATGTTCATGGGTATCCAAGAGACACTTGAACAATCCTTAAAACTTCACACGTAACCAGAGTTCTTTCGGCCTAGTTGAATAGTTATACATGCCTTTTATTGTACGTAGAATAGAATGCACCCATTTTAAATGTTCATGGTCATCCAAGAAAACCCTGAAGTAAGGCATTAGGATCTACACCAGAGATATATCAGCCTGTTTTAAATTTGGTACATGCCTTTGGGGCCCATGAATAAAATGCGTTCATGGTATATGCTAATGGTCATCCTAGAAATTTATGGAGTAAGACTTCTCGATACACTCGATACGGAAGCAACGCACAACTGTCATTTTTATTATACACTCGATACGGAAGCAACGCACAACTGTCATTTTTATTATTTCACGCATGCTGCGACGCAGCAAAGCTAAATCAACAAAAATTACAGTTGTGCGCCGCCTCCGTATTGATTGGTGTGCCCCCGAAAACGCGAGCACTTTGAAAGTTGGATTCCGTGAGGAGTGTCCTTAATCTAATTTTAATATGGTACATGATCTTTGCGATATTAGCCCGTTTTTTTCCCTCACGTTCTCGGCGTGAAGTTGTATCGTTCCAATTTTTTTAATTTATTCCAAAGCATAGACAACTTCATATTAGTGATATGAAACCTGGAACCAACAACAACAAGACAACAATAACTACTTGGAATGCTATTATATCAAGATGAGGTTTCACTTCTTGTTTATTCTTCAATAACTGCCCAGAGCTAATGACAACAACTTGAACTACTTGAAATGCAAACATATACCAATAGCCTTCCGTTCATGGGTTGATCTACAGATCATTCCTATATGGAGTTCATAGACTACCTAGTACCATGGCAAAAACAAAAACTACAGCAGACGTTCGATAACTGCAAGTCATTTAACTGCAATTCGATAGTTGCAACAGTTTTACAGTTATCGGACCGCTAAACTTCAAACCGATGTCAGACTCAATGACAGCTGCATTGCGCTGCACATTTGGATGCACTTTTATTGCATTTGACGTCGATTGACAACCGTTTGACGTCTAGAGTGCGTTGCAGTTACCGAACGGCATTCGATAACTGAAAAGTAAACATTTTGCAGTTATCGAACGGCTACTGTACTAGGAATGCGTACATTCACTCAGATGAGGTTGACTCGATTTTGTTACTCCCAGATTTTGTCTACCCCTAATTTTGCCTAACCCGATTTTATCACGTTTTCGACCCAATTTGCCGCAAACAAAGATTTTCATGAAATAACTTTCACTGCCTGTAGCTTATTATGAATCATTTATGAGTACCTGTTAATAAGTTTGTAAGTCTCTTCGACAAAAAAATACGGATTCCATTCACGTATTTTGCCTTGCCTTCATTACGGAGCCCACTACAATGAAAATAATTACTTAAAATACAAACATATACCAAGAAGGGGTCTCACAACTTGTTTATTTTCAAATAACTGCCTCCATTAAGGAGGTTGATCCATCGACCTTGACTCTAGTTCATAGACTACCTGGAGCTCAAGACAACAACAAGAACTACTCACAAAACTTGTTTATTTTTCGATCACTGCCTTCATTACGGAGATTTATCTACAGAACTTCGGTGGGGTTTGATCCCACGAAACCAGTAAGCTAGACAGGTGTTTTCCCTACTAAGCTACGAAGGACCTCCGTCGTCCTCCGCAGCTTAGCGGGTACTGATGAAACCAAATTTACAGCACCAGACAGGTAGCCGATTTTTTTTATTCTTTGTTTATGTGTTCTTTTTTTAATTCTAGATTTAGTTCAACACCGAGCGCATGTAGCCGAACTCTCGCAATACATTCTCAGAACTAACTCTCTCATATATGTTTTTTACAATGCCAACCAAGTAGGATGAGTATTTAGTATTATCTGGCTCCTACACACTTGCTTCATCACCAACGGCGCTCGATGAAGTAGGGTTGTGTGAGATTGTGCCAGTTGGTCGTCAGATCCCAACCCGACCACATAAGCGAAGAGAGATCGCCTTTCGAGTTCAGTACATTCAAAGTTAATTGCCTATGTTCCGGGTATTGAGCCACCCGGAGTGGAAATTAACTCGATTATGCATATGCACAACATGTGATAGATTAAGTTCGGAAAAGGTATTGGAGGAAAACCACTACCTTCCGTCCCTCCCAGTTGTTCTTCAATAACTGCATCCGTTACGGAGGTTGATCCACCGACCTTGACTCTATGGAGTTCGTAGACTACCTGTAGCCCACGACAACAACAAGAACTACTTGGAATACAAACATATACCAAGAAAGGGTCACGCTACTTGTTTATTCTTCGATAACTGCCTCCATTATGGAGATTGATCCGAAGATCTTGACTGTATGGAGTTCGTAGACTACCTGGAACTCACGACAAGAACTACATGGAATACAAACATATACCAAGAAGGGGTCACACAACTTGTTTATTCTTCAATAACTGCCTCCATTACGAAGATTGATCCACAGACCTTGACTCTATGGAGATCGTAGACTACCTGGAACCAATGACAACAAGAACTACTTGGAATACAAACAAATACCATGAAGGCGTCACACAACTTGTTTATTCTTCAATAACTGCCTCCGTTACCAAGGTCGAACCCCATACCTTGACTCTATGGAGTTCGTAGACTACCTGGAGTCCTCGACAACAACAAGAACTACTTGGAATACACACATATACCAAGAAGGGGTCACGCTACTTGTTTATTCTTCGATAACTGCCTCCATTACGGAGATAGATCCGAAGATATTGACGGTATGGAGTTCGTAGACTACCTGGAACTCACGACAACAACAAGAACTACATGAAATACAAACACATACCAAGAAGGGGTCACACAACTTGTTTATTCTTCAATAACTGCCTCCATTACAGAGGTTGATCCACCGACCTTGAATCAATGGAGTTCGTAGACTACCTGGAGCCAACGACAACAACAAGAACTATTTGGAATACAAACATATATCAAGAAGGGGTCATAAAACTTGTTTATTCTTCAAACGCTGCCTCCGTTACCGAGGTCGATCCCCAGACCTTGACTCTAAGGAGTTCGTAGACTACCTGGAGTCTTCGACAACAACAAGAACTTCTTGGAATACACACATATACCAACAAGGGGTCACGCAACTTGTTTATTCCTCGATAACTGCCTCCATTACGGAGATTGATCCGAACATCTTGACTGTATGGAGTTTGTAGACTATCTGGAACTCAGGACAACAACAAGAACTACATGAAATACAAACATATACGAAGAAGGGGTCACGCAACCTGTTTATTTTTCGAAAAACGCCTCCATTACGGAGATTGCTCCGAAGACCTTGACTGTATAGAGTTCGTAGACTACCTGGAACTCACGACAACAACAAGAACTGCATGAAAAACAAACATATGCCAAGAAGGGGTCACACAACTTGTTTATTCTTCGATAACTGCCCCCATTACCGAGATTGATTCGAAGACCTTGACTGTGTGAAGTTCGTAGACTACCTGGAACTCATGACAACAACAGGAACTACTTGGAATACAAACATATACCAAGAAGGGGTCATGCAACTTGTTTATTCTCCGATAACTGCCTCCATCACGGAGATTGATCCGAAGACCTTGACTGTATGGAGTTCGTAGACTACCTGGAATCAATGACAGCAACAAGAACTACTTGGAATGCAAACATGTTTTAAGAAAAGGTCATTGGATGACCCGGAATATATACTGTGAAAGCATTATATGCTAAGCACCATAAAGAGCATGTACCGTTTTTGAATTTACACGGTAGACCTTTGGTTACGTTAGCAGACCATAAGATCTTATTCCAGGGATTTTTTGGATGACTTAGGCCTTACTCCAGGGGTTTTTGGAAACCCAGAATATATACTGTGAACACCGACTATTCTAAGAAGCGCAATGAGCATGTAATATATTTGAAACTGGTTGATAGTCCTTCGGTTACGTGTGTAGATTATTAAGCCTTACTTCAAAGATTTCTTGTATAACCATGGACAAGAGCTGTAAACCTTGACAATGGACAAAAAGTATATGAGTTTCTGTTTCCAAAACTGTCAAAATTATCTAAATCGGTTGAAAATTGTTAAAGTTATGAAAATACCAATTTAGTGGAACACGGGTACCCTGTCGGCCATCCACGTGGTAAAAAAAATCAGATGCCCCTCCCCACGTCCCTCCTCACTGTATCAACGTGATTTTCTCACAGATGCTACATTTTATGGAGTTCTTAGATGTCACCGAGTTTCAGCTTTCAGCTATAAAAATTCATTGAAATATCACCACTTGAATTTGAAAAAGGAACACGGGTACCCCGTCGGCCGCATAAGGGTTAAACATGTTCAGTGATCTTTTTACAAATATCGCTACTTTCATTTTCTCTGCCAAAGTATACTTATATTTGATATATTTTCTCGAGCATTTTCTATTTTTTCAATGCTGCTTTTATTGGAGAATCGGTAAAAATTATGTCGGTTGGTATTTACTAAATTTTCAACTCGGCCCACAAAAGTCAACCAACCTACCCCACGAGATGTTTTCGAGAACAATCACAATTTACAAACACGAAAGTGAGGCTACCCTAGAAACATTTTTACCGTTCTGTAGGATTTTTCATACCCTCTCCAGCGTATCACGTTTTTAGAAATCTGATGAATATTGATTCGTGTTAGAAATATGACATTACCCTCACATAAATTTACTCACTAGCACCAAAATAGCAAAAAACGTGATCCTGAGCAAACGGAAATACTAAAATATTTGAAATTGCATCCGTACATGGGCGATCTAATACCCCACCCAAATCATTATAATGAGCTTTAAATGTGCCTCAAAACGTTTTCACAAAAGCCATTCGGTCAGCCGGCCCCTTCGGCCAATCAGCCCCGGTCTCCCCTACTCCAGAGTTGAATTTTACTTGATCTTAGCCTCAACCAACAATCTAAGCTGAATATGCTAGTTTTTTTGGCTAAATAAGTATGTTTTTGACTAAATATTTAAGCGCTTTACCAGCTTCCAATATTTGTTGGGGTAGGTCCGATGGCGATTTGGGCCATAAACTAATCCGACGAGTGACAAATAGGGTTATAGTCATTCTTATCAATGGTTTATTTACGTCGAAGTAGATTTTTTTGGACGTGACTAAGTCCAGTAATATTCCTTCAATTCACCAACCGGATTTTTGTTGATCCGAATAGGTCCGATGGTGATTTTGGCCATATAGCTTCTAGTGATCCAACAAGGTTCGATAGCGACTCTTGCCATTGACCATCCCCCCTCAGAGTTGGATTGTATTAACCCAACTAGGTCTAAAAAATAGTACGTGAGTTCACAAAAAAAAACATTTTCCTTTAGATTTACGTAAGTTTATTCTATCTTAATTAAATTCTTTTGAAAATTCAATAGTTTGCTCGAAATTTTATGGATATTTAGCAATTCATTCTGCTTTGACCATACACGAACATAGATAACATAGAGCTTGTAGAAATAATTGACGAATTATTTATAAAGTGCATTATGATCAAATTTTATGATTTTGACCACAGCCACTCTTCTCAAATCCACCAGCATGGCTTTGCTGAGTTTCCAGAATATTTGGCGAGATGTCGAAAAATACAACGAAATTTCATACATTCTTAGGAGGATTTTCTGCAATCTGCAAGTCCTGAAATTCAAATTGTTGTCCAAATGTAAAATATTGTACATTTTTCCCTTAGTATAAAAGGGATGACCAATGAATGTTTCGCCAAGGGCGATGGGAGTCCACGCTACGGCTATGGGCACTTCATGCTTGGATTGGATTTTTTTATTGCCTCCTGTATATTTCATATCGATTAAACATAAAACAATGAAACAAAATGTGACAAAACAATACGCTGCCACATAAAGAACAACATTTTCAAAGGAAAAAACAAGTAAAGAATGAAAAGTATGGAGATAGAGTTAATCAACCAAGATCGGGTGGAGCAAGTACTAGTACTATTGGTAATGTTTGTCGACGAGCTTCCGCAAACCCAAACTAATTGTGAGATTCTGGAATATTTTAATCGCAATTAATTGCCAAGGAGCACATTTGAATGCATTGGAAGAACTTATGGAAGCTGTCGACGAAGTTGAAGATTATTTTGTTAGTGAGGATGACATATAAATATGTGAATTTGTATTAAACAGATAAAAATGGTTTAATTATTTCTCCTTTCCTTACTTCCAGGTTATTTTACATGTCTTTTCACTCATTTTTCTTTATTTTTCTAGCCCATCTCTTTTCTGAAAATAAAAAAAAACAAAGAACCACTCTACACCATTCTTACCCTCTCACTTTACCTTCTTCTCACTAGTTCCAATTAGTCGTACCCCTGGTTTGCGTTATCTTTAAGATATATTATTTGAAATTGCGGTTCTAGACAAACCTGGTTTGAGAAAATATGAATTTCTAAGAAATTATCGAAAGGTTACGCGATTTTCAAAGGCTAGTCGCAAATCATCGAAAACGATTTCTATACAACATGTTTACAAACAAAACAATAATATGAAAATCGCAAGGAAATGAGTGAAATATTTTTGACCGTTTGTTTGTATGGAGATTTCCCATAGTGAAAAGGTATAGAAGTAAAGATAGAAACAAAATTAACCTAAACCGATCATCTATTTTTCTACGAGGCTCACAAAAGCGCTCAATTATAAAGTCTATGCTAATTATTCGCACAATTTTGCTTTCGTGTTTTCTTTGTTTGTTTATTTACGTCTTAAATAACAATGAGCCAATTTTTCAAACGGTTATTTAGAAAAGTTACATATTACATCTATTAATAGGGACCTAAAACAATTTAATGATTGAAAAATGATTTCTACACAATTCTAACTTTGAAAACGTTTTGCAGTATAATGGTGTAAAATGCCCCCATCGGGCAAAACAGCGTTACACAGAAAATTAACCAAAAAAATGTGTATATGTACTACATTGATGAGCGAATATTTTCATTGCCATTCAATTTTAATTATTCGTTTCCGAGTTGTTATGAAACGTTGTAGCGAAATTCTTTCTTTTAACTGAATTTTGGCGAATTGCGGTGTTTTAAACATTCCCGTTCAATCCGCCAAAGTAAACAAACAACCATGCGTTCACTGTTTATACATAGTTGAGCGTCAATTACTTCATAAGACGAGTTTGTACAGTCCCATTTAATTCCACCACTTAATTGTACTTTGACAGATACGTATTTCGACCTCAACAGTAAGCCAGACTCGACTCGTCGAGTCAAGTACGAGACACTGAAGACGACCTTACTGTTGAGGTCGAAATACGTATCTGTCAAGGTACAATTAAGTGGTGGAATAAAATGGGACTGTACAAACTCGTCTTATGACAAGTGAAGACATTCCACTAAAAAGCTCAAAATAATTTTCTTAACAAGACTATTCACCGTTCCTGAATAAGCACATGCCTTTGGATCATATGTTCCTGGAGCTACAAGGCCATTTTAAGTACTTATTAAACTACAACGCTTGGTTCTATACAGATACATATTTGATTATTCAATGACACCTGAAATGAAAGTAAAATTAATAACCATAGTATAAAACAAATAAGAAAATTTCAACTTATGTGTAAATTCTTTTGTTGACAGAGAAATGAACAAATCAGTTGATATCGTTGGTAACGGGGTAAATCACCGTCTGCTTAGAGTTTAGACCAAAATTTCAGTTCAGTTTTTTTGAAACAGTTCTTGTCACACTATTAATAGCATAGGCCGAGTACATTTTAGCAGAAGTTAGTATGAATTATTGGCAGTGGCTGATTTGCTACTCGCCGCTTCCACTTCCAGGCGCTATCGTATATGCGAAAATAGCCAGCGAAAGTTAACCGCAAGAAATTTGTATGGCGAAAGACATCTAACGCGGATTTTCTCAAAATTAGGAATTTTTCATGAAAAACTATTTGGTACCGGTTATGTAGGAAGGTGTCCGCTACTACGCCTACCAAATATTTTTTCGATGAAGGTGCTTAATTTTGAGAAATCGAACCTTAGATGCCTTTCGCCATACTGATTTCAGAAAGTTAGCTCCTTGTGTGCCGCTGTAAGTACGCTCAAAGTAGGCGATTCATTGTGCCCGTGCTATCAAAGCATTCATCGCTACAAACCACCACGTGGCGATCAAATTTTCAAAATTATCAAAGTAGCTTTTTTTGCTACAGGTATCTTTTTCTTAGGCGACTATCTGGCGCTTATTTTATGTTGCGTCGGAAATGAAGAGTTGATTTTTTTATGCGCGGTACAATATGTTTGAAAGAATAGAATGCTTAGCCCGATATCTGAACGATGAAAAATTTAGAAGAAAATACCAAATTTGTATTGATAATAAATTTTGTTACTATTCAGTTATCAATAAATCACATGATTGATAACTCCCAATCAGGAGAGAATAACAAATTTATATCATATTGTGTTACTGAGCTCAACAGTTTTTCTAACATAGGCTGTTATAAACTTGGTTCAGGATGTTGTTAAAATAACTAAATTTTCTAACAAAACAATGAAACATAACTAATTCTGTTATAATTTTGTTAAGAAAAAATATGATAATAATTGATCATAACTCGATTATATCAACGGTTGTTATAAATAACTGATGTTGTTACAATCATGTTATAATCTTGTTTTGCCTTCCTAGTCGGGTAAATATCAAGATGATAATGAGGATAACTAATAGTGTTATCAGTTTGAAATCATTTCAGTTATCTGCTTTTGCTCGGGTAGCCTCACCCTTTTTACGTTTTGTGTTTGGCCCATGTCAAACGCGCCAGAAAGTCACAAAAATCTAGTTATTTTAAGAATGATATTATGATAAGTTTAGTACACTTTTTATCTGTACGTTGAGCTGATTCGGTATTTCAGCTTACACGGGTTGAAACATCAAAAAACTCAATAAATCTTAAGGTAGACCACGCTTAAAAGTAGAAAAAAGTAGAAGTTTGTTAGTTTACGAAATCGAAATGAATACTCACAGACTGAAATTCATTCGGAAATTGACAGCGCGCAGTCGAATATGCATATGTTACGAAGTAAGGTGTCAAAGAAAGCCGATGAAATGCACCAAAACCAACCGATTTTTTAAAAACTCTGGTTGGCAGTGATTATGGAAGAAAGCTGGCTGTGTCATTACAATCAGATTTAGTTCGGAAGTTAGAAAGTGCTTGTTCAAGGGCTGGTTTCAGACTGCCTGGTACATTATAACCTGTCAAAGGTCACTTTTACTTTTACGAAAACAACAAAAAATTGCACCAAAATATCATAAAAATATCAGGTTTTGCTATTAACAAGAACAAACTAATAGCTCAAGATATTGATAAGTTCTTGTTAATGGCAAAATCTGATATTTTAATGATATTTCGGTGCAAATTTTTGTTATTTTCTCTTGTTATTTTTACTGTTATTTCAAACAAGTTCATATCATGTTTTGTTATTAATATCACGTTTTACTGGACGTGATATTATCAATATCACCGGTAATGGACCCCAAAGTTCCGGATTTCCAAATCTAGCATGTATTAAGTTTTTCAGAACAAAATCATAGTAGATGCACAATGAAACAATCTCACCAAATTCGTTCTTTTCCGCGTTATGGGACTGAGGAAAAGAAGGCCACTTCGATCAGAACGATTCATCCAGGTACAACAATGGCTGCTTTTCTGGTCGCGTGCGTTGAAATTGCTTCATCGAATCTGATTCCGATGCACGGGTAAATATCAGATCTTAAGATTACAATTATAAAACAAGAATTTTCCAAAATAATATCAAAGCGTTCTATGGAAAGAAATACAAAATTTCCATAAATAAATCAATATTTGCAATAAACAATTACAGAATTTTCCACACATTTTTTTTTTCATAAAAGAATATTAATTTTCTACAAAATAACCAATAAAGAGCAATACAAAATATGAAAATTTCATTAACACATTACAAAAAAGCAATGAGTTTGATAAAATTTTCCATGTTATGTTCCACGCTTTTAATGAAGCGTCATCTATAAAAAATACCTCAGTTTTATTGCTTTTTAATTTTTCTTCATGGAAAATTTCATATTTTTTTGTAGCTCTTTGTTGATTTTTCCGTGGAAAATTTTTAATTTTTTGTGGAAACAAATATTTATTCTGTCGAACATTTTGTAATTGTTTATTGCTAATGTTGATTTTTAATGGATATTTTTGTAATTTTTCCGTTGTATTTTTTATGAAAAATTCTTCTTTTATAATTGCAATTTTTGCTTTTAAGAGTACTAATTTATTTTTGTTTTGTGGAAAATTTTGCATTATTTGTGGAAATTTTATATTCATACCCTAATTTTTTATTTTCAATTTCTTATTTTTTATGGACATTTTTTTAGTTTTTAGGGGAAGTTTTTATTGTAGTCCTACAAAGCAAAACCTTGCTGAAGGTGGCTGGGTTCGATTTCCGACTTCCCTGGTCATAAATGTATCATCGTCTTACCCTCATGATATACGTATGCAAAAATGGTAACTGGCTTAGAAACCTCACAGTTACCAACTGCGGAAGTGCTAATGAACAATGAGTTGCGAAGCGGCAATGTCCCAGTGGGAGTTGCAATGCTAATAATAAGAAGAAGAATACCACTTTATTGTGACGGTTTCGGCGAGGAAAACATTGACAATTCGATAGTCTGTCATCGCAGAGCAGACAATTTTCGAGCCCGTACTGCACAATTTGAACAGATAGTGAATCTGTTTTTTCACCAGCTTCCTGCGTTGCAACAAAGGCTGAGTAAACATTTTCCATCGGCTAGACCATCGACGCCGCCATTGGATTCGGAATGTAATCCTTCTGATGGAATAATACTAGCTTCGAATTAACAATCACGATTTAAAATTGCTGTCTAATGCATTTGCAATTGATTGATGCAATACATCAATGTTTCGTAATCAGCAACAACAACTTCGAGAAAAAAATGAAACCCCCTGAAGATTACGACTGAAGCACTCTTTGATAAGGAACAAAGTTGCTATAAGCAGCCGCCAAAGACAGAACCGAGGCATACCCATTATTGGGGTTATATGATAATTCACAAACGATTGTTAAATGCTATTTCCAGAATGTGTTTCAGTATTGAATAATATTATGGTCACTTGCTCGTGGTGCAATGGTGCAATAGATAACTAGTAACTAGAACACGTTTCCCCATCGCTATCCGTATTTGCTTATATTTTTAAGGACATAGTGACTGGAAAAGGAAGTGCTAATTAAGATAGGGTATTCTTGTTTGCTTGACCTTCTCTTTTACATGAGAATAGCACCAATACCACTAGGTGGTTTAATCTGAGTTATTATATTGACTCAAGACATTAGTGGGTTGTTCTCAGATGGAAAATCCATTTTAAGCTGGTATAATCTCAGGTAAATACAATACTGTCCCCTAAGATCAAGGATTTTGTATATAGATGGTGTATGAACCATAAATTGTCGGTTCCATTACAAGAAACTGACGACAAAGTTGTTCTTATTTATCTAGTGAGTTATAAAACGAGCGTTATGGCAGACAGAAAGGAACGATAAAGTATGAGCCGTGGAAGTAATGACAATGAACACAAAAACGCATCCAAACAATACCCTCCAATCTCATATAAATCATGCTTTACTCTCATTACATCGTCCAACTGGAACACGACAGACGCGTAGCCTCGTGTTCGGTAAACAACTTTTTTTTACTGGAATTTTTTAAAAAGATAATTGCATTTATGGTATGTACAGCCTCCATGTGGAATTTTAACGAAATTTCCAACTCTAAATACGCCTTCGCCGAGCCAAGGTTCGAACCAGGACACCCTTCCTTAGTGTAGTCCTGTCGTACTGTCGCACATTTTACCGAAGACCTACGGAAGACCCCTTATCTATTGATCGAATCTATTCCCGTCGCAAACCGGCACTTCATAATCCACTTAAGAAACCCTGACAGTGTCATCCGGGAAAACGCTGTTATCGTGATTCACGAGTTACCATTATTCGTTTGAACAGATGGCCATTGCTCAAGTGCATCTTGCGACTGGAAAATAAATGCCTGTCCACTTTTGAGTAGGTCTGGATTGAACGAGATTGAACTATGTCATGTGTGTTATCATATGTGATAACGGCAAATATTTTCGCGGCCTCAATTTGGCTAAATTAGGGTGGCACAAAACAACATTGAATATTATTCAAAAGAACTTACTAAAATCTGTGTAATAACTGGGCAAGTACGAGATTATTAGATTATTAAAGGTGATGGTGATGATGATACTACCATCCATTGTAACAAGAATCCTGCCTATAGTACTGATCATATCTGACAAACGATTTCATCTTCTTTATATTATTGTTTGTATTGGATCAAACTCATATATAAAGGGCCAACATGGATCGGGTGGTTCCATAAGTGTTGATGATAATTAATAATATACACCAACGGTGCTCAGACAACAATAGGTAGTCTGAAAGTTGCGTTATACCGTTATATTAAATTTTTCAATTCAGATAAAATTAATCTATCAAGCTTTCTTCTATACTTTGAAGATTTTTTAGGCTTTTTATATTTAGATCTTTAAAGGTTTCCGATCCTCTTGAAAGAAGGCTTCCGAGCCTCTTCGAATGAGGCTTCTGAGCCTCTTTAAAAAAGCTTCCGGTCCTCTTGAAAGGAGACTTCTGAGCCTCTTGAGGGGAAATTCCCGAGTTTCTTGAATGGAGGCTTCCGATCCTCTTGAAAGGAGACTTCCAAACCTCTTGAAAGGAGGTGGATAGAATTCACAAAGCATTTGATTTACTGATCGCTTGCGTATTATGCATGTACAACACAAGCTTTCAGAATAAACAATATACAATAACTAAGCCTTTATCAATATGTTTTTATTGGAATTGTAATACAGTAATATCCCGATTTAATCACCATGAATCATGAATTGTGGGGTGATAAAATAGGGCATGTGACAAAATCGGATTTTTTTTCAATTTTTTATGCCTTGGAAAGGAAAAATGCGTGAACGAAGTTAAATTTTGTCAAAAAAGCTTACAGAACCATTCACAGGTACTCAAAAGTCATTCATAAGAAACCACAGGCAAAAATTTATGGGGTTACAAAATGGGGTCGAAAACGTGATAAAATCAAAGGTAAACAGAATCGGGTCAACACTGTATCAGCTTCATTACGTATTTTTGTTCGAGGTACTCCTTGGGGCTAGGAAGGTCAAATGTACTACAGGTTGAGAACCGCTAATAGTTGCAATGGAATTATCGTACCAGTTTGTTTTATGCGTAATAATTAGATTCTTATACAAAAATGTAAGTTTCTTACACAGGTTTATTAAGAAAATTTAATTAACCAATTCAAGCCGGATTTTTTTACACCTCATTTCAATGTAATTTTTGATTATATGTACCAGTTCTAATGGGGGCATCCGAGCCTCTTGAAAGGAGGCTTCCATGCCTCTTGAAAGGAGGCTTTCGAGCCTCTTGAAAGGAGGCTTTCTAGCCTCTTGAAAGGAGGCTTTCGAGCCTCTTGAAAGGAGGCTTCCGAGCCTCTTGAAAGGAGGCTTCCGAGCCTCTTGAAAGGAGGCTTCCGAGCCTCTTGAAAGGAGGCTCTGAGCCTCTTGAAAGGAGGCTTCCTGAGCCTCTTGAAAGGAGGCCTGAGCCTCTTGAAAGGAGGCTTGAGCCTCTTGAAAGGAGGCTTCAGCCTCTTGAAAGGAGGCTTCTGAGCCTCTTGAAAGGAGGCTTCTGAGCCTCTTGAAAGGAGGCTTCCGAGGCCTCTTGAAAGGAGGCTTCCGAGGCCTCTTGAAAGGAGGATTCCGAGCCTCTTGAAAGGAGGCTTCCAGGCCTCTTGAAAGGAGGCTTCCAGGCCTCTTGAAGGAGGCTTGGGCCTCTTGAAAGGAGGCTTCTGAGCCTCTTGAAAGGAGGCTTCTGAGGCCTCTTGAAAGGAGGCTTCTGAGGCCTCTTGAAAGGAGGCTTCTGAGCCTCTTGAAAGGAGGCTTCTGAGCCTCTTGAAGGAGGCTTCCTGAGCCTCTTGAAGGAGGCTTCTGAGCCTCTTGAAAGGAGGCCTGAGCCTCTTGAAAGGAGGCTTCCAGGCCTCTTGAAAGGAGGCTTCCGAGGCCTCTTGAAAGGAGGCTTCTGAGCCTCTTGAAAGGAGGCCTGAGCCTCTGAAAGGAGGCCTGAGCCTCTTGAAAGGGAGGCTTCTGAGCCTCTTGAAAGGAGGCCTGAGCCTCTTGAAAGGAGGCTTCCTGAGCCTCTTGAAAGGAGGCCTCCACGGCCTCTTGAAAGGAGGCTTCCGAGCCTCTTGAAAGGAGGCTTCCGAGCCTCTTGAAAGGAGGCCCCCGAGCCTCTTGAAAGGAGGCTTCCGAGTCTCTTGAAAGGAGGCTTCCGAGCCTCTTGAAAGGAGGCTTCCAAGCCTCTTGAAAGGAGGCTTCCGAGCCACTTGAAAGGAGAAAACCCGTAATAAGTGTTGTTGTCTTCTTTTTCTTCTCTCTTCGGACAGAGCCGCCTCGCAGCAACTTCGAGGTTGCTAAGGCAAGTTACCATTTTTGCATTCGTATATCATGAGGCTTACACGATGATACTTTTATATCCAGGGAAGTCGAGACAATTTCCAATTCGAAAATTGCCTAGATCGGCACCGGAAATCGAACCCAACCACCCTCAGCATGGTCTTGCTTTGTAGCCGCGCGTCTTACCGCACAGCTAAGAAGGGGATTGTTGTAGATACTCTAATAATACTGTAACCATCTATAATGTTATTATGACGTTCCTAGGAGTTGGTGGGTTATCGCACATCTTCTTGTTGAATGTTCAGGCTCCGTCTCATTTGAAAAATTAAACTTAAAATTGACTTTTCAAGAATTAAAAAAATACCTTTTAGACCAAATGATTTGTTCAGTCAAATGGCGTACTCGGTCAAACAGCCTTCGGCCTCGTGGTCTTCGGCGTTCAAAAATTATATTTCAACGAGAACTTTTTGGGGTTTCAACGGGAAGTTTTACGGAAATTCCTTTGGTATTTCCACTCGAAGTTTTTCTTCGTTTTTACGGAGTGCTTTTTGAAATTTCAACAGGAAATTCTTTAGACCTTTCGAAAAAAAAATTTTGGAGTTTCAACGTTATGCTGTAAGGATATCAATTATGAAATTTTACTCGGAAGGTTCTGCGGACTTCTACAAATTTGAATCGGCGTGGAAAATGATAAATCGCAGCGTGACAAAATTTGGACGGCGGCGCGCCGATGCAAAATTGTCGGCGGCGGCGTGTCAAAAACTGTCGGCGGTGGCGGCGTGGCGCGGCGGCGCACACCTCTACTTCCGAGCCTCTTGAAAGGAGGCTTCCGAGTCTCTTGAAAGGAGGCTTCCGAGCCTTTTGAAAGGAGGCTTCCGAGCTTCATAGAATTTCACTTCACTGTTTGTGGTTGTCACATTATTCCTAGTATAATTACTGTATCCAAAACTATTCATGAGCTCAGTCACAACATTCTCAGAAGACAAGCGGCGCTCCGTAAGTTCAGATCTTGAAGATATGTATTGCTGAGAAAGCATTCCAATTGGGTTTGGCCATACTTCTGAATTGAAGACATCTATAGGATGTCATTGACCTGTCTATCAAAAGCAGGTTACAATTTTCTCAGAATCATAATTCAAATAATTTTGAAATCATAGATGTTTTGAGAATAGTGTAATGCGTCGATAATGATGTTGCTGTAAAGTGTCCATATTGTGATGTCCCTTAAAGCTAACCCAACTCATAAAAATGGTGTGGACTGCGCATATCTAGAATATCAAGATCTGCACTTAAAGGCAGCTTGAAGTGTCGTAGATACTCTAATAATGCTGTTAAGTGTTCGTAATTGTAATAGGATGTCGCTATTGGCCTTGCGAGCAAAGGCGTAGGATTGCCAATCCGGGACGCGAGTTCGATTCTTGGTCCGGTCTAGGATGTTTTCGTGTGGGAAACATTGTCGACTCCCTGGGCATAGTGTATCCATTGTACATACCCATGCAATGGCGGACAAAGAAAAGCTTTTAATATGTCACTGAGAAAATGCTTATAGAATATTAGGTTGGAAAGCAGGCCAAGTGCCAGTTGAAATGGAGAGCCATAGAAGAAAAAGAAGGAGAACTTGATGACACTTTGAATTGCTGTAGATACTCTAATAATACTGCAAAGCATAATGGTATTATGACGTTCCTAGGAGTTAGTCCAACTCATACGAATGGTGGGCTATCGCACATCTTCTTGTTGAATGTTCAGGCTCCGTCTCATTTGAAAAATTAAACTTATAATAGTCAGTTCAAAATTAGATATCAATGAAAAATGATTCGATCTGTCAAAAGTAATCTCGCTCTGCCGGCAGGGTTAATCCAATTGAAATGTCACCCTTAGAGATTTGAACTTAAGAACAGTTGGGATTGTCGTAAATGTGTGAATGTCTTGGGATTGATAATACTGTAATGTGTCCATAATGGTATTGTAATATCCCAGGAGCTGATCCAGCTGCTTTGCCCATCTTCGTGTTTATTCTTTAGAACATCGAGATCACAACTCAAGGATAGTGTGGATGATCTAGATCATGAACAACTTTGCTGAATAAAGCTCCGCACTATCTCTTCAAACCAAATTTTGACAGCTGATTTATTTTATTTAATATGTGACCCACCCGTAAATTGAGAGATATGTGACGATCCATAAAGGCTCCCCCAGACCTAAGCGATATCATCGCCGCGACGCACATAGGGGTATTTTACCAATCTAGCCGGAATAAACTATTTTATTTGTTGAAACAACTTTTTGGTTATTATGATATAAAAACAGGTTTAAGGATAACATGACCTTCATATACACCGAGCTCACTTTTTACGCGGTTGATTTTCATCAATTTTTTGATCACCTCAAATTCCACGACTTTTTCAATTTCACCTAATTTTCCCTTGATTTTTTCGAGCGATAAACGTGAAGCTATATTAGTTTCAAGTGCCAAAAACAACCAAAAACAAATTGCGTAAAAAGCGACCCCAGTGCACCGTATAATAAATATGTGACTGTATGTAGAATCTGATCAAAATGCTAATTGATGAGGGTGCAGAGTGCAGATTTCCCACGTGCGTGGGTGAGTGAGTAAGTGAGTAACTGAGTGAGTAAGAAGGTGATTGAGCAAGTGAGTGAGTGAGTGAATAAGTGAGTGAGCAAGTAAGTGAGTAAGCGAACAAGTGAATGGAAGACTATCGTTCATTAGCGTGTGAATAAATAAGTAAACGAACGCTATAAACCAATAAATGAAGATATAATCATATGAGAGAATGAGTGACTACCTAAGTGAGTGAGTGAGTAAGCGAGTGAGTAAATGAGTGAGTGAGTAAGTGAGTGAATGGGGAAGTAATTAAGAGTAAGTAGGTGAATGAGTAAGTGAGTGAGTAAATGTGAGTGAGTGAGTCAGTAAGTGATTGAGTAAGTTAATAAGTGAGTGTATAAATAAGTAAGTTAGTAAGAGAGTAAATGAGTGAATGAGTAAGTGAGTGAAGTAAGTCCGTAAATAAGTGAGTGAGTGAAAAGTTCACCAGATGATGTGGAAAACTTGAGAGTGAGAAAAATTGAATGAACAAAGGGAACGAGGGATTGAGTGAGTTAATAAAAAAAAACTAGTTAATAAATTAGTGAGGAAGTAAGCGTGTGAAGTCGTGAGTGGCTGATTGTGGGAAGTGAGTAAGCGAGAAAACAAATGAATGATCATTTGAGTAAGAATTAAAAAAAACGGACGAATTGATCAATAGGTGACAAAGTGAGTGAGTGAGTATGCGAGATAATATGTGTGTAAGGATGCTGGGTCATTAGGTCGAAGGCCGTTAGGCCGAAGGTCATTAGGTCGAAGGCCGTTAGGCCGAACGGTCATTAGGACGAATGAGAACTGGGAGTGATAAGTGAGTAGTGCGAAGTGAAGAAGAAGTAGAACGGAAGAAGAAAACAGAAAAAAGGAGGAAGATGTAAAAAGTAAAAAGGACTTGAGTGTACTTTATCATTCAATTTAATCATGTTTTACTTAACGTCTCAGTACATTGTATGATAATTTTGTTTTAATCCTTTTATTTTATATTATTGTTTTGGAGTCATTCACAAATCACAACCTTCCTGGACGCCCTTTAGCAACTTTCCAAATACCAAATAGTAACAGAAAGACTTGTATTGAATTGGATTTATAAAGTGAATTTAACATTAAAGTTGTGAATAATCGATAGTCACAGATACATTCATTATGAGTCGTTTTATCCCATGTTCCCCAAGCGTAATACGGATGATTAGAATCTCGTAAATATGAGAAATATTTTGTTATATACTATCATATAGTTAGTCGACATCTATACGCTTAGAAAGTGAGATGGTAAGTTCATCGCACCTGGAAATAACTTGCATTTCACAGAAAAATCTCAAATTGTATCACAACTTTCGAGACCCCGATTTTAAAATGGCGCAAATTTGCGCAAGATTTTATTTCGGGATTACAAAATATGGATGTATATCTAGCGGCTATGTACTGAAATATTACCGAATATCGCCGAATAACGAAATGCCAGACCAATGAAATTGTGAGTTTTTCATCTTTTTTTATTCAAAAGTAACAACTATTGATTGCTCCATATATCTCACAACAATCGATTTTTTCTATGAATTAAATATGTATGGACTACTATATTACCACCATTGTCACCGTCCGTGGTAATAATGTGAATTAAGGTTATACAGAATAAACACCGACATAATTAATTTCATGCAATGAAAAAGCAAGCCTCAGAAATTAAAATGTTAGTTAAAAACCGCAAAGTTTCAAAGAGCGTAGCTGTCAAAATATAATTGTAAACAAGAAAATTTATACAGATAGCAGGTCCCACACTATTCAGCTATTTTTTACATATTTTTACACTACGAAAAAGCCATTTTTTAAAAATCAACTTTATTCCGGCTAGATTGGCAAAATACCCCTATGTGCGACGGTGACAACTAGTCGCCGCGATTCTATTGTTGGGTCGCTGCAGGCAATGTTGTATTTACGCTTCCATATTACCGACGACAGAATCGCGTCGCGACTGTCGCATCACGTGTGTTTGGGGGAACCTTAATACATTTTTATTTTTTTCATACGAAAAGTGTGACATTCGAGAAAGGAGTTGAAAATGGTTTATTTTACGTAATCATTTAATCTTCCCTAAGATCTACATACATAGATTTGAATAGGTTCTTATACAGAATTGTAAAAAAAATCTGATAAACACTGCATTGGTTGGGTGTAGAGAACTGAATCCACGTAATGTGTGAGGTACCATGGAAGAAGCCAAAACATTGATTGATTGGAGCCTCTTCCCCTACTTCCAATCGATCCAAGCTATTAGCCCGGAACGCATTGACTGAGATCTGATTTTCAATAGTAAAAAAAGGGGGAATACCAGATGCCCACCAAGTGGGTAACCAAATTGGAAGTAATGCACTGATGAAAGGAAAATGCCAATACACCGTGTTTGTCAAGCGAGTCAGTCTCTTGGCTAATTAGTTAACACCTTAACCACGCATCATCTACTAAGAGACTCTGGACGAAAAGCATAATACGAAGAAAGATATTTTAAAATAGACATGCGAAATTTAACGGTTTATACTAATTAGTCATCCTACTGGAATAGGCCAATCACGAACTTGAGCGATCACCACAGCAATGTGATTGTTTTGTGATTCATTACAATACTGCAGTTAAAACTGATAACGTATACATTTCATTATTTGTATATTCAGTCCTTTCATTCATTTGGTTGCATATTTGACATTCGCCTCTGACTCATCTAGGCTGGACATAAAAATCTTGACACATTAGTTATGCTGATAATTTATGTGACCCTGGGTCTTATCGCAAGTTCTCTTTTCCACCCCACCTTCTAGATTCGTAATTGACGAGAACATCAACGATACCGGCATATCATTGTTTGCGATTTTCGATGGACATGGTGGCGAGTACGCAGCTGATTACGCAAAAACGGTGCTGGTGCGGAATCTAAACTTGAAACTGACACAATCGTCGCATATCGCTGCGGGAAAATCAACAGTTTCTAGCGGCCTCAAGGACACCAAAGAATGCATCGACAGCAACAAGGAACCCGAGGACGAAGTAAACGAACGGCACAAGCTAAACTCGAATCCCACCACCACGCCTAGTGCGGCCGCCAGTGGTGGTGGCAATTCGTTGACCCAGCGGCGGCAGAGTTTTCGGAAATCCAAGACTGAAGACATCGTAGACAAACCTAGTGGTAATGGCAGCGGAGGTGGATCCAGCAGTGGCAACACCAACAATGCCAACCAACAGCTGGAGACCGATCTGCTCAGTAAGTATATGGGCAATCCGTCACCGATTAGGCAGATTACGAAGGAGAACTTACTTAATGGGACGACGGGTCAGCAGACTGCTAACTCGAAGCCCAAAACGTACGAAGCCAAGTGCTACGTGCAGAATGGAAGTATTAACTTCGGCAAGATCATCACCGACGAAGTGCTGGCGGCCGATTACGATCTGGTGGAGATGGCAAAGAAAGTGGTAAGTATTACTTCCTTCTACTTACTCTTATTATTCTTCACTTATGCGGCAACTGTCCCTAGATAAAATCTGAGTTTATTTGTTCATACTAGCGCAAAATCCTCGCCTTTGACATTCTGAGCGAGCGAGGTTGCATGCGTGATCACGCGTGTGAAGAATGTTGAAATGCGTGAAAGTCATCATCAGATTACCTAATCGGTAAAGGCAAGGCATTACCAGATGGCGAGTTTATTTACCGTTTCGGATAAGAAATTTTCCTGGACAGATAGTATGTTAGTGTTTGCTACTCAATTCTTGTAATGGTTGGCATTGAAAGATTTAACACCAAAGGGAGGATTTTATACAATTTTGTTGAATGGCGTTTCGTCGAATGATATTTGATTGAGAGGACATTTTGTCAAAGTAATGATAGGTAGAATGGTCATCATTTACGAATTATGGATATGAAATTTATACTGTAATTGTTCATTATTGTGTAAATATTTGGTAAAAGAAAAGTCCATGATAAGAATAAGAAAATGTAGGCTGCAATTGACTTTCTAATGTTGTCGAATTCGTATCAATGATCATTTTGTATATTGAACATGAAACAAGTATTCTAGTTGTCATTCGAATGAATTGTGTTTGGAGTTGTCTAGTCCATACTTTGCTTATCATACAAAACTAATTAGGATGTATGCATCCGTTAATTATGTGTTAGCCGTACTATAGGATTCTCTAAGCCTCACATCTGGTATGTATGTGGGGAAAAAACTATGAAGAGCAATATGGGCATCCTCAAACCTAGTTGGAGAAACGATCCCGGATCGCCTGTTGGTAATGGAAGCATTTCCTTTGACTTCTCACATCTTTCGTTACAATGGCAGCAAGCCACGTGTTAATCAGATTCTCAAAAGTTCAACTCCTCGAAAGAGTGGTCAATACCTTCCGAAGACGTTTGTTTTGAATAAACTGGATCGTGTGTTTTGAAGCAGCACTTCTTAATTTTACGGATTTGCATGGCGGTGTTTCGAGTTCCAGTCACAGTATTCCCACACTGCTTTCCTTATCCAAGTTTTAGTACACACCACAGGAACAGTAGAGAAAATATTATATAGATGTCCGGGAGGTTGAAGTTTCCGTACTCTCCGTTAAAAGATCGGGCACCGACCCGTAACGCTGGGTAGACACCTTTACGTGGTGTGTTACGGGGTAAGATCTACCACGGTTGCATTGCCAGCTACAGGCAAATCCTAACCCAACGTAGGCCATGTCATGTCTAATGCCTTTTCGACTAAAGCGTTGGCGAAGGTTTTGGAGTTTTTTTCGGTGATAATTTGTATTCGAAGGATTCGAAGAAAACAAGTGAGACGTCTGTTTCTCTGTGTCTAAGGAGTTTTCACAAGAAATCCTTCGGATTTTTCACAGGAAATTCTACAGAATCTACGAACCGTTTGACCAAATGACTTTTTTGGTAAAATTACCTTTCTGTCAGATCAGAGGCGAGCCAGCGACCATTTCGGCCAATGGACCATTTCGGCAAACGGTATTTTCGGTCAAGTGACCTATTTATTTAAACGACTTTTTCGACCAAATGACCAATTCAGCCGAACGATATTTTCGGCCGTATGTTCGTTTTTTTTTTAAATTGGTGTGACCATTTCGGCTAAACGACATTTTTGGCCAGATAGATTGCATTTGAATGATAAATTCAGCCGAACACCTTTCGACCATGTTGGCCTCCACCCAATCGCTCTCTTCCGTCGTTCGACCGAAAGTCATTATGCGGAATCATTGTTCGAATGCCACATGGTCGATAGCATGTTAAGCCGGAAGTCATCTAGCCGAGGTGCATTTACCCGAAACATTTATTATTATTAGACATTCACCCAAAGTAGTATTTTGACCAGAAAAGTTGTTTGCCCTTAAAGTCATTTGACTGAAAATGCTGTTTAGCCGGAATAGTCGTTTGGCTAAAAATGCCATTTGGTACAGCTAAGCTATTCGGCCAACCGACTTCTTCAGCCAAAGGAACTGTTCGGCCGAACGACATTTTCGGCCGTATGTCCCTTCTGACCAAATGTCATTTTCGGCCAATTGTGGCCTTTGGCCAAATGGCTTTCTGACAAACGAACTTTCTTATTTTTTTGTTGAATATCTTGTTAGGTTTTCGAAATGGACAAACTGTTACTAATTTTGCGAAAAAAATCTTGGAAGGACTCGAGCCCTCAACCTCCTGCTCTCTAGATAAGCTTGATAACCGCTGCACAGCAAGACCACTTAATGGTTCACTTTGCGGAAAAAGCCATCAGAATCCCAACCAGCCTTGGATGCTTTATTTTTTCAATAGCCACATGTGCTTTACTGTTGTATATCCAATCCACAGATGAGTTGAGTATATCAATCGGAAAGTTCTACAGAAACTTCATTGAATCTTCAGAATTTCCACGGAAAATTCTGTGGACTTCTATAAATTTGAATCGGCGTGGAAAATAATAGATCAGCGGCGTGACAAATTTTGAACGGCGGCGCGCCGATGCAAAAATGTCGGCGGCGGCGACGTGGCGTGGCGGCGCACAATTCTAACCACAGGCAGCCCGATGCAATGTGTAAGATGGTGCAAGATGGATCACGATGTAAAACGAATCAGTTCCGTTTGTAGGCAACATTTAAAATGTACTTTTGTAAGAAGAATACTGTGGTCCTACTTTATTGTCACTTGATTTTAGATTTGAATTTAATTTTGGTAGAGTATGATAGGTTAGAAAAATGTTCATCTATGTTTCTTATGTGGTACAGACTTTCCAAAAAACGTGTAATCTCGTTGAACAGTGTGAAATTTGATAATTTTTGGTAATATAGGGAAAGTATTATTAGCGTTGATTACATACGTTGTGGGGCCCTCCTTAGCCGTGCGGTAAGACGCGCGGCTACAAAGCAAGACCATGCTGAGGGTGGCTGGGTTCAATTCCCGGTGCCGGTCTAGGCAATTTTCGGATTGAAAATTGTCTCGACTTCCCTGGGCATAAAAGTATCATCGTGTTAGCCTCATGATATACAAATGCAAAAATGGTAACCTGGCTTAGAAACCTCGCAGTTAATAACTGTGGAAGTGCTTAATGAACACTAAGCTGCGAGGCGGCTCTGTCCCAGTGTGGGGATGTAATGCCAATAAGAAGAAGACATACGTTGTATGACTGACTACCTTGAAATAAATCAATTCGATTAAAAACATTGTATTATGAACTTGCTAATCTGACAAGAAGGGTCACAGTATATTTTTGTATTGACAAAAATATTCTTCTCTTCTGATTTGATCATAATATAATAGGGTTAATCACTACTTGGGACTATGGACCCGATATGACCATTTGGCATAATCAAGAAAAATTGTCATAATGATTTTAGAGCCATTTGGCATAACGTCCATTTGGCATAATTACCATTTGGCATATAAATTAAAGGAATTATAAAAACTTAAGGCAGAAGCTTGCTTTACAAGAGTCATCTGTAGTATTGCCTTATGCTAGGCATATGCGTGTTTAACTTTCTTCGGATGTTAGGAAAAACTTACGAATAAGATGTTAGGGTCATATTGACACAGAAATGTAAATGCTTGTAGACTAGTCAAATTATATCCGAATCACAAAGTTTACATATCGTTCGAAAGATAAATTCATCAATTTTGTGGCTACGTGGTGATATGCTGGTTCCGGATACAATGGCCAACGGGAAACGACTCCCTCGGGGACCTTGTCGGTCATATAAGGGGAGCAAAAAAATCGATCCATATCTGTCTTTCGATGGGTATTTTATAATAGATTCTCATAAAACAGGGATGTATGGTACAAATACAAAACAGAGTTTCTGATCAAAATGGCCACTCTTGGAACCTGCAATGTGCTCTCGGGGAACCCGTTGAAGGGGACATTTTCGTTTTTACACCAAAATATGCCATGCGAAGAAGATGTAGAGGACAGAGAAGAGGACAGATTCCGTTCTTACATCAAAACATGTGGTGCGGCAATTCTTTACTCATGATTTTCCATTAAATGTATGATTCAATGATTGAATGGTAGGTCATTTTGGCATAACGGCGTATGATATAAAGGTTGTTTGGCTTAACGGCCGTTTGACACAATGTTCATTTGGCATAATCAAGGAATGTAAAATAACAACATTGCCAATGACAACGACATTATCCTCTCTTGTAAATGTTGGGACAAAGACAAACTCAACTCGCAATAAGCGTTTGTCCCAAACTGCAACAGAATAGGACAATTATCGCCTGCCACGCATTTTGAGAAGTAGTCGGTTTCCGATGATGTTTTTGCTTAAATTAGTATCAGTTATCATAGATTAGACATACACTTAACCATTTGTTGACATGATTTGTGTTTTACTTCTGAAATATACAAGTTATCGCAGTTTGAAAAGTTCACAACAATTACCTATCCATGATTGCAAATAAAATGGAACGCAACAATGTCTTTATCCTCTGCAGATGGGGACAAAGAGTTATCGCTATTCTCTTTTGTCGCTTGTTTTTTGCATTTTTCAGCGACAATTACATTTCTTGGGCATAATAGTTGTGTAATCAGCGATTTCGGAACTTATGCATAATATGTTCATTGATTCATAATTAATATCGCTTGAACATCATAAGAGAGATATTTTGATTTTTGTTTTGTTTGAATTAAAGATTGTATCAAATCACTGCTTGAAGGAACATTGGTTAACTTCATGAAATTTTTATTATCTGCCCTTTCCACTTAACATTTTTTACCACTGGGTCAAAAGTAAGATCGTCGTTGACTAAGACAAACTACAAAAGACGGAAACTCGAATAGGAAAATTGTTAGTATTCAAGAGAAAAAACTGTTCTATAAGTTTTTTTTCTGCAGGAGATATAATCAACTCTTCAAAAGCACACTTTGTCGTTTGTCTAAAAAGTATACGCTTCCTTCTTCAAAGGATGAATGAGGATGAGGATGCATCTTTCCGGCAAACGCCAAGATAATATATGGTTATATCGTATCATCATATCGTCTGGCACGGTGCAACACTGAAGCTGACAATATGACGTTCCTTACCCCGAATCCCAAGGTGTCAGGCGACCCGAGCCGGAGCCGAGGGGATGAATGGCCTGGTCTGATAAATTATGCATCTTTTATTCTCATTTCCGATAAAGTCTAGATAAAACAAACATTAAAAGTTAATGAAGGGCTTATTTCATTAAACATAGGCCTTTTCAGATATACCGTCGTGCGGGGCTTCTTTTGATTCCGGGGGCTACTTTGGATTTTTGATTTTTTGAAAAAAATAAACGGAAAAAATACCAAATTTGAAACAGAAAGTTACCATCCAACTATCAACAACACACCCGATTGGTGATAATGACAATTTTATAGTAATTTTTGTTATAATTCTTGTTTTAAAATGTCCAAAGTAGCCCCTGATTTATCAAAAGAAGCCCCGCACGACGGTAACAATAGATTATTCATCCTGAATTGTTTGATGGGGAACCACTAGATCTTTTGTTGTACAACGTATGCTCGGTCAATCAAAACAATATTTGTTCAAACAAAATCCACCTGACTTTTATTTATTCAGAAAATGAGAGAATTGTTCTTTAGGGATTCAAAGAATTGTTCCTAGAACTGTTTTGGCAGTTTGTACCGGAATATTTTGGTCTGGAAATATTTTCAGAATTTCATTTAAAAATCGTTTGGAAACTCAACAATCTTTTTTAAATTCTTCATGAAATAATACGTCTTTATTTAGAATAGGCTCTGAAACTCTTTTAGGAATTTATTCGAAAATTTCACCTGCAAGTCCATCTGGAAATTCATAAGAAATTTATTCAAGAATTTACACCAAGAAAATCTGAGCTACAAATCAAAAATTCCTTCGCGAATTTCATCAAGAAATACTTCATGCATTTCTTATTAAAATCTTTCCTGAACTCCTTCAGATATTTCCTCCGAAATTCCGTCGTGAATTCTTCATGAAAAAGGAAATTTCCGGCCCAGAGGTGAGCATAGAGTTGCAAGTCTCTTTAGTAAATAATAAAAAAAAATCCCGGAGCAGTTCCTTTAGGAATTTTCTAGAGAAATTTCCAGGTGAACAATTTCGCGGATATTCTTGCAGGCATTTTTATAAGAAGTCTTGGAGAATTTCTAAGGAAGTCTTTGAAGAAAAAGCAGGATAATTTCCGGAGTAATTTCTTTATGATATGTCGGAGGAATTTCTAGGTAGTTTTCCGAAAAATCCTGTTGGAGATTCCTAGAGGAATTTTGGAGAAATCACAGATAACAGATATTGAGGCTGGTATCCGATACGTGTGTAAACATCCGCAACCGTTAGTTCAAAGGTATTTAAAATTGGGACCGCGTTTGGCAATCGATTGAAGATGGCGCAAGAGTTATTGTTATTGAAAACGCAGCCCGAATGCGGCTGTCAAATGTATTGGCTGCGTTCGACGGTTGTTAATCAGCTGCGTGCATATTTACTGCCGCAATCAGTTGAGTAGATGGCAGTAGTGGGCCAACGTATATTAATTCAAAAGCTTACACAGGATTTTCAATAAAATTTGTTCTAGCCTAAATATCTGTTATCTGTGGAGAAATTTTCGGTAGAATCTATAATAAATTCTGGAAAAATTAATTTACAGGAGAATTTATTTATGAGCGTCTTTCCGGAAGAATTCTTGGTTGATTTTCTGTTAAGGAATTTCGGGGGGAATTTCTAGAAGAGTATGCTTTAGATTTTCTAGATCTTGATTCCACAATATAATTTCCATAAGAAGAACTTCAAGAATTCCTGAACAATTTTCCTGAAGAATTCCCGGGAAGTGGGCTTAGTGGAATTCCATGTCCTCGTGGTTTGCCTGAGTCCTCACTCTCTGTAGAGTTTGCGAAGTAATTTATGAAGTGTTCTAGGAGGATTTTTTGGAGGAGGTCCAGAGAGAATTGTAGAAGAAATTCTATGGGTAATTATTTAAGAAGTTACAGGACTTCCCGGAGATTCCCCTAGCAAACTTTCAGAGGTATTCTTGAAGGAACTTCCTGAGGCATTCATATAAAAACTTCCGGAGGAATCTCTCCGGATAAATTCATGGACGAGCTCTTGGGGGAACTTTCCGAGGATTTCTTGGAAAAACTTCCGGAGGAATTCTTGGAGAAACTTCCCAAAGAATTCTTGAAGGAACTTCCGGAGGAATTCCTGGTGGAACTTCTGGAGAAACTTACGGAGGAGCGTTTGAGATTTTGGCTTTCAGCCTTTTTGGATCAAAAACACTGAAAGTCAAAATTCTTAACGTCGCTATTTTAATCGAATCAATTAGAAAAGTTCACGGAGGAACTTCTGGAGGAATTCCCGGAGAAACTTCCGCCGAAGGAAATCCCAGAGGCACTTCTGGAAGAATTCCTAGATGTATTTTCGGAGGAAATTTCGGAGGAATTCTCGGAGGAACTTCCTGAGGAATTCCCGGAGGATTTCCTGAAAGAACTTCCGGAAGAATTCCAGCAGGATCTTCCGGAAGAATTCCCGGAGGTACTTCCGGAGGATCTTTCGAAGGAATTCGTAGAGGAACTTTTGGAGGAATTACCGGAGGAACTTCCGTAAGAATTTCTGGAGGAACTTCCGAAGGAATTACCGAAGGAGCTTCCGGAGGAACTACCAGAGGAATTCCCGAAGGTTACTTCCGAAGGAGTTATCGGAGAAACTTCCGGACAAATTTTTGGATGAACTGCCGTAGGAATTCCAGGTGGAATTATTGGAAGAATTTCGGAGAATTTCTAATACAAGAAATAAGCTCACGCTGCCGCAGATTACCACGCAGCCGCCGCCGATAAATTTTCAATCGGTACACAGGTCTACATATATGGGTGTTTTGGGAGAGCGCGAAAATATAATTCCTTTGTTTTAAATACTTTTCATAACGCACTAATTTCTTTCCTAATAAAAGGGAGAAATAAGCAAGTTTTCTTGCATACCCTTACATGAAAAACAAATCAATGTTAAATTAATTTAATGCTGATTTATCTTGCAGGTGTGTGTCATGATTTGAAATGTTCCCGTTTTTAAAGGAAGCCTCTTTATTCCTTATTTGCCATGCCGTACAATCCTCACTTTAAATGGATTTTTGTTTGTGCTAACGTAAGAACTACACGACACTTAAAGACGCGACGCGAGACAAGACATAACACTTATTTGTAAGAGCTTCTTCGTGGAAATTAAAGGATTTTTTTCATTAAGACTTCAAAGAATTTCTTGTGAATATTCCGAAAAAATTTCCCTCGGAACTCCAAAATAATTAGGCTAGATGTACCAGTTGTGGCTATAGCACCAGTTGTCGCACTAGTGCTTTATATGCCAAATGGCCAATCAAATAACCGCCAACCAAGTTCATATCGATAAAGCATATTCATATGATACGATAAAACCTTTGATCTCCTCCAAAACAAGCAAAGCATAATTGTAAAAATTGATTTTCCTTAATTTTTGACGTCCTTTGCACCAGTTGTCGCACTAGTGGTCCCTATTTGGCCAGTCCCATAAGAAAACAATGGGATTTGCCAAATAAGGAACCAAAATTAAGAATAGTGCCACAACTGGTACATGCGTTCCTATTATGGATTAATCAATTTTGATGATTATAATAAATTTTATTTTGGTTTTCACAGCTGTTTTAAGGAGCAGGAAGTAAAACCTTTCGCTTGATATATAAAGTCCACCCACATGCCTTTTTCTTATTTAAAAAAAAATTGTTTTTCTTATGTATGGCGACAATTGGTACACCCACCCTATTCTTGAAAATTCAGAACAACTTTTCGTGGATAGAAAAAGAAAATATTGAAATTCCAAAAGATTTCTGGTGCAAAAATCGTGGAAATTAAATAGTTCCGATCGAAGTCGAGTGAATTAGATCCGACATTGTTACGTCCAAATAATTGTTTTTTTTTTTAATAATTCTGTAATCTTAGTTGCCAAAAATCGTCACAACGAACCCGGCTAAAGTGTTGTTTGCGTGAAACCGAAAATTTCGATCCGACTCATACTTCTAGTTATGCGTCGATTCTGTAGTAATAAAAATAAATTGCTTCTAAAATATTCTGCAACTCTGAGGGTATTATTAAGTTTTCAACTAATTCAAATGGGAAGCTGCATAAATATGAAGGAAACATATGTGTCAACAAGAAATCTTGCGATACTGTGATTTGAATATTAAGCTAAGCAATAAATATAATAATTTGTCCTTTTCCTTAAGAAGCCCGTTTTTTTAATGACAATCCCGATGACCAATTCGGATGTTCTAAATTAGCAAGCAGAAATTACAAAGAAAATCTAGACGGAGTGTGAAGCTCAGAAATTTGTTCAGAAATCAATGTTCATGCAAGAGAATCTAAGATTTAAAAAAAACCCTAATTAGTTCACCTAGCGGTGATGGTGCCCTTCTCGCTTGTTCAAAACGGTTGAGAAACATATAAGAAAAGTCTGAACAAACACTAATAGTAGGTGCACTAACACTAATAGTTTTATTTTATATTCCTGTTTTTGTCCACAACTTTAAAGATCAGCGTGTCATATGATCATATGTTTTCAGTATTTTCAGTATAAAAATGGTTGCAGCAACTAAATCCGACTATCTGGCGCATATTTCTCGTTGCGACTAGAAATAAGCGGATGAGTAGATTTTTTTTATGAGCGGTACAATACTTTCATATACTTAGACTATGTTATTGTAACATGCTTTTTTTCGGATGGCTTGAAGACATTTCACTCGCCAACAATTTAATTAAAATGTAGTCTGGACTTAGAAAAACCACATCTTGATAACTGCAGCCTGTTTTGTTTTATATTACTACATACTACACAGCAGCAAAAGATTACGGAATTTCCGATAAGAACGAATAATTAAGTTTCGAGACGTTAGCTTATGTAGATTTTGCTGTCAGCGAAAGATTGCTATGTGAGGTTTGCATCGATAGGCCGGTTGATTGATTGCCCCGAAACAATACCAAAGATTGCGAATAAATCAATTATTGACAGCAAAAGTGTGTTGTCTTCGTTACGCTTGTTCCAGTGAGTATGAATTCGAACTGCGTCCAATAATAACCCAATTGTCCTCACTTACCTTTGGCAAGACAAACAAATCTCTTAATAATTGTTTTGTTTAACCTAGACAGAGAAACTTCGTATTGAATATTGTTATTTTATGTAACGAATGTGGACATATTGATTTGCAGTTTGTAAAGTCAACAAAACAATACCAAATTTTCAAACCGACTTAAGATCTGATTTTGAAAACATAGATTCAATTATAGCCCACGCAAACCAATACCAGCAATACGTAGGTGAAGGCTACTACTTCCTGTTAATGATGTAAATTTGCGTGGGACTTCTATCAGATCCGTAAAATCGACGTTTAAATCTTTGTTTACAAAAGCAGATAAGTCGTTTCGAAAATTTGTTACTGAAAGTTTCTATCGTTTTACCAGTAATTTATGTCCTATTGTTCTTACGAGTAAAATACGTATGTCCTATTGTTCTTTCAGTCGAACTTCGCCGGCACCACGGCGCTGATTGCGGTGGTGCACCACACCAAGCTGATCGTGGCAAACGTTGGTGACTCGCGGGGCGTAATGTGCGACTACAAGGGCAATGCCATCCCGCTGTCGTTCGATCACAAACCGCAGCAGGTGCGCGAGCAGAAACGGATCGCCGATGCCGGCGGGTTCATTTCCTTCAAAGGCGTCTGGCGGGTGGCCGGTATATTGGCCACTTCGCGCGCAATGGGCGACTACCCGCTCAAGGAGAAAAATCTTGTGATAGCCGAACCGGACATCCTGTCGTTTGATATGGTGGATCATCGGTGAGTATTCTTGTCAAAGCCTAAATCTGAAAAAAAACATCAAACAGTATTAACCAATGGCTTTAATTTTCGGCAGACCGATGTTTCTGATTCTGGCCACCGATGGGCTGTGGGATACATTCACAAACGAGGAGGCCGTTGCCTATATTCGAGAGCGAATAGATGAACCGCACTTCGGTGCTAAAAGTATCACGCTGCAGTCGTACAATCGAGGCTCGGTCGACAATATTACGGTGCTGGTGATTGTATTCAAAAACGGGCGATATCAAGTCGGTTCATCCAATGGGAACTGAACCGGTTAAAGTCATATAAGTACTTTCTAATCCAACTTTATTCATATCAAATAGTTTCTTTCTATTACGTGGTCTCGAGAGCTTTTCGACATAGAGGAAACGTACCATTTATCTCGTGGTAAAGCGTTTTATTGAATTGATAAAAGTGTGCTGTGTTTAGTTGACTGTTCATATATAGTACGATCTCTCCCGCCCGCCCCACTAAGTTAGAAACACGTGATGCTGTTTTGCGTAGGAAACCCGTGATTACACTAGGATTACTCACGTCTGATTTCTGTTTGTTCACCAAATATCCTATAGCCTTGTAACGTCCCAGTAGTAAGATAGTTCGTTAATTTGTACACAAAGACACTTCCTAAAAGCTTAAGATCTGTCAGAAGAGGGGACCTTACCTGCTGAACTCCTCCTGTGCATTCTGCAAATAATTATACTGCTCATACACAACTGCAGCTGTTCATGTCCTTTTAGAGTAAGGATTTATTTTTGTTGTGTGTTCTATTTAAATTCGGTTTCGAAAAGTAATTATGTTCATCCATTAGGGTTATTTTCGTATCATTTATTATAAAAATAAGTCACGTCGCAATGCGTCCCATTTTATTTTAAATTAATTATTCTTGGCGCTAAACCTTCGAATTAGTTAGATAGTAGCATCCCGACGAAATGTGAGCTTTCAAATACGCTAATCATTGTGCCTGAGTAACAACAATCGGATAATATATGGTATGTAGAATATGGTGCCAAAACCAAATAGTACGGTATGATTGCAATGCAAATCAAGAGTAACACTTGGATCAAATATAATTATAGGCAGGAATTTTCACTTTTATCTTAATAAAACCCAACACACAGGAGAAAGTCAGTCCTATATGCATCATTCTGAAGAAAATAAAAAGCTATCAAAATGTATACCAATTTCTCAAGACAACTATTGTTAGAACAAGAAAATCTTAATCGATTGATGGAAAAGGCAACTGAAAATGTTAAACTTTACATAAAGTTTTATCCAATAAGGTTGAATTCTTAAGATTAGTCAAGAGTAATTATTCTCACGAGCATCACTTTTGCACGAAGTTTTGCGGCAAATATTTGATCAACGAAAGTTTTTATTGGATATAGCTCGCGTTTTCCTTTAAGTCTATCAATGAAATAAATAATGGAAAAATTATTTACGAACGCGATTTATTTATCCGAAATATATATTCAATAGAATACATTTATGACTATGGGCAATTATGAATGGATTCTGGTTATCAATCCCAATCTGTCAAGCAAGTAGGATTGGATCAACAAACAATTCGCGGCTACGAAGATAAATTCATCACGCACATTCTTTATGGGATTTTACAGTGGAGGAACAAGAAGGAGCGATTGGCGGCCATGTTTCACGCACAGTCTGACAGTTTCAATGAGTTTTTGCAAAAGATATTTTAGTTACAAGATAAACATTGTCGCTGTCGTGAGTGATCGAAGTAAGTCGTGTTAAATGGAGTTGATTTTTTTCGCGTCAAAAAAAAAAAATGCTGAAGTTTCCGATTGTAAGTTTTCGTGATGTTTGTTTGTCCGGCGGAGCCGCCCTCCTTTGGATGCGTTGCGATTCCTGGTTCAATTGTTGCGGAAAGGAGCAAGAGGAATAGGACGTCGCAGAATGAAGAATGTTCGTAATGAATTATGAAATGATCGACCGCTGCAATTTGTTTCAAGGACGATTAAAGGCGTAATGCCCACCAGGAAGGATAATGATCCTTATCAAACTATTTTATCAATGGAATACAGATGCGCGGACGGAATTGGTAAGCACGTTCCAGTTATTGCCTTATCCTTGATGTCTGATACACATTTGAAATATATATTTCGCTGGTAGCCAATTATTTTGACCAAACACTCCGGTAAAACTAAAAAATACTGTTAGTTCGGTAGAGATGATCTATTCCTCGGGTATCGGTACTGTAATAACACTTCATCGGTAATAACAATTTTCGAAATTCAGTAGTTTGAATATGCAATTCGTTCGGTGATATAGAATCTTCGCGGTTTTGTACGGAATTCTAGTAAACTTTTTCGAATTTTCGGAGCCAATTCGGAAATTTCTTGCAGACTGTCTCTAATTCTTTACGAAGAAAATGATTAACTTTTTTTCAACTGTTAGGATCCCCGAATAATTTATGCCGATCATGAAATAAAAGAAAAATCATATGGAATATACATATTAAAACAAACATTTTGAGAGTTGTTATGTGTTGTGATAGAAACATCATGAGTTAAAACTTACAGATATTTATCAATAAAAATGTTTGAATATCTAGTAGCTTGCACATTCTGTATTAACATTATTTGCTAAAAAATATAATTTCAACGATCGCCTATTTTGCATTTTCCTGCTGTGGTGTTTTCGTTAGGTTTATTCTAGAAGTCAGTGAAATCACTAAAAATGATTAGAAATACATGAACATGTGTCTGATTTTGAATTTAAGCACATATGAACACATGTGCTGACACATTGCAAAAAAAAAATGAATTGAAAACAATTTTGCTAATTATCTGCTAGTTTATTTTATATGTTAACAATCATTGAATGTATCAAATACAATGTATATTATTACCCGAGTAATCGATTATTTTACATTTAGAATATACTAACTGTGGTACTTGTGACATATCATCACAAATTAACATTACCGAATGACCTATAAAAGTTTCTATTACTGAATACGGAACGTTGTTCTGTTCAAAGTTTGTTAATATACTGTAAAATATTTCAAGTGTGTATATTATTATATGCTCCATACATTACCCAAAACTAAATACGCACAGGGCATCGTTTGCTGCTATTGCCGCGGATATTGTGGGAGTCCCAGGTATCCGGTTCAAGCTTTAGTTGGCAGCGGTGGCTCTTCTCGACCTTCTATTCCCTGAGTAGTTAGTGTGAACAAGGGCGTCCTTGTGATGTTTTGCTGCACCTGTTGTGAACATCTAGTACATCCCAATCCCCTGCACTTTCTGAAGACACCTTTCTTGCTTCAGAAGTGAATCCTTTTTATAGTACTAGCCTTCATAACAAAAAGGGCACCATTACGGAGCATGAGATTTGATCAAATTGTTCGCATTAATACTTGACCAACACCCCCAGCTGGGTGAGGGGTAGAGGATGACACACACACACACACAAAATAAACATTGTCGCTGTCGTCGCTGTCCGGAACATCTTTTGCTGGCGAGGATAGGGGATCTAAATGTCAATGAAGGAAAAATACATACGATTTGATAGTTAGGTATCAGTGGTATCACCAGGGTTGTTAATCGTTAATTTATCGTTATCGCCGATAAAGTTGATTGTGATCAACGTTATCGGTTGCTACGATAACGATGAATCAACTGATTTATTATCGTAGTTCGATAATTTAACGTAAGTTAACTCGATAATTTTGCGATAATGTGGTTACTAGATTACGCGAATAAAGTTGGTGTAAAATTTTGACAGAAGTCGAGAATGGAACAAATTGTTTGCAGCTGGTTGATCAGAGTTAATTTTGATTGAAGCGGGGCACTCTAAAATTATTGCTTAATGCATGCTGCTCTACGAAACGATGAGAAGTGAGGTGCTCTGTTGGTGGTTAGCGTTTTTTTCACTATGCAGCATAGATGTCATCGGCAATATATTGGGATCCAAGTACTAGAAA
The DNA here is from genome assembly GCF_024139115.2 of Armigeres subalbatus. NCBI lineage: Eukaryota > Metazoa > Arthropoda > Insecta > Diptera > Culicidae > Armigeres > Armigeres subalbatus. The sequence continues at coordinate 344,476,260 of NC_085140.1, read as the reverse complement.
TTTATTTGATGCAGCGATCTGTAGTGCTGCATTCCAGGCAGCATCAGTACCGAGTGAAACTAGTCTAAACTGTGAGTCATAAAATATCCATATAACGGGGTACTCCGGATCTTCAAAATAGAAGTTTTGTTAATCATGATAGATTAAACATAAGTACAGACATTAAAAATGCTCTCGACAACTGCGACTCTGTAAGAAATTTAGTGATTGACCGATATAATGTTTTGGTCAATTCGGTGACCTCCTTGAATTAATTCCAAGATTTAAAGGCGTTCTCGAATATTGTAAGGCGATACCATATTTTTAAAATAGATATTTCAAATCCAACTTGTGAATATTTGCACTTCAAACTGCAGTACATGCACAAAGTACATGTTACAGTTAACTCGATAATTATCGATAAATCAACGAATACTCGATAACGATGATGTTAATTCAACGCTCATTTTATCATCAACGAAGCATTATCGTGAAAGTGTTATCGTTATCGAAGTTGGCGTTAAATTAACGATGATAATTTATCGATTAACAACCCTGGGTATCACACATGTTTCGGACAGCAGAACAAAGGGAACCGAAGCGACAATCTTTATCTTGTAACTAAAATATCTTTTGTTTTTGCCATAAGAGTGAGTAGATGCATTACTTTCGTATTCGCGAATATGAAACTAAGGATTTTTATGTTTCCAGTTTCGCACACATTGGCCGATCGGTATCCAGAAATGTCATGTGTAAATCAAGTACGTAATCTATGAACGGATATTTGGAACAAGATTTAGCACTGCAGCCAGCAACATTCAACAAAAATAATAACAAATTGAAAAGGTGGTAATGGAAGCAGATAAAATACGATCTATCAATTATTTGCTTGATCTGGAACTTAATTATATACACTGTTGACCCGATTTTGTCACTCCCTGATTTTGTCTACCCCCGATTTTAACACGTTTTCGACCCGATTTCGTCACCCCAAAAAAATTTAAGTTATTCTTTTTATTTTCGAAAATAATACATGAAATAAATTTCACCGCTAGTAATTTGTTATGAATCATTTCTGAGTACCTCTCAAGGATTTTGTAAACCTTTCCGACAAGAAATAACGGGAGTCGAGGGCAAGGACATCACATTCTGGGTAACAAGACACTGCACATCAGCAGGGATGCCAGATTCCTTTGACATCAATTCCGTAGATTCGCTCAAAAATTTTGGCTGTTGCAGTTTCGGCGCTCTTTCGCAAACCTGTTATACAACCCTAATAGCACACATTTTTAACCTAGGTTACTGCAACTTTTATGTGACCAGATTTAGTCACAATCAAGTAGCTGCAACTATTTTTGTTTGTCTATTGCTGTGTCCTAACTTTCATGAAAAACAAACAGAAATAGATTCAAGGCATAGTGCCATCTATACACATTCCCACATTCGCCGTAATGGCAGTTGTTATACATATTTTTGACAGTAACTGTTTCCAACGCTGATACTACCTACATTTTATTGATTGAGCTCTGTTGAAAATTTTAACATAGAATCAGTTTAATATTATGGACTTCTTATTTTTCACATTTCAAATTATTGAGCTTTAGCGCTGGCGGTGCCATAGTTGTGGTAATGTTGGTTCACCAACAATTTGGACCTAATGAGTTCATTCATAATTTGGCGTCAACATAAGAACTATAACTAATCCAGTACAGAAGTAAAACTAAACCTTATTTTGACAATGAAATTAAGATTACAATCGAAGAAAAACCTCAAAATATCAGGATTACAATCCATCCATTACCAAACTTCTATTTAATCCAAGAGCTCTTCCAGAAAACCCTCGAAAATAATCTTGAAATAATCATTCTGGTGTTATTTCGTAAATTCATCCAGAAATTCTTTGAAAAGTCTTCTAAACATTTTTCTGTAAATACTTTACACAATTGTATGGGACAAACCTCCAGGAATTAATTCGGTAAGTCATCCAAAACATTCTTCAGGCATACCATCATTTTTTTGGAATTCTATCAGAAATCCTCTAAATATTCCATCAAAACCTATTCAAGGAATTCATCTTCAAATTCCAACAGGACTTCCTTTGGAAAATCCTTAGCAAATGAATTCTGAAACTTTTTCGGAACCTCCTAAATGAGTTGCTTTCGAATTCCACTAACTTCCCACAAATTCCTTAGCAAATTTCTATGGGACAACCTTAGTAAGTTCCGTAAAGAATTCTTTCGGAAATTTGATCAGAAATTCTTCTAAGGATTATTAAGGGAATTCCTCCGAAAAATCCTTTAGTAATATTTTCAGAAATATCTACAGGAATTAATTCAGAAATTATTTTATTATTTTTTATGGAAATCGCCACACGGCAATTCCATTAATTCAGAGGTGTATCCAGTAGTTCATTTGGAATTTCATCTAGAAAATTCTAGGACGAAGCACTAGGGGTAACCGAACGAATTACAAAAGGAATTTCCTAAGTTTTGAAGAAAAATGTTCGAGTCTTAAGAAGAATTTTCAGAGGATTTCCTGTAGAAAGTTTCGAAGTACATTCTGGAGAAATTTAATTCGAACTTTTCCGAAGGTACTCCTGGAAAAATGTGCAATTACCGGCGGATTTTTTGAAAACATTTTTGGAACTCCTGGAGGAGCTCCCGAAAGAATTTTTGGAGGAATTTACAAATGAATTATTGAAGGATTTTCCGAAGTATAACTTGAGTGGATTTTCGAAAAGTATTCCTAAAAGAAATGCTGAGAGAATTGCCAAAGGAATTTCCGAAGGTGTTCCTAAAATAATTCCTTAGGGAACCTCCGGATGAATCCCTGAAGAGATTTTCAAAATCAGAACAATTTTGGCGTAAGTAAACAAATTTGAGGAAAAATATTCAGTTTAGTGGTTCGCGTGCACCATTGTGTCCCAGTCGAACTCCGCCAGTGTAATTTTTAAAAACAATTATGTATATGTAATAAAATGATTAATAAATGTTCGAGCTGTGTTATGAAGTATACCAACAACTGGGTTTTCTTGAGCAGCGTACTCTAATTATCTTTCTCTATGTTCTGGTAGTTCAATATAATGGTCCTTCGAGCCGGATTATTAGGAAACTATACGGTTCGAAGGACCAAATGTTGGGTAGCCGCCCTACCTCCTTCACTGATTTCCAACTCCACCTTCTTTACTGACTGCCAACTGGTCGACGGTGGATCTTAAATTCCACAAAGATTGCACAATGCACACCGGCTGTTCAAAATTATCTTTGGATTATAACAAAAGAGCAAGAGTGTTATTCAAGATTTTAAATAGGATGTTCGATTTCAATGAATGAATTAGTTATTTGCAACAAGCTTCATGGATCATACACAAGAATTATTTTCTGGATTTTAGGCAGTGGTAATCTTAATCAATGATCCACTAGAAAGTTCAAGATTGCTTTCATCATCTACGGTATCAGCGTGGAAATTGGTCTCTCTTCTCCTCTGATACTCTTCCCTTTCTCTTCAAATGGAGGATTCAAATCGTAACGAGAATTGCCCACGGCTCGCTTTTTAAAATCCGCTCCTATTTAAAAAAAAAAGTCTGCCGTATCTCAATGGTACTATCAATTCTAATGTTTCCACCTCTAATTTTATCATGAAAATGCGGTTAACCTTATGCAGAAGTAATCTACACATTCCATAAATCAAAGATATTCGAATGTTTTTGAATTGTTTGGGTGTATGAATGCGTCATTTTTTCTACGGATAAATCCACTTTAAGATTTTTATGCGTATAGCTTGATACATCCTATTTTTTCGTCTGTGAGTTAAATATTCATATTTAAAATTGAATTAAGCCTATACAACTATTTAAAAAAAGCATGCCCCCCTCGTATTATTTTTGTCTGAAATTAATAAACTGACAATAAAATTTCCATTTTTTTTTTGAATTTTCAAAACATTTTTAGTAAATTCAATTAGGTTTTATTTTTTTTCATTTTAAAAATAATTATTGTTATCTCTCCTTGACCTTTCGGAGACCAATAGGACATAACTTTCCATAAATATTTGTAACGGTCTTTCCCTCTAAATAGAAACCCATACTTATAAGGAACTTATATATTGTTTACTCAACTTGATCTAAGCACACCTAAAAGTGTGCTAGTAAAAAAATCCGTAGATTTCCGTAGAAATTTTCAAATTTCCGTTGTTTTTATCTACGGATCCGTAGATCACTCAATTCCGTAGATCTACGGAAATTTACGTAGATCTGGCATCGCTGCACATCAGTGGGAATGATCTGGCTGACAACCGAGCCAAAGCAACCTGCAGAAATTGGACATCCCAATACCATCCCAGGACCACAAGGGCTATTAAAAAATAATTTCGGTTAATACTCGGAATATATACAAATAATTTTGAATCAACTGAACTAGAGTAGCGTGGAAACCAGTCACATTTAAAACAAATTAAAAACTCCCTTGTGAAGCATTCAGACCGCAAATTCGTATTACAACGTTTTTTTACGCCACTTCGGATTGGGCATACCCGCCTCGCTTATTAGTACCTACTCAACAAAGCTCCTCCACCCAGCTGTACTTATTGTGGCACCCAAATTACCGTCCAGCGAAGCTTTGCTAATTTGAGAGGATTCATCCATCCTAATTGTTTAACGCATATTAATTACCAGATGATTTTTCATTAAATTATTTAGGATTTTCTGCAACATGTTGCAAACGGTTTGATGGCAAATTGAAGTCACACGATCAAAAATATAAGCGAAAAAATCGTGTTATGATAAAACTCGTGTAAAAACAGAATGTTAAACAAATTTTAAAAAAATGACATGTATTTTGTGTCATTATAACATGAGTGCAAAACCCGGAAAAAACATGAACAAAGACTAAAAGTCTTTTTGGCCCATGAGCCGACGCCCAGTATTGCCGGAAGTACATGTGTTAGGGTAAGACGGTATAATATGCCCCCTAAGGCAACTCCTTGATAACTTTTTACTTTTCAACGCAATTTATGCAAACTTTGTGTTATTTGGTAGTTCAGGAAGTCACAAATGCATTGCTCGTGAGTAGTCATTTAAAAATATTACAGATAACACGTAATAAAACTTTTTTGAAAACTCGTAAAAAATTGATTTCAAAAAGTGCCTGGGCAATACGCCCCACCTTAACCAAAGACGTTTCATAGCCCTTCATTAGTATTTTATCAATCACATAATAAAAAGGTTACAAATTCTTATGTGCTTGACAATAAAAAACCAACATAAGTCCATTTAAGCAGGTTGGAATTACATTTCAATAGTTTCCATATAATTTGGAAGCAACTGATGCAAGCTCGCCGCGCTTGTGTCCAGTTGGTAAGGGCATACTGTACTGCCTACACTGGGGCGTTTTGACCAGTGAAACATGTTTTTGGAAAACGTTACATTTTTGAAGATGGAAGCAATTTTATATTATATTAACCACTGAGAAAATTTATTTTGTTGCCCAACTAAGTGTTCCAGTGCAAGTTTTGCGAACAGTATGCTAGCTTCAGAATGTTCAGCAAACAAACATTAAATGTTACATCAAAACTGTGATTTTTTGTATTTTGCCAATATTTTCATTATGTAATACATAAATATTCCCATATTCACAAAGGATGCTGGTTTTACAAATATTTATAGGTACCAACTGAATTTGACGTTTGGCTAGTTATAGTTTTCTAGAAACCAAAGGGGGGCGTTTTGGCCAGGTGGGGCGCATTTTACCGTCTTACCCTATATCCTGCTGAGTTGTGATGGCCACAGAGGTACTGAGTCAGTCAATTATTAACTTGTTTACTCCGTAGAAGTAAACTACGGAAATCTGTACGGATAATGTGCAGATACCCTGTAATTTACTCATGCTTAATCTGACGTTGATGTCACGATCGTGGCTAAGTGTCAACAATAAAATTTATAATGACAATAATAAAAATAATGCATGCGTCCTCATGGGACTCAGTTGTGCTTTGGACGTTACTATTTTTTATATTGGCCAACTTTGGTCATTGAACATTGGCAAGCGAATCCCGTGCTATGTCATAGAGAATAATATTTTTATTGATGAAACATTATACATTGAAAGTATAAATTGTATTCGAGATTTCTACTGTGGTTTTTGAGAAATTGAACACAAACTTGTCTACGAGGTGAAAGCTTTCGACTGGGTTGCTCGAAAAATAAAGCTTCTCTACTTTTGCGCACAAGTCTCATTGAATGGAAGTTATGTTTGCAGAGAGGAGGTACATTTTTGCCTTTCACGATCAAAAATGTTGTACCGAAAGGCTATCATTTCACTCCAAAAACGAACATCTTATATAAACCTCGGAGACCCATAGCGTTTTATAAGTCAACAAATGTCTGCCTTTTTGCCTTTCTCGTACACAAAGTATACGTAAAGGCTATAGGATCACTCCAAAACCGAACTTTTTATAGAAGGCTCGGAGACCCATAGTGTTATATACCAACCGACTCAGTTCGACGAATTGAAGTGATGTCTGTATGTGTATATGTATGTGTGTGTGTGTACAAAAATGTGAGACACACTTTTTGGTACTAAGCATTATACTGCTCGCAATAGGTTGCAATCTACGCAGAATGCGGCCTAGTTGTTTCCTATTGAAAATTGGCCCGATCGGTCATTGCGTTTCAGAGTTATTGACAAAACATTGTTTTTTTGCCAAGGGTCCCCCCTCGGAAAAAAAAATTCAAAATAGAATTTTTTTTAAACTGCTGCAATGCATTCAAATGACCGCAGATAGATATAAATGGATGGAAATAGTAAAATCTATCCCCTAAAGTGCTATTTTGACCTCTCTTATGTGTTTTTTATTTCATTTTTATAATGCGTGAGAAAGGCACCACCAACGCTAGGTGGATTGATCTGGGTTTTTATAAGAAGTGCATTACAAATGCATTATGCATTATGCACTGACCCACCACACACGTAGGAGTTGCCAAGCTTCCACATTCACTAAACCCTCCCCTACACACATATTTTTTTACGGGATCACAGCAATTTGTTGAACTTTTTCCGAGATTCGCTCAGCCGAGCCACAAACGTGTTTTTTGCCGAGATTTCTGTCAAAATAGCTAAAAATCAGCAAATAATTTGCGAAAACCAGCTAACAAACGTCATTTTTGTCGGGATATCAGTTTTTTTTTGTTTTGCTAGGCAAACGGTCGGGACAGCTTTCCATCATGATTGTGCCCCGTTTGACATAAAGTCGTTTGGCATAAAGAAGCCTGGCATAATAGTCGTTTGGTATAACGGCCGTTTGGCAAAATGGTCGTTTGGCAGAATTTGGTTTTAAAGCTTTGTGATTGATGAATAACATTCAGCCATTCAGCTTCGTTTATTTAGGTTGATTCTACTATGGAACATTAGACGCATGATTGTACGAAGCGGCAAAAGAACAATAAAGAAGGTTCCTGTAAAAATAGCAATATTTCTAATGTTGACACACCTACTAGTAAGATAAATCTTCTTTGAATTAATTTAACATTCGTGGCCAGTCTTATTTTCCATGTAAGGAAAACCTGCCAATTGTGCATTTCTTGTTTTTATTAGTTCTTCTTCTTCTTCTTCAATGGCTCTTCATTCCAACTGTAACTTCACCTGCTTTTCAACTTAGTTTTCTATAAACATTTCCTCAGCTACTATTTGACAGCGTTTCTAGGCCCACCATTGCATGGATATGCATCTTGTGTATCAAGTACAACATATACACTATGCCCAGGATGTCGAAAAAGATTCCAACCCTAAAACTTCCTAGACAGGACCGAGAATCGAGCTCGCCATCTGTGGATTGACAATCCTACGCCTTTGCTCGCAAGGCTACTGGAGACCCCGATTTTATCAGTCAAAGAAATCCTACTCGCTCATGCTTTCTGAAAAAATATTTTTCGAAATGGAAACCCATTTGGTCATACATGAATACACATTACTTCTATTTGTCGATCTTATTCTCTATCGGCACCATATGCTTCATACACGGTGTGTTTGTCCGAAGAGGCTTATTTTCAAAAAATCAGTATCTCTAAAACACTCACTACACGAAAGTATAGGTTTTCCTCTTTCACGTAGGTGCATTTTTAAAATGTTCTATCGGGGGTCATTTTTCCATACATTTTTGGGGGGTTAAATCGGTTATCATTTGAGATTTCTATGGAATTTGCACCAAAAATAGTGAAAAAAATAAAAATTGTTCTAGATCCCCCGATAGAACATTTTAGTTTACCCACTATATGAAAGAGGAGAGCATCTACTTTCACGTGGTGGGTGTTTCATAGATACTGATTTTTGAAAAATAATGTTTCCCAAATGACACACCGTGATACCTTTCCATCAGTCGGGCAAATGCACTCTTCGAAAGAAGGGATCATATCTTCCCTTTCCTTATACTAAGCAAATGCCTGAATTAAAAGAAGGAATCATATCCTCTCTTGCCTTCTACCGGGCAAATGCATCCCTCAAGAACGCATCCCTTAAACGAGGGCGCTATTGGGAGATCTGGCTTGCAGAGGAATGGCACTATCATCACACGGTCGCATATCCTCATAAGCTTTGCGGACGACATCGACCCCATTGGAATAGATCGCAGAGCAGTAGTGGAGGCTTTTGTCCCACTGAAAAAAAAATGAAATGTCAATTTGAGAACAGTTTGTTTACGAACAGGCCGTAAGTTTCGAGTGGAAGAAGGATTTTCATTTACAAATCGTTAAAAAAACGACAAAGATATATTTTTCCCGTTGGTATTAATTATTTTGAATCTCCTGTGTTAGATTATGGCGTGATTAGCGTGAACAAAGCTTTGCATTCCTGTATACTTGTTTTTTAGATTTTTGACGAAAATGTGTTTTTTTTTTCAAGGAACAAAAGCGCAATTTTTTCACTTATAATGCGTTTTCCGACTTGGCCTCTTCACTAAAAAATGTAACGTGCCTTGATTTGACTGGTTTCACGTAAAACCTAATTTTTAAAAATCTTTTATTTATTTTTGTTGTTGCCTGTTTTCTCGCTTGGCGGGCAGTGGCAACTATATTGTAATGTATAACAAACATACATTTGAGTTTAAAACCATGTCAACATTGTGTCCTATTGTTGTTTTTGTTAATTTATTGTTTAGAATCGTCTGCCTTATAAAGAACTAATTACCGAAACATGCACATGGAGAATGATGGCTTTGGAATGATATTGAATTGGTTCCAAGTGCAATTTAGACAGTTCTAGTAAGTCACGGAGTAGCAACTACGAATTGTACGGTCATCCTGCCCATGCTCAACTGCTTTTACGATAGAATTTAAAGAATTGTTACGAGATTTGAGAATAAACCAATTTGGCCTTCCTTAGACTTGGAAGAAACAAAATATGTTCAGCTCATAAAGGGATCGATTCCCCCTATATGGGGATCAAATCTCTAGGAAATTTTGAAAATGCCAAATTTTCTATTTTTCAGAAAAAAAAAACCTAATCCACCTAGCGGTGATGATGCCTTTCTCGTGCATCATGAAATGTATTGAAAAAAATCACATTCTTCTTCTTATTGGCATTACATCCCCACACTAGGACAGAGCCGCCTCGCAGCTTAGTGTTCATTAAGCATGGATATTAACTGCGAGGTTTCTAAGCCAGTTTACCATTTTTGCATTCGTACATCATGAGGCTAACACGATGATACTTTTATGCCCAGGGAAGTCGAGACAATTTCCAATCCGAAAATTGCCTAGACCGGCACCGGGAATCGAACCCAGCCACCCTCAGCATGGTATTGCTTTGTAGCCGCGCGTCTTACCGCACGGCTAAGGAGGGCCCCACATTAGTAGGTCAAAAAAGCACTTTGAGGAATAGATCGCTTTTTCTATCATTTAGCATGTTTTGCATTTATTATTTTGCCTTGCCACCGTTCAGCAGAATTTTTTTAAATTTTAATTTTTTTTTACAATAATTCATTAATTCAATAATTCCGAAATGCGATGTCTGATCGGGACCCGGTATACACCTTCTGCGTTTCCGGGAAGCACATTTTTAGCAGGTCGTGCAGGAGCCCACCCCTGCATGCCTTTGAGTATTGTGTGGTGCTCAAGTGTCTGTCGCGTAGATTCGTGATGGCCATCAACCCTTGTATTAATTAAAACAAACGCACACACACACACAGACATCACCTCAGTTCGTCGAGCTGAGTTGATTGAGACTGTGGGTCTCCGGTCTCCATTTTCACGATCGAAATACAAAAATCATTGGAAAGAGTTATAATGAAAAATAAGATTTTAAAGGGGTTTTGCATAAAACGTCTTAAGTTTGTTGTATATAAGAGATAAAGACTCAACAAGTTCAGCAAAGTTGCTCTTATTAACATTTGCCACAAACCACTTTGCGAAAGACGCTACGTGTCTATCTCATTCTGGTAGAAAACTAATTTTCCCAACTCACTTTTAGGAGGATTAATCATTAAACTATTTTTATCAAAATATGCGCTCCTAAATAAACGATCGATCGTGAAAATGACGAAATAAAACAGTGTGCATCGCTTTGGAGAACATAATACGAATAAGAGTAGGAATTGACACGAGTGATACGATTTTCACGAGGTCAGTTCAGCAACTTGGCTTCGCTGACGACATTTAAACTTATGAACGAAGCTGAGCAAAACGGATTAGTCGAAGACCGGTAGTCCTCTTCTGATACTGACACTGGACAATGCTTGTGGAGTACCAACGCGCACTTAGAGTTTTAAAAAATGCTGCATACCAGCTGCATGCAAGTAAAACGATACGCGGAGGAGGCGTCCAAAAGTCGATCGCTGTATGAACTACTATTTTGTAATAAATTGCACGATTACGATTGTTTATTTCAATTCATACGATTCTTCAACCAGGTCATGTCTTTGCGAAGCGTTCCAATATACTTTCGAACTATTGATAACGGCTATCGGACTCTATTCGTTCAATGGATCATGAATAAGATTCAAATGTATTATAATTAATCGTTGTCTAGAATGATTTGGATCATGATTGGTTCAGGGCAAAGGATTTCTCCTAAAAGGAAATAAAAGATCGTTTTGGTAATATCTAAGAACGTCTATTTTTAAAATAAGGTACACTAAGTGGAATCGTCACACACAAGAATCTAATATTGAGTACATACAAAGTAACTAATCGGAAATAAAACAAACGAAATGTCAGCATCGCATTGTCACAGACAAGCGAGAAGAACACGAGAATCAATTCCTCTCAAGTCATGTAATATCACAAGCAGAGGGTATTCACCGTCTGCTTAATTCGTTCAATGTCGCGTGCATAGGTCCGGCAACAACCTCCGATGAAGCGTGCTCCAAGCTCTACCCACTGGGGAACGTAGTGTTCCAGAGGGACGCAGTCCTCTTTGCCTTGCCAGCTACAATTAAAAAAAAATCAATAAATGTTTTTTTTTGACAGGACATTTTTTGGCGGTTTCTTACCCCGTCTCAACACTGTAAACCTCACCCGAATTCGGGTACACGATCAACGGGATCCGTTCCTTGGCGGGTCGCTTCTCATTTACCGAACGGAACAACGGAGTGACGAACTGTGGGTGGACGCAGTTGACCCCGATTGCTAACAGGTTGTCATTACCCAGCAGTTTGGCTTTGTTCCACAGGAAGTTGGCAGTGTCGGCAAACCTTTCACCGTGGGCAATGTGGGCGTTATCCTTGCATTGGAACGAGATCCAGAATTGCACATGCGGGTAATCTTCGGTCATCATTTCGAGCATTGCTTCGGCTTCCATCTGAAATGGGGATAATAGAAAACAACACTTTACTCAGGGAGCAAAATCTTTTTAATAGAAGAAAATGTTTTTAAATTAAGTCTGTGAAAATCGTGACAATTCATAGAAAATTCTCAATCACTTCATATGGAAAGATTGAGGATGGACATTTTTCATGATATAATTAATTAATCTATCCATACGTTTATTCGATTATATACATTTAGCAGAACAAAACAACAAAAAATTCCATTCTCCAGTTTTGTTTCTATTCAATCGCAATTTTATTACAGAATAACGAATAAACTTCATTAGTCGCATATTGAATAACAAAATATTTATGGACAATGTGAAAAGAGATTGTAAAACTCACATCCATGTCCTCATTTCATTGCGGCCACTCTTAGCCGTGCAGTAAAATGCGCGGCTATAAAGCACGACCGTCCTGAAGGTGGCTGGGTTTGATTCTTGGTCCCATAACGCGAATAACAATCGGAGCGAACGGACGCGATTCGTAGTTGCTCTTAACCGCAAGCTTTAATTTGCTCGATCTCGTCGTTGGTTGCCCCGTAGCGTTCTAGTGTTTCTATTTAAACCGAAGGATCGATCCTTCAGCCACTTCTACCAACAAAGAGCTGTTAGAGAACGCCCGTCGCCGCTGCTGAGGTCGATTTAGATCTCTTCACCATCAATTGGGGGGCTTCAATCGACCACCCGTCTCCATCAACTGTCAACATTTTTTTCCTAACTGTTGACCTTCCGAGGCAACATCATGGTGATGAACTCGGGAGGTGAACCCCCTGAGAATATGTTTCCTGACCAAGGAAATGGATGTGTCAAGCTGGACCAGGACCTCACGAACCCAACGACCAGATGATTTTATGACCTCAGCCATGGTCCAGGATCAACAATGTGGTCATTGATCACATGAATAGGAGAATAGATAAATTAACCAGTTCAAGGAAAAGATGCGGAAACATCTGATTAGAAAACAACTCCTGCCACATGTAAGCAGCCTCCACCAGTCAACGCACAGTGGCTAAAATGGTGTTTTATTAATAGACCCTTTATTATGCGATTTAGCGTAATAATATCTTCTAGGCATTTTATCAGTAAGTTGATGCGCTACCTTAGAGGTGTTAAGCTTAATGATCAATCCCCCTATTCTTCTTCTTTGTCTTCGTTGGTATTACACCCACCACTGGACATTGCCACCTCGCAGATTAGTGTTCATTAAGCACTTCCACAGTTATTAATTGCGAGGTTTCTACCGAGCCAAGCTACCTTTTCTGCATTAGTATATCATGAGGCTAACACGATGATACTTTTATGCCCAGGGAAGTCGAGACAGTTTCCAATCCGAAAAATATCTAGACGGGCACCGGGAATCGAACCCAGCCACCCTCAGCATGGTCTTGCTTTGTAGCCGCGCATCTTACCGCACGGTCAAGGAGGGCCCCCTATTCATGAGATGAAAAAATATGTTTTCCAATTTTCAACATACAAAATTCGTGTCTTCACAAAACGTGTAGCAAAACTTTCCCTGAAAATCTTTGTCGAAGACGCCAAGTTCGTAATTTCATTATTTTTGGAGATTCATTCATTTATTTAGTTTACATCTAAACAAATAATACTGAATCACTGAAGCATTCTTGCAGCATGTCCTGCCCATCGTACCCTTCCGGCTTTAGATACCTTCTGGATACTGGGTTCGCCGTAGTGCTGGGCGAGTTCGTGTTTCATTCTTCGGCGCCACACATCGTCTTCTTGCACACCGCCAAAGATGGTCCTAAGCACCCGTCTCTCAAAATAATCTGAGTGCTTGCAAGTCCTCCTCGAGCATTGTCCATGTTTCATGTCCGTAGAGGACTACCGGTCTTAATAGCGTCTTGTACATGACACATTTGGTGCAGTGGCGAATCTTTTTTTCCACAGATGATGCGCCTTCGTATTTCACGACTAACATTATTATCAGCCGTAAGCAAGGATCAAAGGTAGACAAATTCCTCGACCACCTCGAAGGTATCGTATCGTAACACTGCTTCCCAGGCGGGCCCTGTCGCGCTCGGTTCCGCCCACAAGCATGTACTTTGTTTTTGACGTATTCACCACCAGTCCAACTATTGTTGCTTCAAGTTTCAGGCGGGTGTACAGTTCTCCCACCTTTGCAAATGTTCGGCCGTCAATGTCCATGTCATCCGCGAAACAAATAAATAGACTGGAATAGTTGAAAATCGTACCCCGGCTGTTACACCCGGCTCTCCGCAAGACATCTTCTAGCGCAATGTTGAACAACAGGCACGAAAGTCCATCACCTTCTATACTGCCGTCATACGTATATTTGTCCCATGTTTGCTGGGATTCCCTATATACATGGGACAGTTATGCGTATAACGGCAGTATAGTCACCGGCGCGATTCGAACAAACTGGAGTGTTCGCCCGAAATCTTCACACAGTTTTGCCCACCATCCACCGTTGCTTTGATCAGTCTGGTAAGCTTCCCAGGGAAGCTGCTCTCGTCCATAATTTTCCATAGCTCTACGCGGTCTATACTGTCGTATGTCGCCTTGAAATCAACGAACAGATGATGCGTTGGGACCTGGTATTCACGGCATTTTTGAAGGATTTGCCGTACAGTAAAGATCTGGTCCGTTGTCGAGCGGCCGTCAACGAAGCCGGCTGTTTAACTTCCCACGAACTCGTTCACTAATGGTGACAGACGACGGAAGATGATCTGGGATATCACTTTGTAGGCGGCATTAAGGTTGGTAATCGCCCGAAAGTTCTCACACTCTAGCTTGTCGCCTTTCTTGTAGATGGGGCATATAACCCCTTCCTTCCACTCCTCCGGTAGCTGTTTAGTTTCCCAGATTCTGACTATCAGTTTGGGCAGGCAAGTGGCTAGCTTGTCCGGGCCCATCTTGATGAGCTCAGCTCCGATATCATCCTTAAGGCTAGGCCTAGGCCTAGGCTCTTCTAATCCATTTCGTAGAATAGTACTTTTCCAGGTCATAATGACAGGAATGACAGTTAAAGTTAATTAGAAGAAAAATCAAAACTGTTGGTTAAACAGAATCTGTAATGCTTTTATCTAAGTATCTCTATTTTTTTTCTTTGCAAAGATTGTCATTTCGCAATTCATCGATATCTGTAATATAGTAATAGAATACTACAGATGCGAAACGTTTTCGGGGTAATGGATTTCGGGGTAGTGTCCCATTCGGGGTGATGGTTTTCGGGGTACTGTCCCATTCAGGGTAGTGGCTTTCGGAGTAATGGCGTTCGGGGTACTGGTATTCGGGGTAGTGGGGTGGAGCCGATTCTTAGGCATATATGAAATAACTGTGAAAGGGGACTGTATGACACTACCCATAATTCCATTACCCATAATGCCATTACCCCGAAGGCCACTACCCCGAATGCCATTACCCCGAATGGAACACTACCCCGAATGAGCCAGTATCCCGAATAGGTCCTTATTTCAAGTTTATACTTCATTTTGGTGAAAAAAATGTTACTCAATAAAAGTTTATTCAGAATTCATATGAATCAACAATAATTGGAACTGAAACTGTTTCAATGCAGTATTGAACTAAGTATTCTTATTCCGTGAGATTCCGTTTCACTTCGTATGGCACTCTTCAAGAGTCTTGAAGGGCAGGAGGAGATTATGCAGCACGTTTTCATGCATAATGCAGAGAGTTGAAGGCGATTGCGGTCCACGTCAGCATGGCTACTAGGGCAACAAGGTAGTAGTTGTTCCTTGGTGGCTGTAGTAAAAGCAACAGGTTCTGGATGAAGCGTGGTCTAAATCTCAGAATCGACGAGTGGGTGAATGAGTGAGTGAGTGAGTGAGTAAGAGTGAGTGTGTAAGTGAGCGAGTAAGAGTGAGTGAGTGAGTAAGAGTTAGCAAGATAGAGAGAGCGAATGATTGAGAGTAAATGAGTGAGTAAAAGTGGATGAGTGAGTAAGAGTGGTTGAGTGAGTAAGAGTGGGTGTGGGAGTGGGTGAATGAATCAAAGTGGGTGAGTGAGTAATAATTAGTGAGAGAGTGAGAGAGAAAGGCAGATCTTGTTTGTCTTCGGGAAGTTGCGTTGACTTAAAGAAGGCATCATATCGGTTCGCCTTCTATCGGGCAGACACGTTACTTTTAAAAAAAGGCAGTATTTCCTCTGTGTGCTTATCGCAGTATAAGCACATTTGAAGGAGGTATCATCTCCTCTGTCTGCCTTTTACCGGGCAAACGCGTTCATTTAAAAAAAGGTTATATTTACCCTGTATGCCTTATATCGGGCAAACACGTTTATTTAAAAAATGCATCATCTCCTCTGTTCGCCTTATACCGGGAAAACGCGTTCTGTTTGAAAAAAAAGGATCTCTTTCTCCATTTCATAAGCTCTCAGTCCACTGTTTGTCATAATGACAAATATTTGTCAAGTTGATCCGGACATCTACCAAACCGATTAGAAATCGACATGGATATCAAGCTGACTTGACAAATATTTGTCATTATGACAAACAGTGTACTGATAGCTATAGAATATTACTTTTCAGGTCAATGACAGGAATGACAGTTAAAGCTAATTAGAAGAATAATCAAAACTGTTGGTTAAACTGGTTGGGTAAAAAACTGTTGCGATTCATCGATATCTGTTGTTGTAATATTAGAATACTAAAGATTCTATATGTTTTCGGGGTAATTGTCTTTCGGGGTAATGGATTGCGGGGTACTGTCCCATTCGAGGTAGTGGCCTTCGGGGCGATGGCATTCGGGGTACTGGCATTCGGGGTAGTGGGGTGGAGCCGTGGAAGGGGGGGCACATTGTGGCAAACAATCTCATATGGATTTCAAATGAGAAGTAATTGACTATGATTTAATACCTGACCTATCGAGTTGTAAGCGGATGTAAGGTATGTTTAATTAAAAACCATTTCCAACTGTTCAAAGCAGAAATCAATCCTCGATATTTTGCCATTACTCTTGTGGAACTTCAAGTAGACCTTAACATCATGCCAGGTTGTTTTGATCATAACTTCATGCAAATATGCTCTCGCTGGTATGAAGAATATTATAAACCTTTAATTTTTGTACAAAAAGTTTAGTTCCAATGAGTTGATGAAACAATGCACCATGCGTCTCCTGTATGCTTATATGATGAACATGCTTAAAACTTGTAAGCATGAATAATAATATATCTCTAAAAGTAATGAAATTACGAACTTTGTCTCTTCGACAAAGTTTTTCAGAAGAAGTTTTGCAAACACAAACCTCGTATGCTGTAAGTGAAAAAAATATTTTTTCATCTCACATTTAGGGGGATCGATCATTAAGCTGAATACCTCCTAAGAAGCGCATTAATTTACTGATGAAATATCTGGAAGACACCATTAGGCTAAATCGTATAGGGTGGCTGTGCCAGTAATTGTGGTGTACCAGTAATAATAGAAACTCGATTTTCGCTGGATTTAGTGCATTTTGATTTTTACAAATTACAAAGGTGAACTCTTGCGAAAAAGTTTACAAATTTTCCGGGAAAAATCGAAAAACCTTTAGGCTCCCTTGCACCAATAATAGTGAGGCGTTCCATAAGAAACTAATGGGATTCACTATTATAGGAACAGAAGTTAGCTTGTACCACTATTACTTGTCCATGCACCAGTTAATGGAGGAAGCGATTTTGAAATGAAAACTATATTTTGAAGTATCATCAATATTTTTCCTGAAAAGAAGTGAAAAACAGCTTTCTGCCAATATATTTACATCACAGGAAATATATTTTTATCAATGGTAATGACCCACTATATGAAAGAGGAGATTTTATACTTTCACGTGGTGGGTGTTTCAGAGATACTGATTTTTGAAAAATAATATTTCTCCATAGACACACCGTGCTGAAGGATAGATTGCCCAGTGGTGCATACAAGGCCGGATTTATGGGGGGGGCGTGGCCCCGGGCCCCCACAAATCTTATGTACCAAAACCAATATTTTTTGTACATTTTGGGGCCCCCACAAGTTGTCGGCCCCGGGGCCCCCTTCCGGCTAAATCCGGCCCTGGGTGCATATATTGAAGAACTCAAGATCAGTGTTATGAGGTGAACCGGTCAAGGGCCGAAAACCTCATTAATAAAGACAATAAAAAAAAAAAAAAAGATCAGTGTTCCCAGAAATTACCCTCCAAAACTAGCGAGAAAGTCAAAATGTAAACGTAAAAACGTTAAAAAAAACGAAATTTCGACAAAAAAACGATTATTACTTTTGATCGGCAAAAGATATTGAGCATATTTACACATTAAAAGTTGCATTTTTTTTAGCTTTTAGCTTTTTAGCACCCGAAGATGACTTTTCCCTAAAATCGAAAACAATAAAAAAGTAGATCAAAAATACTTGTTTTTTGGGGACACCCCATTGAAAAAAAAAATCACATAAGAAAGGCCTAAAATAGCACTTTAGGTAGATGTGTTTCAACTTTCCATTGATTTACGTTTTATTGACATGCAACACAGTCAAAAAATCCTGATTAATCACCCATTTGCATTTCTGCATTTCTAGTTCATTACAAAAAATATGGCCATGGCCACAAATTTTGATCCCATAGTCTGGTCTGACCAATTTTCAGTAATGGGACAGAATGCAACTTGTTGCTAGCAAGTCAGTCAACGCTTTGTCTCAAAAAGCGTGTGTATAATAACTAGACATGCCAAAAGAACAACAATTTTAATTAAACCCATTAGGGTGAATGACGGCTTTGGCAGGTTTTGTTCTATTATTGTTAGAGGGGTTTTTTATGACCGATTATGCTCAAATTTGGCCCAAACATTCTTTGCATATCAAAGAATATTGTGGCCAAATTTCATAAAACTCAAAGGTGCAGCCCAATCGGGTTGTACGCAAACGTGACGTTGAACTACGTAGCTGTATGTAATGTACAGGTTTTCGACTATTCTGTGCGATTAGACTAAAGCAAGCGTTTATCCTATGCTCCTGAGATTGATTTGAAAAAGAAGATAAAAATAAAATTTTCAAATAATCGAGGATGAACAACACTCTCAAGCGTTCACATATCCAAATTATCAATTGATGAAAACTCGCTAGAGAGTAAGAATCGTTCGATAATTGTATCTCGATTCGAAGCATTGGTAAATGCTACTTTTGAACTTATTTCCCTACATAACACCAAAACACAATCCAAAACATCAGGTTGAACTTCATTATTGACAATCAATTGGTATTAGTTAGGTTTACATTTCAATTATAATCGATTTCAAAGTTTGAAAAGCACAACCCTGGCTGATAGTGTACGACGCAAACTGGAACAGAGGCTAAGCACCCGTCACTAAGTCAGTCTAAACCCCTGGTGGCTCATTACAGAAAACCCCATTGCGAAAGCTGGGCTGTCAACGGCGTTTGGTGGTCATCAGGCTTGTAAAATGTCATCTGCGTGTCATTTGACTAATTTGATCATAACTTTTTTCAGAAGCCAAATTTACTTCATATTTTCAGATGTACTCATAACGCTTGAGTAGGGCTATATTTTTGTCCAAGGATTGCTCTAAATATAACATCTGAGGCTGGAGAGTGAAAACTTTCCAAAATGTCACGTGTCATTTGAATGACATTTTGCCTCCCACGCCCCAGATTACATATTCACAGCAATGTCTTATTAGACAATGTTGTTGGCACATTTAAGGGCTATAAGTTCGACATACCTCAGGAACCGATATCTAACTTCTGAACAAGTTCTGGAAAAAATATACAAACGAATGCAAATGACATTTTACAACACTGGTGGTCATCCTATGGAGGAAGTCAGAGTAGACGCGACAAAGAATTTCAGCAGTTTATTGATAATAAATCTTATTCCTTCACGTGAGTTGCGTCGGACCTAGCGATTACTCTGGCAGACACCAACGAATCAGCAAAAACGAGCCGAAGAAAGTTTACCAGAACGCAATCATTGCAGCAGCGAAGAAGATTTTGAGCCGCTCTACTGGCATCAATAGACGTAAGCAAGAAGCTGCCTTCAAACGCCCCCAAGCTTTCGAGAGAAAACGCACGTTTAAGTTAGCAGAAATCAACTGCACCAGCTAAAAGCCCTGCAATGGTGGACATAAAAAAAACTTTAATTAATGACTAAAGAAATGCCAATAGATTACTAAGTTGAAAAGCAGGCAAAGTTCCAGTTGGAAAGTAGTGCTATGGAAGAAGAAGCTTGCGATGCACTTACGAGGTTGACTGAATCACCGAAACCGAGTGCTAAGCTGTTAACAAGTTTTTATAGAAAATATTATCATACATTGATATTGTAACACACTAGAGTCGATTTTTACGCAGTGGATATGGGCCGCGTAGATGCAAACAACGTAAAAAACCGCGTAAATTCCAAAATATGCCTGGATGAACCACGGAAGTCATGAAATTCGAGTGAAAAAAATCGCATAAAAAACAATTCCTGTAAAAATAACCGCGTAAAAACGACTTCAGTGTACATTGGGTATGAAGCGTTGACTCTTCCTTGATCGAATGGTCCAAGAAAACGGCTAAGCTATTAACGTTCAAAGTCTATCATATTTTCGTGACGTTTTTCAGTTTTTTCGCAATCGTAAAGTGTACCCCAATATAGAAAAGACAGACGTAGTTCTACGTCAAAATTTGGTCGACAAAACCCCCCTGACAATAATAGAACAAAACTTGCCAAAGCCGTCTTTTCCCCTATTTCATGTAGGTATAAATAATTATAAAAACTGCATAAAATGATCATTAAAAATAAGTTAGTGAACAACTAAAACGATATTGAATGCTTTGTCAATAAAATGAGGTTGCTCATAGCCACAACCGAACCCATAAGGGTGCCCACAACCGAATCTCGCAGTCTTTTTGAAATGAGAAGAAAATAAATTTCGCACTTTAATGTTGATGGCAATCGTCATTGAGCCTCAAAATAGATTGAATTTATTGTATAAATACAAATCGGAACGCATTTTCTGGATTAAATCACTCTAAGACCCACTTATTTTAAAAAGGCAAAACAGCTTTCGTGTTGTTTTTTTTTGCTAAAAAAAATATTTGTTCCTAGTTCAAAGTAGAGATGCCTGTCCGGTTTGAAATTGAGCACAAAAAATCATGTTAGTAAACAAATGACGGTTGTCGGAATGACAGCATCTGTTATCTGCCAAAAGATACGTAGGGGTGCCCATAACCGAACGGTGCCCACAATCGAACCTTCTCCCCTAATATCCATAATATCCATTGCCGATATCTATATTACAGATCTTACGTCTTACATGACTTGCCATATCAACCGAGGCAACGCGAATGTGTTATGATTTACAACACATTCGCAAAGCAACCAGTTTTCCCTTAATTAGTTACGGACGACACGTAAGTACTATAGCTAATTTTGCATATAAACAAAATGCTCCAGCCAGGCGCATACTCCTGTGTTGTGAAATGCGATCTCTGCGAGCTTTTTTTTTTAAATTTTACCAGTTGTGGGTAAAAACTAGAGCAATCTCTCAATCTCTTGACTGCTTAAGGGGGAACAAAGATTGGCATCAAACCGCTACATAAAACCGTATTTTTTAATAAGTTTTTGTGGTTTTTCTCGGTGATGCGCTATCACAATCACAAATTTTCGAAGGACGGAAAGAAACAGACGACACACCGCCCGCCGGTGGTAAATCATTCAGAAAGCTCTTTTTATCGACCCACTTTTCTTGAACCTTAAACAATATAAAAATGCTATTCATCCTGTTTCAAACTATTTCGCTTTTGCATTAGCTCAAACCATCATTGGATACTCTATAAACCGTAATATAGTATTTCAACGTGCAAGCAAAAAAAAATACATAATTAGCTTCATATTACAACTCAAAACCTACATTCAAAGTGACACAAAACATATACTCAAAGGCATAAAACCTACATTCAAAATGTGTAGGATTTTGTGCCTTTCTAAAGTATTTAACTACTTTTTCTTCTTATTGGCATTACGTCCACACACTGGGACAGAGCCGCCTCGCAGCTTAGTGTTCATTAAGCACTTCCACAGTTATTAACTGCAAGGTTTCTAAGCCAGGTTACCATTTTTGCATTCGTATATCATGAGGCTAACACGATGATACTTTTATGCCCAGGGAAGTCGAGACAATTTCCAATCCAAAAATTGCCTAGACCGGCACCGGGAATCGAACCCAGCCACCCTCAGCATGGTCTTGCTTTGTAGCCGCGCGTCTTACCACACGGCCAAGGAGGGCCCCTGGTATTGAACATTTGTTTTAAAATTGAGCCTGGAGTAAAACGCTCTTGAGGAGGTGCAAGATGATATTTGTATGAGAAAAAAAGGTGAACGCATGGTTGTTTGTAGAACTTATTTGATTGAACGAAACTCTTGCGGAGTTGGAAAAACCACACAATATTGATTTACGGTGAAAATCGAAAAAAAAATCAATCTCTGCACTACATTTTGATGATGATTATTATAGTCAAAAACAAAACGGTACGACATATTAACACCATTCCCGTCACTGTCACCACAATATTATCACTGTTGATTTATATTTCTTAAGCATATACTGCCCATAAATTCATAACAGTTTCATGTCTGCCTAATTTCCTATCTACATGAAGCCGTTAAGCATTCGTGGGTAGTATAGATCACCGTTATCATCAATACCTCAACATTTTGTAGCCTTTGTATAAATGATAGCAGATCACTGATTGTGTATTTTTGCAGTGTTGCCGAGCTTTTTGTCACTTATTTCGTATTTGTATCATTAATATCTCAATGTGATCAACGTCGTATTGCAGTTCATCTCGCCAATAATAATCAAGCATTCTAGTTCACGAGGTTTTTTTTTCACATGACCCTATCCATAATAAGCAAATGAAAATTCTTTAAAGAAATAATTTGTGATAGTTTACCAAACTATCACAAATTCCTCAACATCTGAAAACTTCTAAATAAACACTTTCCGAAGGTCTGTACACCAGCAATCTTACCTGACAAGGAATGGTTTCGATCCCCAGCACATCTACCCCAGCCTCCAAGCACGCATCAATCCGTGGCCGGTGCCACTTCTGGATCGTATCACCCGAGACGTAATCTGCGTACTCGCCCGTGTACTCCGACCCATCGTGCAAGTGAGCGCCGTAGGGTCCTATCGATGCAACCACCAGTGGAATCTGTTGCACATCATTGACCGCCATGTGTTTGGTGCGAGCCATCTGTGCCAACTTGACGGTCGCCTTGATCAAGTGCAAACTTTCGGTTTCGCTCAGATCCAGATACTCCATGTATCCCTCAATACTAGCCTGGTATGTGTTGGTCATGATGCAGTCGGCACCGGCTTCCAGGAAGTCCAGGTGAGTTTTGAACACCGCGTTCGGATTGGTGGCGTTGAACCGGGCACTCCACAGTGGATCGCCATCGATGTGTTTGCCAACGTGGACCGATAGCTGGGTGGCAAAACCTCCGTCCAAAACTGTTACGCGATCCATCTGTTGTTGTTGGCGGTGAAACGTTCCGTTTGTCAATCGTTCGAAGACTGAAAGTATAACACGGGGATGTTGAGGATTTATAATCAATCGAAAACATTATCAGCAAACGATGCGCTGGATGAGGTCGGGAGTGAGAGTGATCCGGTGCGAGCATTATTACTTGATTTGCTGTCTGTCTGTTATCAACGTTGAGAGTATTAGACCCTGACCAGAATGGTTTGCTGATTTGCACAAGACAGCAAGAATAGTCTACCATGGGGTTGCTTATCAGCTGATGCTCGTTGGGTTCGTGTAGCGTCTAGTAGTGAAATGAAGTAACGAATGGAAACAAAAAAATATTGACAATAACTGGTATGAACCACCTGGCGAGATATACCTTGCCATGTACTGAATGTAAAGAATGTAGTATTAAAATGTAAAAGAGGCCAAGTTTAAAAAAGGTTCTCAACAATTAAGATTGTCTTTATTCATAGGGTAAACCCGGGAGAGATGCCACACCTTTTCAAAAATCGACATTTTTCAAAAATAAAACGTTAAATTGAAACTCTTCTTATTGTTTTTAATAGTTTAGAGATTACTACATTGTGTAGAAATCATTTGCAAAACAAATAAAATCGGACTGTAGAAAAGTCAAATCAGGGTAAGACGCTACACCTCAGGGGGAAATGCCGCACGTACAAAATGTTGATGAAATGAGATTATAATTTGTTTAAACGTTTTAAGAAAAGCATAATCATTTATATTTGTATTTCAACCCAAAAACAAATAAATTTCTTCGCGTAAACAGTTTATTATATCTACTGAATTACAATACACAGTCGAGGATACTAGACGAGGCTTTCACTTTTTCGTTTTTTCTCCCACAATCAATTAAAAAATGGAAACAGTCGAAGATACAGTCGAGGCTTTTTTGTTGTTATTCTCCCACAATCAATTCCAAAAATCTAAAAAAAAATGTTTTTCTTTATCCACGAAGCTTTTTCAAACTGTCCGACATTTTAAGATGGCTCAATATTCTTCATTACAGTGCTCTTTCATGCGTGCTTTTCTTTCGTGGGGTATCTGCATTTGGCCGAATATGATATTTGGCCGAATAGGACATTTGGCCGATCAGGTCATTTGGATGAATAGGATATTTGGTCGAATACGACATTTTGCCGAATAAGTTATTTGGCTGAATAGGTCATTTAGCCGAATACGACATTTGGCTGAATAGATCATTTGGTTGAATAGGATTTTTGGCCCAATAGGACATTTTGCCGAATAAGTCATTTGCCCAAATAGGTTATTTTCCTGAAAAGGTCATTTGGCCGAATAGGACATTTAGCCGGATAGGTCATTTGGCTGAATAGGTCATTTGGGTGAATTGGCCATTTGGCCGAATAGGTCATTTGGCCGAGTATGACATTTGGCCGAATAAGACATGTTGCCGACTAGGTTATTTTGCCAAACAGATCATTCGGCTGAGGCACGGCAAATGCTGGGTAAAGCGTACCATTGGTACTTCGCGTACCTGAAGGAATAAAATAGACCCCATCTCGCGGTCCTTAGCCTCTTACCCAGCAACTCCTATCCCTACCTCCCCGCGGTGCTGGCCGGGATACGAGCAACCTTAGGGAAGATCGGGTAACCAACCCCGGTGGGAACTATGGTCGTATGCTGACAGGGAAGGGGGTTTGCTCCTTCCGGAGGTGCAAATCTTATTGAGCGTCTGTTCTCCATGTCAGGATCGGCTCACAACAGCGTCTGTTCTCCATGTTAGGGGCGGCTGATCATCGTCCGAGTGCCAGCGAGGGACTCTAAAGTGAAACTGTGCACCATGGTCCACCGGAAATAAGGAGGAATAGTCCTCCGGAAATCTAGGGTGTTTGGTGTCAGGCCCTGCAAGCCAGCCTTTAACAAACTTTCGCAACGCATAAGCAACAACAGAGTATGGACCGGATCAATCGGTGAAGACTACTGCGACGAAAAGGGACTAGCGATTGGAAACTTGGTTCGTGGAACTGCAAAACTCAATACTCGCCGATGTGCTCAAGAACCGTGGATTCGGGATCGTAGTGCTGCAAGAGTTTTGTTGGAAGGGATCAATGGTGCAAACGTTTAGAGGTAATCATACCATCTACCAGAGCTGCGGCAACACACACGAGCTGGGAACAGCTTTCATAGTGATGGGCGATATGCAAAGGCGCGTGATCGGGTGGTGGCCGATCAATGAAAGAATGTGCAGGTTGAGGATCAAAGGCCGGTTCTTCAACTTCAGCATAATCAACGTCCATAGCCCACACTCCGGAAGCACTGATGATGATAAGGACGCATTCTACGCACAGCTGGAACGTGAGTACGACAGCTGCCCAAGCCACGACGTCAAAATCATCATAGGAGATTTGAACGCTCAGGTTGGCCAAGAGGAGGAGTTTAGACCGACTATTGGAAAGTTCAGCGCTCACCGGCTGACGAACGAAAACGGCCTACGACTAATTGATTTCGCCGCCTCCAAGAATATGGCCATTCGTAGCACCTACTTCCAACACAGCCTCCCGTATCGGTACACCTGGAGATCACCACTGCAGACAGAATCACAAATCGACCACGTTCTGATTGATGGACGGCACTTCTCCGACATTATCGACGTCAGGACATATCGTGGCGCTAACATCGACTCGGACCACTATCTGGTGATGGTTAAACTGCGCCCAAAACTATCCGTCATCAACAATGTTCGGTACCGACGACCGCCGCGGTACGACCTAGAGCGACTGAAGCAACCTGATGTCGCCACTGCATACGCGCAGCATCTCGAGGCAGCGTTGCCGGAAGAGGGTGAGCTCGATGGGGCCCCTCTTGAGGACTGCTGGAGTACAGTTAAAGCAGCCATTAACGACGCAGCGGAGAACAACGTCGGGTATATGGGTCGAAGTCGACGGAACGATTGGTTCGACGAAGAGTGCAGACAGATTCTGGAGGAGAAGGACACAGCGCGGGCGGTCGCGCTGCAGCAAGGTACCCGGCAGAACATGGAACGTTATAGACGGAAGCGGAGACAGCAGACCCGCCTTTTCAGGAGAAGAAACGCCGCCTGGAAGAAGCGGAGTGCGAGGAGATGGAACAGCTGTGCCGTTCTCAAGATACACGCAAGTTCTATCAGAAGCTCAACGCATCCCGCAAAGGCTTCGTGCCGCGAGCCGAAATGTGCCGGGATAAGGATGGGAGCATCTTGACGGACGAACGTGTGGTGATCGAAAGGTGGAAGCAGCACTACGAGGAACATCTGAATGGCGCTGAGAGTACAGGCAGTGAAAGTCAAGGCAGCGGAGGAGATGACTACTTCAGTTCAGCGGACGATGGAAGCCAACCAGCCCCCACCTTGAGGGAAGTTAAGGATGCCATTCAACAGCTAAAGACCAATAAAGCAGCTGGTAAGGATGGTATCGGAGCTGAGCTCATCAAGATGGGCCCGGAAAAGCTGGCCACTTGCCTGCACATACTGATAGTCAGAATCTGGGAAACCGAACAGCTACCGGAGGAGTGGAAGGAAGGGGTTATATGCCCCATCTACAAGAAAGGCGACAAACTGGAGTGTGAGAACTTTCGAGCGATCACCATCCTTAATGCCGCCTACAAAGTGATATCCCAGATCATCTTCCGTCGTCTGTCACCATTAGTGAACGAGTTCGTGGGAAGTTATCAAGCCGGCTTCGTTGACGGCCGCTCGACAACGGACCAGATCTTTACTGTACGGCAAATCCTTCAAAAATGCCGTGAATACCAGGTCCCAACGCACCATCTGTTCGTTGATTTCAAGGCGGCATACGACAGTATAGACCGCGTAGAGCTATGGAAAATTATGGACGAGAACAGCTTCCCTGCGAAGCTTACCAGACTGATCAAAGGTGGATGGTGTGCAAAACTGTGTGAAGATTTCGGGCGAACACTCCAGTTCGTTCGAATCGCGCCGGGGACTAAGACAAGGTGATGGACTTTCGTGCCTGTTGTTCAACATTGCGCTAGAAGGTGTCATGCGGAGAGCCGGGTGTAACAGCCGGGGTACGATTTTCAACAGATCCAGTCAATTTATTTGCTTCGCGGATGACATGGACGTTGTCGGCCGAACATTTGCAAAGTTGGCAGAACTGTACACCCGCCTGAAACGTGAAGCAACAAAAGTTGGACTGGTGGTGAATGCGTCAAAGACAAAGTACATGCTTGTGGGCGGAACCGAGCGCGACAGGGCCCGCCTGGGAAGCAGTGTTACGATAGACGGGGATACCTTCGAGGTGGTCGAGGAATTCGTCTACCTCGGATCCTTGCTAACGGCTGACAACAACGTTGGTCGGGAAATACGAAGGCGCATCATCTGTGGAAGTCGGGCCTACTACGGGCTCCAGAAGAAACTGCGGTCGAAAAAGATTCGCCACCGCACCAAATGTGTCATGTACAAGACGCTTATAAGACCGGTTGTCCTCTACGGACATGAAACATGGACAATGCTCGAGGAGGACTTGCAAGCACTCGGAGTATTCGAGAGACGGGTGCTTAGGACCATCTTTGGCGGTGTGCAAGAAGACGGTGTGTGGCGGCGAAGAATGAACCATGAGCTCGCCCAACTCTACGGCGAACCCAGTATCCAGAAGGTAGCTAAAGCCGGAAGGGTACGATGGGCAGGACATGTTGCAAGAATGCCGGACAGCAACCCTGCAAAGATGGTGTTCGCTCCCGATCTGGCAGGTACGAGACGGCGTGGAGCGCAGCGAGCGAGATGGACAGACCAGGTGCAGAACGACTTGGCGAGCGTGGGGCGTATCCGAGGATGGAGAGATGCGGCCTCGAACCGTGTATTGTGGCGTCAAATTGTTGATTCAGTGTTATCTGTTTAGATGTTAACTAAATAAATGAATAAATGAATCTGGAGCTGAGCAAGGATGTTATCGATCGTTTAGTAATCTGCCTTCGATCATTTAGTAGTTTGTCAATAACTCATTCCAGAGGCCTTATCTCAAAATGTGTTGTATGGTGGACTTTTAGTGCAAAGATTTATCTACAACTTTGCCTAACAGTTCGTTGTTTGAATTTCACTTATAACGGAGCTATAGGGCTAGTAGCAGTAACTTAGACTAAATGATTGCATATTTTGTAATCATTTAGTATAAGTATAGCAACTAGCACAGTGACTTTTTTAATAGTGGAATTCGAACATGAAATTTAGCCTTATTAGAGTTATTGCTAGGCTAGTTCAATTCTAGAAGAGTCTATAGCCCCCCCTAGCCCTCCTGTAGTTACGCCAGTGAGTAATACTTTCCTGCAAAATGCCAAAACTCTGACTAGACTACGTACGATTACGGTTCAGAAGTTCCCAACCCGTGGCGAGAAAGAGAATACCGTCACAAAAAGCCGTGCCCGGAAGACATATGAACATAAATTAACGAAGCCACACTGCTCCGTAATGGATGGCAAGATAATGTGAAGACAGACTTCAACAAGCTTCCTAAAAACCTGAATGTGACTGCCAACGATAAGTGTTATGTTCTCGAGAACCTCCGGACACAGAATATGTCGAAGTTCACCAAGAAGTTATTAATTTGCAAATGATTTGTACTTGCGGGAAGCGGAGTAAACCTCTCCTTACCACAAGCATCATGAATGGTGTATTTGAAAGAGTGTATCCAAAAGCGGCTTCTCATTTCACTTACAATCTCTTGAAGGCTCACCGCGGTCCAACAATCTTCTGGCCGGGGTTGGCATCATGCCAGTACACGACGGATGTACTAGAGTGGTATAAGGCGAATGATGTTGATTTCGTGCCGAAAGATTTTAATCCCCCCAAACACTCCGAACCTGTGCCCATCAGTAAAAAACCTGGCCAACATGAAGGAGTGGACCGCTCTTGAAAACGACCCAAACTGGCGAAGAATGTAGTAGAAATGAAGAAAGCTTTTAGTTCTGAGGACGTGCATAAACATATGACTGGGGTTAAGGCCAATGATCGCGCATTCGGATATAAAGACGAAATAAATTAAATGAATGATGCCGAAACTATTTTTAATTGTTTGTTTTTACTTCCTGAGAAATTGGTGATAATCGGATAAAACCAGGAATTATGAGAATGAATTTTGTGTGTGCGGATCCGAATTTTCAATTACTATTTTCGCCATATATTTTATAAAGAACGAGAAAGACTTTCCGAGTTGCATCAGCTGTTGGGAGAACCATCCATCGTTCCAACAGCGAAAATCGGACCACTGCGATGGGCCGGGCACGTAGTCAGAATGTCGGACAGTAATCCGGTGAAAAAGGTTTATGACAGCGATCCGAAGGGCACAAGAAGGCGAGATGCGCAGCGCGCAAGGCAAGGTGGTTCGATCAGGTGGAGGATGATTTTCAGACCCTCCGTAGACTACGTGGCTGATGGGACGTACAGCCAGGGCCGGATTTACCCGGAAGGGGGCCCCGGGGCCGCCAGCTTGTGGGGGCACCAAAATATACAAAAAAGGTTAGTTTTGGTACATAAGATTTGTGGGGGCCCGGGGCCACGGCCCACCGGCCGCCCCCCCCCCAAATCCGGCCCTGCGTACAGCCATGGACCGTGCTGAATGAGGACGACTTTTATGAACTGCGGAGGCAACTCCGGCCTTAGGCTGAATAAATCAATTAAAAAAAATATCCACACTCGAGCTGCGAAATTTTTTTTGCTGAAATCCAATGATTTATCGCTTTTGTGGATTAGCCGTAAGATCAATGATCAGACACAAAAAGACACAAAAATTGATTAATTCTGAGCAGCATCAGGGCTACTGCTTGTACTGTTTTATCAACACTACATATTACACTATGGAGCTTTTATATACAGTTCGATTTTGGAGTGCTCCTACAGCTCTTACTTAAATATGTATCGACTCTTCACGTGTATTTCACAAATAAGAATTGTCCTTCCGGATTGTCAATTTCTGCCAATATAAATCACTAAAAACGAGGAGTATATCAAAGATGTGTATAACCTCTTGAACCTATTCCATTGAAAGTCTTAAATATTGTTTCTACTGTTGCTCGATGTTCACAATATTTCAAGATTTGTTTCCAACGCCATCGCAAAGCAAACAAGAACAAAGTCTGCAATCAAACGTTGAACCGGCAACAAAATTCGCGGGTGCTCATGGCTCGTCATTGAGCAAAAGAATTTGATGCAGATTAGAGTATTGGACCTGGTAACAAGAATACTAAGTTATTGGGGGGATTCTGTTATCAAGTAAAATGCATGTTCAGTGAACATTGTTCACATCCCACGAATATTTATAGATTACAATGCTGCCGGCTAGTGACTGCGTTACACTGGAAGAGCGTACATTACACTTTTGAACTTTCTATCGCTCGTCTTAGTCGTTAATAATTCAAATATTCAGTAGGTGGCCAAGCGAACACAAACGAAGCTCGTATCGTTTTTGCTTTGGCATGAAATTTGCTCAATAGAAATGCTTGGATTCCAATTGGCTTGACACAATTTTAAATCGTTGATGGTATTAAGGACTCGCGTTTTCAAGGGCACACCACTCAACACGGACACGAGTACTTTCTAATTTGGATTCCATGAGGAGTGTCTTTAAGATTTTCTCGGCCATCGGCATTGGAAATTGTTCTAATCGTTATGTTTGCTTTAATGTACTAGATGTTTTGTTGTTTTAGTTATAAAGTGTTAGAGCCAGCATGATATTATACTACACTGATATTACACTTTACACTTAAATTTCAACATTCTTACCCAATATGATTCAATCTATTCATCATCACTAATCATTATTAAATATATTTCGCAACAACCCTATTTCACATACGGTCAACAATCGTATAAAACAAACGAGCTACTACTACGAGACAAACAAAGCATCGATGTTTCTGCGTGAAAAAAAAACCGATCCAGCAACGACCAGTTACGTTGGTCGGACAGTATGCCACATGAATTCGCAATTTGATAGCGTAGGTCAAAGACGTTCGAACTATGGACGAGAACTGCTTGGTAATCAGTGTTCTGAAGCACACAGCTGGATGGGGTATATTCCTAGGTAGCCTACTGAAGAAAGGCATGGGATTACTTATGTGTAGATAATGAGAGCGATTCCCCCTCGGTCAATGTTCCAGATCAGTAATTTTCGAGATTTCCTGGCTACAGTTTATCAGTAATCCATTACACAATTTATTAATCGATATCACGTATTTGTGAAGTAATACAAAAAATTAGCAAATAGAGCAAAGCAAATAAAAGTAGCAAATAGATTAGCAAGCAGAGTAACAGACGTAAATAAGTTTCCATACTTATCAGTTGCGTATGAAAAGGTTATAAGTTCTAAATTGATATGTCTAACTATTATGCTAATTTTCGAACCGGTTTGAAGCAATTTTAGCAACAATTGATGGAATGCTCCAGCTTGTTTGTTATCTCTCGACCACGCAATAGTATCGTGAACTCACATGATTGAAGTTTTTGGATAGGGCAAAACCATAATGATCTATATAAGAGTCCTATAAGAAGAGTACTGTCATGTTCTACGTTTGACAGGGCTGTATGGAACTGACAGAAGATTCTGTTCCAATTTTGCATTTGACGGCACTGTTATTGAAGTCACCGTAATCTATATAAGTACTAGCTGACCCGGCGAACTTTGTCTCGCCAAAATTGATCAATATTCTGATATATTTTTTTACGTCCTCAATTTATCTAGAAAACAAATCTGGCCATCTGAAGGGCCAGAATTTTAAAATTCCAAGCAAATTGTACGAAAAACTATTTCATCGAAAAGATTGTCTATTGATTTGCAAAGCATTCTTATTTCACCATAACATTTTTCCTCGTAAAAAAAAGAAAACGAATATGAATTAGTAGAAATTGGGCTGTCTATTCTTGAGTGATGCGCGGTCGTACAAATGCTAACTTTCTTTCATACATATAGAAGAAGACATATAAGATGGTCAAAATTTGAAAATTCCATGCAAATTGTACGAAAAACTATGACGACGACGGCAACGTTTTCGGCGTCACGCTGAAAGTCATATCAGCTTGCGTGAATCTGCGTGGCAATTTTTTTTATTGCGTTCGTTCCCCAAATAGGGGGTGCTGCCCAAATGGTCCCGCTCCCTATATATTTTTTTTAAATTTTTTCGGCATGGTTTAAAAAGTCTTATGAACTTCCTCCGTAAATTCTTCTAATTTTGAGTTTTTCTAAGTTCTTCTAAGTTCTTTAGAAAATTGTTCACAGAAAGCCATGTGGACTATTGGCACATGGTCGTATACAAGGGCGTAGCCACAGGGGGGCAGGGGAGGGCCGTGGCCCCTCTTTAAATGGGGGGAAGTTTGAATTAAAAGAGATAAATAAGTTCCCATAGCCATATACACTAGAGCTGATTTGAGATCCAATCATGTACAGAAAAAGGCTGTTGAAATTTGAAAGAATACCAAGATACTGATCACCATTAAAGCAGTAATTAGCCATGCCAAGGTCGCCATCGAATGCAAGCGGTGAAACGCATCATCATCAAAGGAAGTGGTAGTCGTCAACAACGGAATTCGGTGCAGGAGGCTTCAATTGGTCATGTTTCAATGAGGCAAGAAGAGTTTTACTGCCCTCTGATACACTCAGACGTCGACTGTCCGTGAAACCGCTCGCGTCGATATTCCGGTGAGATTGTTGACCGCTCAACAGGAATCTCTGTCAGCCATCTGCTCACATTCAACATCGAAAAGCGGTATGTATTGGTGCCAACAATAAAACTAAGTTACATCATAGGTTACTCTCAACAAATTCACAAGCAAATTGTAGGCTCCCGGTTGTTAGTTTTTTTTATCGAGATTTCCGGAGAGTTTCTTCTGCTCTGAGTTGGTCAGTTACTGCTGCTTGTCGAATAATGTTTAACCTTCCTAGTGCATTAAAAAAAAGTGATACATTGTGCATTAGCGGGTCAAAAATAACCCCAACTTGAGTTCGCTCCCAAAGTTCATTTTCGAATCGATTCTCAATCTTTTGAACCAAATTGAAGGTATGGATTCCGCAGATGTTTTGCAGTTTGACCATTCTGGTTTCCAGGAATCAATTTTGAAGGAACATAGAGGCCAATTTTTGGCGTGATGTCTTGCCTTTCGAAGGGTGATTTTGGAAATGCTCATAAATTTGCATCATAAAATGCCATTTCCATGGATGAACACAATTTTTGGTTACTTCACGGTCCGGTGTCCCTCCGGAAGCCCCTGAACGTCCATAAAACTGGTCAATTCATGAAACTTATCATAGAAAAGCGCGTTTTTTTTCAAAGTTTTCCATGTTCGAACGCTGAGTTACAAATGATTGTGGTGACCCATTGTGATGAACTTGAGTTGCCACCGGAGGTCCTCCAGAGGATCCGGAGCATCCGTAGAAGTGATCAATTCATGGAACTCATCCATCCATTTTTCAAAAGCTCTGAGTAACAAATTATTGTGTTGACCAATTTTGATGGACCTGGGTGGCCACCGATGACCACCGATCACCACAATCGTTTATTACAAAGTACAATTAAGTGGTGGAATTAAATGGGATTGTACAAACTCGTCTTATGACAAGTTAAGACATTCCACTAAAAAGGTCAAAATGAAAACCGCACCCTTTTATAAATTGACCACTACTTCTACGTTCCGGATCTTCTGGAGGACCTCCAGTGGCCACCCAGGTCCATTCAAATGGGTCACCACAATCATGAAAAGCTTTGTGAAAACCGCACTCTTCTAGGACGAGTTCCATGAGTTGACTACATCTACGGACGTGCCGGATTCTCTGGAGGACCTCCGGTGGCCACCCAGGCTTATCAAAATGGGTCACCATAATCATTTGTTACTCAGCACTCGATAATGAAAAGCTTTGGAAAAAACCGCGCACTTGTAGGATGAGTTCCATAAATTGACCACTTTTACAGATGTTCGGGGTCTTCTGGAGGGATACCGGACCGTGAAATAACCAGGAATTGTGTTGATCCATGGAAATGGACAATGGTTACGTTCTATAGGAATTATTGCTACGCAAATTTATGAGCATTTCAAAAATCACCCTTCGAAAGGCAAGAAATCACGCCACAAATTGGCCAAGGATCTATGTTTTCTCAAAAATGATTCCAGGGAACCAGAATGGCCAAATTGCAAAACATCCGCGGAATCCATACCTTCAATTTGATTCCAAAAGATTGAGAATCGGTTCGAAAATGAACTTTGGGAGCGAATTCAAGTTGTGGCTAATGCACAATGTGTCACCCAGACAACCAGAATGCATGCATAATAGAATTGTTTTTCTGTTATACGATGCCTATGTACACAATTTTCATCGTATACCAGTCGCGAAAACGCTTTTTACGCACAAAAGTGGAGGCGGTATATGTGTATTTCTTATCCGACGTTGCACGGTAGTGTATGCGATGTATACGATTTTTATGTGAGGTCGTTCGTTATACATTGCGATGTAGTTTGTGATAACAAACTCTGTTTGACAGATAATCCGATTTCATTTGAGTTTGTTTGCAGGAATATGCGATGACAACAAATGAAACTGGAATTAACTCGTAAAATAGCCTACTATGCGGAAGAATTTATAAATAAACTGATGAGCTTCGCACCACAATGCGATTTTGATGAAATTTGGATCGGTAAACGATTTTGATCGTGCATTCTTATGCGATGTGTGGTTGTCTGGGCACTTTTTTTGTTGTGGAATTCCTAGGGGTCGCTGAAAGCTGATTATCACCCAAAAATTTTTGTTTCCAAAAGTTAGGAAAAGTCAGAAAATTTCAAAACCCTATCTCATTTAGTTACAAAGCTGCAACGTATTTAAATCATGTCTGGGCCAAAACAGACCGCAATGCACTAGGAAGGTTAAAGGTTTTTCAAACTTAAATTGGAATAGTGCCCATGCACTATATTCCCAAATTTTAAAGAAGATTCAAAATATAAAATATTTTTTGTAAAGTTTACGATTCGATTAAAAAGAAGTTGTCCCCTTCCTGTACGAAATCCTGGCTACGCCCATGGTCATATAACATTCGATTGAGCCGAAATGGTTATAAAGTCGAAAACGATTTGGCCGAAAATATTGTTTGACTGAAAGTGACCTACGGCCATACTGGTAAGTTGGCCAAAAAACGTATTTCCTAACAGGTCGTTTGGCAGAAAATGTCATTGTCTGAACGGATAGTATGTTCAAAAATGTAGACCCGTCGTTCTGCCAAACGACAATTTCAACCAATTGAATGTATGGCATTTTCGGCTTAAGGACCAGCTCAGTTAAATACCATTTTCAGCCAAATAACCGTTTTTGCGAAACGACCAGTTAACATTTTCGGACAATTAACGTGCTTGGTGGCCATATGGCTACTACTTCTGCCTGCGTAATGCGTTCCAAAAGCTGTTTTTTTTTAATCCTAATTTTGGTAGAATTTGAAGCACAGTACAATAAATTATTATGTATTGTATATTCTATGCTCCTCTTCATTCTTATCATATTATGCAACCCGTTAACCAAGGCGAACCTCTGTTATAAAATCTTAACCCTCAGATTCCACTAAAATTCCGCATGAACCAGTGGCAAGTGTAGATGTGTTTTCGGCTTTCACATTTGAGAATGGCAAGAAAATCCCCTTCATCCATCCATTGGCATCCTGTGCAATTCCTGTCAATCACGGAGTAGCAACTAAGAAATGTACGGCGATCATGCTCATGCTCAAATGACCAGTTAACATTATCGGCCAGACGGGTTTCGGCATTGCGGTTTTCGGCCAATGACCGACAATAACTTTCGGACAAACAACCCTTCTCTTCGTTTGACCGAAGGCATTCAGCGGAAAGTGATTTGTTCGAATTGCATTTGGCCGACTAATACGTTAACGCAAAAGTCATTTACTCGAATTCCGTTTGGCAGTATTGGAGGTTTGTCCGAAATGGAAATTAGGTCGAAAATGGTTTGGCCGAAAATGTCATTTGGCTGAAAACGACATACGGCAAGATGTCGAAGAGGTCGTTTGCCCTAACGGATTATTTGGCCGTTCGGCCGAAAATCTCGTTTGACTAAACAGGTCATTTGGCCGAAAAAATCATTTGGCCGAACGAGACATACAGCTGTAAATGGGATTTGCTGAACATGTCATGTGGTCATTCCGGTCAAAAATGTTTATTCGCTCAATCGATACTTTGGCTTATTTGAGGTCAACTTTCCCAAAGAACCCATATTTTCTGACGCCTCTAAGTATTTTTAAAATTTAAAACAAACATCAAAAAAGTGTTTTTTTTTTGTTAAGATTGGCCCGATTTTGAACGAACATGGGGAATTTTTCAGGCTGGTTCACTTTTTCGGTTTTTGTTTTCGATTTTAAAAATAGTTATAGGCTTCAAAAAATATGGGTTCTCTGGGAAAGTTGACCTTAAATAAGCCTAAGAATCGACTGAGACATTAAAACGAGATACAATTTTTGACTGGAAAGGTCAGTTTCCGGCCAAATGATTGTCGGTCTAATGAATTGATTCATCAAATTACAAATTGGATTACACAACTTTCGTGGCCTTTGGCCAAATGACTTTCGGCCAATCGGCCCTTCCCTGTACACAAATTTGATTTCAACGAGGAGTTCTCTTCCAACGAGAAATTCTTTGCAATTTCCGTAAGAAATTCTTCGAAATCCGGTTTGTGCTGTCGACTTTTTTTTAAGAACTCGATTAAGCTGCCAAACGCCGTGAGACAAAGCCCCGGCAATGGGACCGCATACCCAAAATTGATTTCTATATCCAGCAAAACGATTTGGTTAAAGCATTCCAGTAAAAATAATTGTACTTTAAATTTAGCTTTAATAAATCTTCTAATCTGATAATCAGCAAATGATCATTTTCGCCGACTTTCCGGTAAACTCTGTCAAATCTGAGTGTTTACAATTTTTTACAAAATGGCATCAGACCTGTAAATCTAATAATTTCATCTATTCAGGGTTGGCATTTTTTTATTGTCCACATTCCTTCAGATTAAGATGGATATATCTCTTCCGCTCTTGGGTAAATGGAAGCCGTATGCTGAATTATTTAATCTATATGTGAATGAAGAGAATGCATCCATCTGCGACCAAAATATTGCTCCCCCTTTGGGATTCAGTTTTGGATATTGGTATGAAAAAAGTTGAAACTTTTTTGTTTTTGCGTAATTATTTGTTTCTATGGGCATCAAATTAAAATTATGCTGAATTAACAGCAAACTCACTTAAATTTAAAATCCAAAATTACTGAAAATCAGCAAATTTTCTGCGAAAATTTCGGGCGAAACAAGATGCAGTATAATCAGCAGAACTATTAATGCTGGCTGAGAAGATGGATTATAAGCACAGGAAAATAAAGCAAAATTTTGCTGATTTGCTGTAAAATAATATTAGTGAGCGGATTAGTCCAATTAATTTAATTTAAAATCTGTGAAATCCTTCTCTTCCCTGCCACTTATTAAAAAAAAATACAAAATAATTAACGCCAGCTGCTTCATTTGAAATATTCTCCGGAAAATTGAGTCAAACGATTCAATTAACGTTGCAATGCGCCAACCCGATTCGTTCAAATTTTACCGAATGTGCACAAAATCTCTATCTAGGAAATTTTATCGACAACTGCAGTGATAGTGTTTGATGGGATGTGATAACAGCCGATATACAAATTCAATTACTGGGTACTTGAAACTCTTCAATTAGTTGATAGAAGTATTCATCTACAAAAAAAACTCCAAGGACAGTGTAAAATTTACAAAATGAATATTTATTCGTTGTGAAACTTAAACTGTTATTTGGGAATTGACCTGCAAACGAATAAAATATTTAATGCTTGAAATGAATTCAAAACAAAAAATATGATCAACGGCTTTTTATGCAATTACTAAAACTGTTCATAATTCCCCTAAACACGCAAAAAAATATTATTCAATAGGCACTAATGACGAAGGCGACAAAATCGAAATGTTATTCAAATGTTTTGCGTTTATGAACTATGTGAAATGCAGCTAATCTTTCAATTCAGTGATGTCCTTGGACTTAGTACAATACCTTGTTATACTCGGTAGAGCAAGACTACGTGAGACCGATAGCTAATACTCATTTGATGAACCCTCTAATGCACAAGGTTTTTGATTCACAATCACTTTGCTTAGGTAAAAATGACTGAAACATAAACGTAATTAAACACAATTTGAAACCTAAAGCAAGATTTTTTTATGTACAGGTTATCCGACTTGTCAAAATCCCCAACTCAGCCATCTTGGATTTTTGTATGGAATTTATGCTCGTTTGTTTACGTTTTGCACTGAAAATTTATGTTTTCCCCCCGCGCTGGTTATTCCCATCTACTGACGAAGTCATATAACCTGTACATAAAAAAAAATCTTGACCTAAAGGTAAAAACTTCAAAACCCCGTCTTAAAGTGGTACTGGGTAATAGAAGGTTAAGCTTGAAGCTCCAGACAATGAACACACAAAGCATTAAAGTCACCTTGTCTTATCACTCTATTTCCCTGCAGTCTATAGCAACTCGTTGTACTTAAGCTCAATTTGTGGGTATGATTTGTTTTTGTGGTTATCAAACTGAGGCAGGTCGGTAAACAAAACGCACTTCAATGCATGTCTGCTATGGTATACGAGATGCAGTCGGTGGCACATGTAATAAAAATAACCACTCTCTTCACAGTTACAACCGTTAGTTGATTAAACTTTTCTAGGACCGATGTTATACTGATTTGGCGTATCAAACATCCACACTGCTTCACTAGTGGATTATAACTGTTCGTCGACTGCAGTTCAGACGTTTAGCACAAGTTGTTCACATTGTAGATGCTAAAGTCATTTATGATAATATTAGTAGAGGTAGGAGTAAGTAGTAGTCAAACAGCAGGTATGTGCAACAGTATTCGGTAGTACTCGTTTTCTATATTTGAAGAACAGTCTCAAGTACCATAGGGTTAAGATGGTTATTTTCTTGTCTGAAATTGGCTTCCTAATAATAGTTATTATTTACAAAATCTCCATCATAGTCTTTGTGCTTTATTAAGGTTCCCATAATAGCAATTGAAACACTTATATTTTTGTTGATTTAAAATTGAGTATGCGATTTGTCCCCACAAAACTAACTACACTCAGCTCCTTCCAGATAATAGAAATGAGGTACAATGTATCTCCTAACAAATGTTTAAAAACTTACTCATAAGCAGTAGCGGAAGGAATAGATTCGACGAGTACGGCATTTCTATCCTATGAATATTTTTGCCAGTATTGTTTTGCAATACCACTGGCGAAGTTAAATCGAATATTATCCCAAAAAAAAAAGATTTACGTAAAGGTCCAAAAAAACTGATTTTATGTCATTTTTGAAAATCACAGGCGGGATTAAATTGGAGGAATTTTCGTAGGAATTCCTGGAGGATATCCTGAAATCATTTCGGAAAGAATTCGTGAATAGAACTAGGAATTTCTTAGGAAGTTCTATTAGAAATTAATTCAAATAACATTTCGTTCGAAAATTCCTCTAGAAATTACTTCGAAAATTCAATAATGAATTCTGAGTAAAAATTCTTTCGCAAATACCTTTTGCAACGTCTCCTTCCGACGCGCGCTTATGATTCTGCTGCCTCCAAGCAATCATGAACGTTTTGAATGAAATTTGTCACAGCTCAACTTTCTTTTCTAAAAAAAATAGTGGTCCAGGAAAGGACCGATTTATCTTCAATAATGCACCTTCCCAATCAGTAGGTGAAGAGGCTCCAAAACGCCCCCCCCCCCTCCCCCCCCGGGGCAAAACGCCTTTTGTGGTTTCCCTCATATTTACCGTCATTTTATTTATTTATTTTTTTTTTTAACTAATTTTATTTGCTAATTATCTAATACATGCATTCATCTCTTAGACTAGGTGTTCCGTGTTTTCTTAACACTATCATCCTTATTTGCTATGTTACGCTTTTAATTATTATTAATACATTTCAATTGCCTCTGGCAGTTAGAATTTTTTCCTCTGGTTGAATTGAACCATGTAGGAATTACAATGTTTTCAACTTAAACTAAACTTAACCTATTTTATACTAAGGGTACAAGGAGTTAATCGTTGCAATAGAAGATTGCAACGATTTTTGTCTAAAATTGGAAATTATTTTGTTGGACATTTGTTGCAATGTCTCAATATTAGAAATTCTATGAAGTTCATTGGTACTAAACCACGGAGGCAACTTCAGAATCATTTTCAAAATCCTCTGGAGTGCCTTCTTTCTGGTATTGCAGCAACTAGCACATATTGGCACAGCATACAACATGGCAGGTCTAAAAATTTGTTTGTAAATCAAAAGTTTGTTCTTAAGACAAAGTTTTGATTTTCTGTTTATAAGTGGATATAGACACTTAATATATTTGTTACATTTGGCTTGAAGGCCTTCAATGTGATTTTTAAAAGTTAATTTTGGATCTAGCAGAAGTCCTAAATATTTAGCTTCGCTAGACCAATTAATTGGAACCCCATTCATAGTGACAATATGTCTGCTAGAAGGTTTCAAATAAGAAGCTCTCGGCTTATGTGGGAAAATTATAAGCTGAGTTTTGGAAGCATTCGGGGAAATTTTCCATTTTTGCAAGTAAGTGGAGAAAATATCCAAACTTTTTTGCAATCTACTACAAATGACACGAAGGCTTCGCCCTTTGGCTGAGAGGCCCGTGTCATCTGCAAACAAAGCCAGGGTGGTGGTAAATCAGGTAAGTCAGAAGTAGGAATGTTATACAATATGGGCTCCAGTATGCTGCCTGGGGGAACACCAGCTTTTACAGGTAATCTATTTAGCATTCTGATAGTTTACCAGCAGTGAGCGATCTGATAAATAATTTTGGATCAGTTTAATGATGTACAGAGGAAAATTAAAATTCATCAATTTTACAATCAAACCTTCATGCCAAACACTGTCAAATGCTTTCTCTATATCAAGAAGAGCAACTCCAGTCGAATATCCTTCAGATTTGTTGAGCCGAATTAAGTTCGTAACTCTTAATAACTGATGAGTGGTTGAATGCCCATGGCGAAAACCAAATTGCTCATCAGCAAAAATAGAATTGTCATTAATATGAACCATCATTCTATTTAAAATAATCTTTTCAAACAGTTTGCTTATTGAAGAAAGCAAACTGATTGGGCGATAACTAGAAGCCTCAGCTGGATTTTTGTCCGGCTTCAAAATTGGAACAACTTTGGCGTTTTTCCATTTATCGGGAAAGTATGCCAATTGAAAACATTTGTTAAATAAATTAACCAAAAAGGACAAAAAGCTCTCAGGAAGTTTTTGATAAGTAAGTAGAAAATACCATCATCACCCGGAGCTTCCATATTTTTAAATTTTCTAGTAATAGATCTCACTTCATCCAAATTGGTTCCCAACGAAGGGTCAAAAACATTCTCTTGATTGAGAATGTCTTCGAAGCTCCGTGTAACCTGATCCTCAATTGGACTAGTGAGACCTAGACTAAAATTATGGGCACTCTCGAACTGCTGAGCAAGTTTTTGAGCCTTTTCGCCATTTGTTAATAAAATTTTAGTTCCCTCTTTAAGCGTTGGAATTGGCTTTTGAGGTTTTTTAAGATTTTTTGTTAATTTCCAAAAGGGTTTCGAACTGGGATCCAACTTCGAGACATTATTCTCAAAGTTGGTATTTCTCAGAATAGCGAAACGTTTTTTAATTTCATTTTGCAAATCACGCCAAATAACTTTCAACGCGGGATCGCGAGTTCTTTGGTATTGCCTTCTTCTCACATTTTTAAGACGGATCAGTAGCTGAAGATCGTCATCAATAATAATGGAGTTGAATTTAACTTCACATTTCGGAATTGCAATGCCTCTGGCTTCGACAATTAAATTTGTCAAAGATACGAGAGCATTATCAATATCACTTTTGGTATCGAGAGGAATATCAACATCAAAATTCCTATCGATATACGTAGAGCTGATTGGATTATAAATGGCTTCTTGTGAGATTTCAAATGTCACAGGAAGGTGATCAGAGTCAAAGTCAGCATGAGTTACCAATTGGCCACACAGCTGACTTGAATCCGTTAAAACTAAATCAATTGTAGAAGGATTTCGACTGGAAGAAAAACAAGTTGGTCCATTGGGATATTGAATAGTATAATATCCCGCAGAACAATCTTCAAATAAAATTTTACCATTGGAATTGCTTTGAGCATTATTCCATGAACGGTGTTTGGCATTGAAGTCACCAATTACGAAGAATTTTGATTTGTTGCGAGTCAGAATTTGAAGATCAGCTTTCAACAAATTCTTTTGCTGCCCATTGCATTGAAAAGGCAAGTAGGCTGCAATGAAAGAAAATTGTCCAAAATTTGTTTCAACAGAAACTCCCAAGGTTTCAAAAACTTTGGTTTCAAACGAAGAAAATAATTTATGTTTGATACGTCTATTAATGACAATGGCGACCCCACCACAGGCGCTGTCAAGACGATCATTTCTGTAGATAAAATAGTTTGGATCTCTTTTAATGGAGAGTCCTGGTTTTAAATACGTTTCAGTTATAATGGCAATATGCACATTATGAACTGAAAGGAAGTTGAATAATTCATCTTCCTTAGCGGGCATTCCAATTTAGAACTTTCACACAATTATTTGGATCCATTGAAACGGAGTCCGATAACAATTTTTGTGTGTACTTTATACCAACCTGAACAGCTTCAGGAATGGTATTTGCTTTGAACATTGCATCAATCATGTGATGCAATTGTTCAGCTATAAAATCAAAATCGGAAGCAGTCATGCTACCTGAATCGGCAACATGACCATTATTTTCCGTTGGGACATGGGTATAAACCTCATTTTGAGAAGAGAAATTTTGTCTACCAGCAGCGATGTTTGCATACGTAGGTACATTCGAAAAATTGGAATTTACTGAAGTGCTTGCTACCCGTTGACGAGCGGCAAAATTTATTTGTGAATTGTGGTGGGTATGAATTGCTCGACCGGTAACCGGTTTCGAAATTTGAGCGTTTGAAAATGTCTACCCGTCGAATCTGGGATCCGATTGGAATTTCCGTCATCAATTTTGCACGGGAATTTAAAACTTTTTGCGTGAAGGGCATTCCCAGAAATTGGATTTATGATTGCCCCACAGTTTGCGCACTTAAATTTATTGGAATCTTCTCTCACAGGACATGCATCCTTGGCGTGAGAGGTTCCACCACAAATCATGCATTTAGCATCCATGTGACAATGTTTGGTTCCATGACCCCACTTTTGGCACTTACGGCACTGGGTAGGGTTTTGGAAATTTCCCCTAGGCCTGCGGAAATGTTCCCATGTAACACGGACATGAGACATAATACAGGCCTTTTCCAAACTTTTCATATTATTTAGTTCACTTTTGTTAAAATGAACTAAATAAAATTCTTGAGAA
Organism: Armigeres subalbatus; assembly: GCF_024139115.2. Lineage (NCBI taxonomy): Eukaryota > Metazoa > Arthropoda > Insecta > Diptera > Culicidae > Armigeres > Armigeres subalbatus. Next base: position 344,432,575 of record NC_085140.1, on the reverse strand, counting down.
ATGCCCCTCTGGAAAGTACCAGAATGGGATTTCTTTTTCATCTTAATTACTTGGACTGGTGAAAATCCAAGTAATTGAGAAATTTCAATTTTAATCTCATCCAGTGATTTGTCATCACTGGGGAGACCTTTCAAGACGACTTTGAACAATCGCTCAGTTTTGTCGTCGTATGTGAAGAATTTATGGCGCTTCTCAGTTAAATACTGAAGAAGACGTTTGCGATAGTCAAACGATCCCGGCAAAACGCGGCAGTCACCCTTCCTTGCAATCTGAAATGAAACCTTGATCCCCTGAAGGTTACTCAAAATCTCATTCCGGAAGCCAGAAAACTCGGCAACAGATACCACAATTGGCGGAATCCTTTGCTTTTTCGCATGAATCGAATCACCTGGGCTAGAGGTAGATTCGATTTGCTCAATTTCATCATTAATCAAATCGAACTGATTGCTCAGTTCGATTGGAGAAGAATTATTTCCGATATTAGAGTTAGAAGGAATATCTGAATTCTCCAGCTTCCTTCTATTTTTCCGCGCTTTGGCAGGACGGTCTTGAAACCTTGTTTCTTTGAAGGAAGTGGAGAATTCAGAGACTCCCCCTTCCTCTTGTTTTTGTTAATACTCATTGCTGAGCGTGGAGACGTGACCTTCTAAGAGGTTTTTCCCAGAACGGTGTCCCTGCAGGATTACCACCGCTTGTCGGAATTTTACTTCCGCAAACGGGTCCAACGTAAAACGAAGGCACGGGTCCTTGCAAAGATCGTAACGGGATCAGTGGGTACAAATAGCGCTAAGAAGCACCGTTGAAATTAAAATAGCTTCGGGTAGTATTAAAAACTTCCTTTCGCAAAGAGAGAAAGAACCGCACAGCACGAAAGCACGATGCGGAGTGATTACCGTCATTAATATGTCCGTAACAAAACTAGATCTAAAATTATGTAGGATAGGCGAAAAAAGTTTCAAAATAGTGCATGGGAAGATCGGAAAAACCGAAAATTTCCACATTTTGAAGAAACATCTAACATTTTGGCGAGGCATAACGCCCTAGTGGCAATAACCTACAAAGTACTTGCGTCTCCACGGACTATCCATACTAGAATGCTGATTCGCCGACGCGTGGTACTTTGTTCCCTAGGCGCCGCCAGCTGAAAGGCGTTTTGCCTCATGAGTTTTCCGGCAACAAAATATCACCACTTTTTTGAAATGTAAATATTATCAATATGATTGAGATTTTTGGCAATTTTTGAATGGCATCAACTAGCTATCTTGTTTAACTGATGCATAATGTAAAAATACCCATGAATAGCGTTACAAATAAGACAATAGAGCAGTGTTTGCTTAGCTAGGGCATTTTGCCCCCCCCTTCCCCTAACAGCAACAAAACCATAATGCAATTTTGATCATTTTAGAAAATATGTGTTGCGTTGATTTGTCTGTGACTTGAATATACTATTGAAACCATCATATGACCATTATCTACCATTAGGATTTTATCCACCTTCAAACAGGCTCATGGCAAGCCAAAATGTGATCAAATTCCGTTAGTTTTGTAGAATATGATAAAAATCGATATTATGCCGAAAATTGGTGTCACACCCCATTGAAGCCACAGAAAAAATATTCTATACCTATCTATCAATCTAGGTATGTTTTTATGCCCAATACCACCATTTATAGTAGGATTCATAGTTTTGGCCAAACTTACCTCTCTTTTTTTTCTATTGGGCATTAATGAAAACAAAACATCGACGAATAGAAATCGATCACCACAGTTATGTCCCTGTGAAAAGTTGGTATTTATCGAAGAAAAGATAAATAAATATATTGAATTTCATTCTATTCTTATTTGAGTTTTCTTCAATTGTAAAAGTAAATTCACTTTACCGCACATACAAAATACAAAGCAATACAAAATACTTTCCGAAATTCCTGCAGGAATTCTTGCGGAGTTTCATTAAAGAATAAAATAGCTTCCGATGTAAATCCTACGGAATTTTGGTAGGAATTTCTAACGGAATTCCCAAAGGTTTCCTAAACCGGATTTCTGAAGAATTTTTTAAAGGAGTTTCCGAAGTACCGCCAACGGGGGTGTCATTGGGCCAAAATGTGGCATGCTCCAAATAAATGTTACAAAGTTCTAGTAGTTAACAATGGAATCAAGTTTTAATTAGTTTGGTACAAGCTTGAACAATGAGTTTATCACTGTGTGGGGAATAAATAATAAATGAGGAAAATTCTTCAAAGTTATATGTTGTTTAAAAATGGCCCATTCTCACCCCTCACAGGGGGTGACATTGGGCCAAGTACAATAAAGTTCAACGGTGACGATGCAACGATTCAATCGTTCATTGAAAATAATTGCCTACATTACGGCTCTTACCAACTATGTATGGCAAATCAACCAAAGGCTTGGCCCAATCTCACCCCTTTTCAGCGTGCATTGCTCGTTGCTACGAAAAAACAGAACCGCTATATAAATATTCATAAAATTCGATAAAACAACAACAGATTATCGTAACATGATAACCAGGTATCCATCGATCTAAAAACTAGTTATGTAATAGATTTGTGGGGCATTACTGACACTATTTTAATACGGGTTCACTCGATCAATAGTTTTACATTCAAATTCCAAGCATTATAGCACAATTAGTTCTTGGAATTTGTTTTGTGATTTCCTAGACGTGAATTTTACTATAATTTCGAACCATTTGAAGTTTTGATCAAAATTCGTAACAGTTTCTGAGATATTAGGAGTTGAAACATTTTTCGTTTTTGGCCCAATCTTACCCCCTAGGCCCAATGTCACCCCGAACGACGGTATTTCCTAAAGGAATATAGAATTGAATTTATGAAGAAATTTCCGGGAGAATTTCTAAATGAGTTTCTGGAGGAGTTTTAGAAAAAAAAAATCTGTTTCTGAATGAATAAAAAAAACCTTATTATTCCACCTAGCGATGATGGTGCCTTTCTCGTTCGTTCAAAAGGGTAATGAAATATATAAGAAAAGTCTAAAATAACAGTAAGTGGATAGGCCTTATTTTTCATATTTATTTATGTGCATTGTAAAATTTCTCGCCAAACGCAACTTGTTGCAAGCAAATCGGATGAGCATAAGTGCCAAAAAAAATGATTATGTATTGTGGTTTTGAAATTTTTATTTTGACCATTACTTTTGATCCCATAGTCCGATCCGGCCAATTATCAATAGGAAACAATGGGACAGGATTCAACCTACTACTGTGATTGCTGAAATAAGTTTTACTTCCTTCTAGATATCTACAATGTTTCCGTTTCAACTTTTGCATATTTCGGCAACCTTTCTCTTGTCGCAGGTTTCAGCTAAAATAAATAAATAAGTTTTAAATACTGACTGCTAAATAATGATCTTCTTTTCATTATACTCGGATTATAAAGCTCATCCGGGCATCGTCGGCTGATTTCTATTATCGTGCAAGTTTCAAGCTCCCGTGCATATGAATGGCAAACGCGTTGTGATCCAGTTGTTTCAGCATCACATTTTTTGTACGCTGCAATAACCGTGCTCCGAACATCCTCACTCATCGACTGCAGATGTTCGGATACCTTATCCAGCTGGAGCCTATTATCGACAATCAAGCCGAGCCGGTCGAAATAACATTCAAAAACGCACTGCAATCAGAACTATGTTTAGTTAATGTCTTATACATCGTGTATTATAAAACCGATATACCGATAGATATTCCTCTTCATCTGTTCCGCCTTTTTCTGTTGTTGTCTTTAAACATTGTTCAAAACTTTCCCGTGGATAGGGCGGGCTATATTTGCAGCATTTATTGAATTCATCCAACTATCGAACATTTTTTAATAATTTGCAGATTTTCACTTCGATTCAACAATATTCTTCAATACTTACATAGTCTTGCAACCTAATGCACTCCTCTGCCATAATAACCTTATTTTTGAAAATATATCATCAGTAACGATCTCCATTTGAATTTACTTCTAATTACCTTTATCATCACTACAGAAACAAACATTTTCCACAATAAATTTAGAACATCCATCTTTGATCGAGAAAAAAATGATCGTTCAACAATGAAAGTGTCGCAACATTGTTTTATATAGTAGTCATGCAAATAGAAGATTGCACATACTTTGATAAATTGCTAATTTACGTCCGGATTGTTCCATCATTTACGCTTACCTAATGATAGACAAATCTAGATTATGAAAAGTATTTAGTATAATTGGCCTTCTTTCGTGGATGTACGTTTTAGCTTAGCTTAAACTGACTGTAGTGTACATATCAATGCAATTTAGTAGGCAATGGTTGCTACTCCGTGGTGCAAATTGCACTTCGATCCAAGCGAATAGTTGTTTGGGTTTATCTTCTATTCTCGAAGTGCACGTTTCAGCAGCTCTCAAATGTTGATCAATAACGGCACTGGTCATATGCTTACAGTCAGATGGGAATGTGTGGTAATTGTTGCTACTAGAGACGGAGAATACCTCTGCATCTCCATAATTACCACAGGAAGGAAGATGTGTTAGTTGGATGGGGTAATCAGAAACATAGATCGGGATTAACCATGGAAAGTTCATGACCTATGCAAATTCTATTTTACCGAACTTTTTATTGGCAAAATTCATAGATTTAAGTTATGATGTATATAAGCGCCAACATAACCATTCTTCACGCAAACCACTTATAAAATATTTATAAAAATTAACTTTGTTAGTGGTCACAAATAAGCAATAATTTGATTTATGTGTGGATCCTTATTGATTATATTTGGTAATAACACTTGCTAAAATGTATAATCGTGACAAACATACTTGGTATAAATAGTTATTTTTAGCAGTTTACGGATATTTATATATACAACAGTATTAGCATTTCTTCATCGTATCTTTTAGAATAGGTGTTCAATTGTTCATTTATTATTATTTCTTGAACGCTAGGATATGCAATGCTCACAGCGTAGGGATGACATCGTAGTAAAACCAAAGTCTTTTGTAACAATAAGTTTATTTGAAACTATGCAAAAAAATACAAAACCACGACAGGGACCTCCATCAAGAATCGAATTATTAATACTGTTGGAACTCCAACAACTGACACGCTAGAGCTTGAAGCGGTTCTCATCGATTCTGGTAGGATAAAAATGATGCTGGGTCATTAGGCCAAAAGGTCATTATGACAAATGGCCATTAGGCCGAATGATAAGTGGGGAGCGAAAAGATGAAAAGGAACAACAAATAAGATTAAAGAGAAAAGGAAGAAAGAAGAAATAACAAAGAAGAAGGAGGCGGGAAGATTGAAGAAGGGGGAAGGAATAGGGAAGAAGGAAGAAGGAAGTAAGAAGAAGGGAGAATGAATAAGGATAAAGGAAGGACGAAGGAAAAAGAAAAAAGAAAGATGAAAGTAGTGGAAAGAATTGATCAGAAGGAAGAGGGAAGAAGAAATAACGAAAAAACAAAAAGAAAGAAGTAAGGAGAAAGAAGAAAGCAGGAAGAAGGAAGAAGGAAAAAGGAAGAAGAAAGATGGAAAAAAGAAAAAAAAGAAGAAAGAAGGGAGAAAGAGGGGAAAAGGAAGAAGGAAGAAAGAAGGATAAAATAGGACGAAAAACAAAGTAGGAAGAAGGAATAAGAAAGAAAGATGAAGAAAGAAGGGTAAAAGAAGAAGGGATAAAGAAGAAGGAAGAAAAAATAAGAAAGTAGAAAGAAGAAGGAAGGGAAAATGGAAAAAAAGAAGAAATAAGGAAAAGGAACAAGGAAGAAAGAAGAAGAATGAAGGAAGAAAGAAGAATGAAGAAGAAAGAAGAAAAAAGGGAGAAGGAAAAAGCGAGAATACGAAGAAAGAAGAAAGAAGAGAGAAGAAAAGGTAGTGCGAAAAAGAAAAAACGAAAAAAAATAAGAAGAAAGAAGATGCAAGAAGGGGTATGGTAAAAGAAGAAAGAAAAGAAAGAAAAGAAAAGAAGCTTCTCATTTTTCCTTTTATGCTTCTTTCTGCTCATTGGACCTAATAATTTTTCATTATTTGCGATGTAAACTTATATCAGCTAGAAATAATTTGCCAAGCAATGCTGGCTGCAGAATGAGAATCCAGAATACAGATGTATGGCCATTTCTATGAAAATGGTCCCAGAAATTTGGGAAATGGTTAAACTGACCAATGATGCCCCGTCGATCAAAGATCCCCCGGATTACCCGGTACAGAAATTTGTTCTGATATTTGATTCTGTTGAAAAAAATGTACACTTTATCCGTATTCCTGTAAAATTTTAAAACAGATTTTTATTTGACTTACGAAGTACTTTCTAATTTATTATTATTCAACTAAAATAAATCTCTCATTTTTATCACAGTGTTAAGTGAAATAACGTTTTCTGAACCGATGTAAGGCCAGTGTTACAAATATTTATGTTATGTGACATGTTCTTGTGAAATTTGTCGAACAAACATTATCATATTTTTACATATATGGTATACCGGGGCTGGTTAGCTGAAGGGACATGTTGGCCGAGTGGTTTTTGGGCGCAGTGGAGACATCTATACTGGTTTTGGTGGGGTATTAGGCTGCCCATATACCGACGTTATTTCAGGTGTTTTTGAGTTTCCGTTTGCATAGGATCATGTTTTTTTATTTTCGGCGATATTGTGTAAATGTGTGTTACTGTTAGGTACTATATGTTACACGAATCAATTTACATCCATCCCGAACCCTGGAAAAAGACCTTTAATTGGTTTTGTTGTGTAGGGGCTATCACGAATATTTGGAGATTAGTAGGTTGAGGGTTCGACTTTCATCAAGACACGAGGAATGTTTTTCGAAAATTTCATATTAATTTGTCCTTACCGAAACATGTGCTGTGCATATTTGCAGCTATGATATATAACAAAAAAAAAGTACGGTCAAGTTGCCGAATAATATGTGTGTGGAACTAGTCAAGAAGTGAACATTGTGACATGTGCTGAATATGGCATGATAAACCTCCATGCATATACTTACCGTGAGACTTTTCCTAATCCAAGCAGCCACGATGCTACCTTACCTCAATCAGTTTCTGTGAAACAGGCTGGACGAGCAGGAACAGTGGCAGCTCGGAGTGATCTCTTTCCGCCAGTATTTAAGTCTTCACAATGGCGTTCATGCCAGCAGAATTTTCACGATTCAGAATCTAATAACAAAATACTGGATGAAAAGAAATCACTCTGAGCACAAATTACATTGTTTGGGTAAGTGTTTTTAACTTATAATGACAAAATTGATTTTTTTTAGCGGTTCAGCAGATTTTTTTTTGAAGCAGTAAGTACTTGCAGGAAGCGGGTCGAAAGGACCGCGCAGAAAGCGGGTCGGAATGACCGCGCAGATAGCTGGTCAGTTAGGCCGCGCAGTTAGTGGGTCGGAAAGACCGCACAGATGGTGGACTGCGGGCTTTAGGATCGCGCAGATAGCGGGTCATTAGGATCCCACAGATGGTGGCTCGGTAGAACTGCGCAAAATTTGATAAGTTGAATCATTTCTTGGAATCAATGTCGACAATTTGTTAGTTGTTATTTAGTTAGTTAGTTAGTTGGATAGGGTAATCAGAAACATAGATCAGGATTAACCATGGAAAGTTCATGACCTATGCAAATTCTATTTTACCGAACTTTTTATTGGCAAAATTCAAAGATTTAAGTTATGACGTATATAAGCGCCAACATAACCATTCTTCACGCAAACCACTTATAAAATATTTATAAAAATTAACTTTGTTAGTGGTCACAAATAAGCAATAATTTGATTTATGTGTGGATCCTTATTGATTATATTTGGTAATAACACTTGCTAAAATGTATAATCGTGACATACATACTTGGTATAAATAGTTATTTTTAGCAGTTTACGGATATTTTTATATACAACAGTATTAGCATTTCTTCATCGTATCTTTTAGAATAGGTGTTCAATTGTCCATTTATTATTTCTTGAACGCTAGGATATGCAATGCTCACAGCGTAGGGATGACATCGTAGTAAAACCAAAGTCTTTTGTAACAATAAGTTTATTTGAAACTATGCAAAAAAAATACAAAACCACGACAGGCACCTCCATCAAGAATCGAATTATTAATACTGTTGGAACTCCAACAACTGACACGCTAGAGCTTGAAGCGGTTCTCATCGATTCTGGTAGGATAAAAATGATGCTGGGTCATTAGGCCAAAAGGTCATTATGACAAGTGAAAAGATGAAAAGGAACAACAAATAAGATGAAAGAGAAAAGGAAGAAAGAAGAAATAACAAAGAAGAAGGAGGCGGGGAGATTGAAGAAAGGGGAAGGAATAGGGAAGAAAAAAGAAGGAAGTAAGAAGAAGGAAGAATGAATAAGAATAAAGGAAGGAAGAAGGGAAACGAATAAAGAAAGAAGAAAGAAGTGGGAAGAATTGAGCAGAAGGAAGATGGAAGAAGAAATAAGGGAAAAACAAAAAGAAACCAGTAAGGAGAAAGAAGAAAGCAGGACGAAGGAAGAAGGAAAAATGAAGAAGAAAGAAAGAAAAAGGAAAAAAAAGAAGAAAGAAGGGAGAAAGAGGGGAAAAGGAAGAAGGAAGAAAGAAGGATAAAATAGGACGAAAAACAAAGTAGGAAGAAGGAATAAGAAAGAAAGATGAAGAAAGAAGGGTTAAAGAAGAAGGTATGAAGAAGAAGGAAGAAAAAATAAGAGAGTAGAAAGAAGAAGGAAGGGAAAATGGAAAAAAAGAAAAAATAAGGAAAAGGAACAAGGAAGAAAGAAGAAGAATGAAGGAAGAAAGAATAATGAAGAAGAAAGAAGAAAAAAGGGAGAAGGAAAAAGCGAGAATACGAAGAAAGAAGAAAGAAGAGAGAAGAAAAGGTAGTGCGAAAAAGAAAAAACGAAAAAAAAATAAGAAGAAAGAAGATGCAAGAAGGGGTATGGTAAAAGAAGAAAGAAAAGAAAGAAAAGAAAAGAAGCTTCTCATTTTTCCTTTTATGCTTCTTTCTGCTCATTGGACCTAATAATTTTTCATTATTTGCGATGTAAACTTATATCAGCTAGAAATAATTTGCCAAGCAATGCTGGCTGCAGAATGAGAATCCAGAATACAGATGTATGGCCATTTCTATGAAAATGGTCCCAGAAATTTGGGAAATGGTTAAACTGACCAATGATGCCCCGTCGATCAAAGATCCCCCGGATTACCCGGTACAGAAATTTGTTCTGATATTTGATTCTGTTAAAAAAATGTACACTTTATCCGTATTCCTGTAAAATTTTAAAACAGATTTTTATTTGACTTACGAAATACTTTCTAATTTATTATTATTCAACTAAAATAAATCTCTCATTTTTATCACAGTGTTAAGTGAAATAACGTTTTCTGAACCGATGTAAGGCCAGTGTTACAAATATTTATGTTATGTGACATGTTCTTGTGAAATTTGTCGAACAAACATTATCATATTTTTACATATATGGGATACCGGGGCTGGTTAGCTGAAGGGACATGTTAGCCGGGTGGTTTTTGGGCGCAGTGGAGACATCTATACTGATTTTGGTGGGGTATTAGGCTGCCCATATACCGACGTTATTTCAGGTGTTTTTGAGTTCCCGTTTGCATTAGAGCATGTTTTTGAGTTTTCGGCGATATTGTGTAAATTTATGTTACTGTGAGGTACTATATGTTACACGAATCAATTTACATCCATCCCGAACCCTGGAAAAAGACCTTTAAGTGGTTTTGTTGTGTAGGGGTTATCACGAATATTTGGAGATTAGTAGGTTGAGGGTTCGACTTTCATCAAGACACGAGGAATGTTTTTCGAAAATTTCATAATAATTTGTCCATATCGAAACATGTGCTGTGCATATTTGCAGCTATGATATATAACAAAAAAAAATTGTACGGTCAAGTTGCCGAATAATATGTGTGTGGAACTAGTCAAGAAGTGAACATTGTGACATGTGGTGAATATAGCATGATAAACCTCCATGCATATACTTACCGTGAGACTTTTCCTAATCATCCAAGTAGCCACGATGCTACCTTACCTCAATCAGTTTCTGTCAAACAGACTGGACGAGCAGGAACAGTGGCAGCTCGGAGTGATCTCTTTCCGCCAGTATTTAAGTCTTCACAATGGCGTTCATGCCAGCAGAATTTTCACGATTCAGAATCTAATAAAAAAATACTGGATGAAAAGAGATCACTCTGAGCACAAATTGCAGTGTTTGGGTAAGTGTTTTTAACTTATAATGACAAAATTGATTTTTTTTAGCGGTTCAGCAGTTTTTTTTTAAGCAGTAAGTACCCGCAGGAAGAGGGTCGGAAGGACCGCGCAGAAAGCGGGTCGGAATGACCGCGCAGATAGCTGGTCAGTTGGGCCGCGCAGTTAGCGGGTCGGAAAGACCGCACAGATGGTGGACTGCGGGCTTTAGGATCGCGCAGATAGCGGGTCATTAGGATCCCACAGATGGTGGCTCGGTAGGACTGCGCAAAAGTTGATAAGTTGAATCATCTCTTGGAATCAATGTCGACAATTTGTGATTATTGTTTTAAGTTGTTGAGATATTGTGTACTGTATCAAATTATGTGTTTGGGACACTGTGATGAAATAAATTAAAGATAAAGAAATAGCGGTTGAATAGAACCAAGACTATATAAGGTATTCATTATCGCGCATAACTAGTCAACAAGGTCAGGCATAGCGGGTGTGTACTACCGCGCAGAATGATTATACAACGTCCTGTCACGGTCGCCAGCTCTGGTCCTCACCCACAGCCGCCAGCTCTGGTTCCAATACCCACACTTTCACGGGTCTTGCGATGACAAGCGACCTCCAGTTAAGGGTTACGTACTTGACCGAATTGCATATAAATAAACACATGGTTGTTTCTTTTTTCTTATGGATTGCACTACAATCTTACTGGTGAGGTGGAAGAATCGCAAATCGTTAAATTTGAGTGAATATGAAAGGAGTTAATGTCCTACAACAGATTATAGAAGTGATTTTATAAGTGAGGCCATTTTGCCCCGAGGGTGCATTATGCACTGTTCTCCCCTACCTAAGATGGCAGTGGCATCACCGGTGGATAGGAAACCTTGGGCCAACAACCTACACGCAAAAAAAGCGTTCCCGAATTCGTGAATAGGCAAAAATACACCGTGATTTAATTCATGGATTCGGGAATACCAGTCACGTTTTCCAGAACGTTCCAGAAAACGTACACACTCAGTTTTTAATTCTGCAGCTCGGCAAAAATCCGCACAGCCGTCTGCCCAGCAAAATAAAAACTGATATCCCGGCAAAAATGACGTGTGTTAGCTGATTTTCGGCAAATTATTTGCTGATTTTCATCAACTTTGACAGAAATCTCGGCAAAAAACATGTTTGCTGGGGCACGGCTGTGCGAAACTCGGTAAAAGTTTAACATTTTGCTGAGATCCTGGTAAAAAAAATTAAGTGTGTAGCTGTGTTCCCGAATCCGTGGCTATTGTTCACGAAAAAAATACACCGTGAACTTGTTAGTTCACGAATTCATGAACGCTTTTTTTTGCGTGTTCTGTTCCCGAAACATCAATTTGTTCGAGAATCCGACAATGAATGAATACGGACTGATCTTACGGCAAGACTCTTAGCGCGAAACAAGGGGCACGAATAGGAACATGAAACGTTTTAACCCTAGCCCACCCGGGTAAATTGACACAACTTGCCAATGAGGCACGCTGCATAACCCTGAGATCTGAGATCTGACTGAGGGAAGTCTTTTGGCCAAACTTCTGAGAAGACAAAACGCCATCGGGAGAAATTCTGCTATTCTCTGGTTTACGTGATGAACACGCTCCCCGCAATTTATTGAAATATATTTATTGAAATATTATGCACTTAATTCCGCTCACTTCATTTGTCATTGATGGCATGAACGAGAGTACGTGCTGTACGTGCTCCTTCATAGAGTGGAAGATGTTGCTAAGCTGGGTAGCTGGGTAGTATTGTCGTGGGATGGTTCCTTCTCTTCTATATAGAGCGGCATAGTTGGTTCAGTGTACTATATTTGGTTTTACGTAGTTTACGTCGAGCGGTCGTGTCTTGTATACAACCCCAAATTTTTTTCTTTTGGCACCAGCAGAAAGCCATCCGAACGTTTTCTATGCCTGTCATCGCAAAAATTTGAATCAAAAGAAGGAAACATGCCTAATGATTAAAATCCAACCAGTGGCGCCGGGAGTGGTTGGGGCAAGTAGGGCATGTCCTACGCATGAATTTGCCTGGGTGGGACAGTCAAAGCATTGTCCTACTCATGATTATGGCAAGAATCTGGGTGTTATCAAATGGTGATTTGAAAGTTAATCAGAGTCTTTAGAATAATCATAGAAGCACCGTCGGTGATAGAAGTTTCTGGGATCCTAACTTTAGGCACTTTATAATCTCGAAAGCGCTCAAGATGTCCAAAGCAAGGATGTTTTCGATCATTTAGTAATCTGGGCTCGATCATTTAGTAATTTGTTAATAACTCATTCCACATGCTAAATTCCAAAATGTGCTGAGCTTTTAGCGGGAAGGGTTTTCACAACTCTGCCTAACAAATCATTCTTTGAATTCCACTAATAATGAAGTTAAAGCGCTAGGTGCAGTAACTTATAATAAATGATAACGAAATATCAATCATTTAGTTTTATTTGCTGCTTACTCAAAACAACTAAAAGAAAGAAAACCTTCTCACTAGAAGTTCATCATACTACACATTTTGGAATTCAGCCTCTGGAATGAGTTATTCTTCTTTTTCTTATTGGTATTAAATACACCACTGGGATATTGCCGCCTCGCAGCACGTCGAAGAAAATTTCCAACCAAATAATTTCCTAGACCGGATTCGAGGATTCGAGCCAAGCCACCTTCAGCATAGACTTTCTTTGCAGCCGCGCATCTTACCGCACGGCTAAGAAAAGCCCCACGGAATGAATTATTGACAAACTACTAAATGATCAAAAATATCCTTGGCCTAAAAGTTTTCCAGAGATAAATAAAAATTTACTCACTTACTTATGGGTCCTAGAGGTAAAATAATAGTTAATGAAATTATCAAATGCGATTAATCAAACATTTTGAAAGTAATCTAGGCATGGTTTCCCAAATCAGGGTCGCGACCCCCAGGGGAGTCGTGGGCTGACGCCAAGTGGGTCGCAAAAGACAAACCTTGATTCAAACTTTTGTCAATATTTTGTCCCACACAGTAATGAGTGATCCATAAAAGAACAACAAATTTAAAGAAGCTGTTATCCAAGATTCTTGCAAATACAATGAAGTACAATACGATTTAAATCCAATCCAAATCCAATCCAAATCCAAATCCAATACAAATCCAATTCAAATCCAATCCAAATCCAATCCAAATCCAATCCAAATCCAATCCAAATCCAATCCAAATCCAATCCAAATCCAATCCAAATCCAATCCAAATCCAATCCAAATCCAATCCAATCCAAATCCAATCCAAATCCAATCCAAATCCAATCCAAATCCAATCCAAATCCAATCCAAATCCAATCCAAATCCAATCCAAATCCAATCAAAATCCAATCCAAATCTAATCCAAATCCAATCCAAATCCAATCCAAATCCAATCCAAATCCAATCCAAATCCAATCCAAATAGAAAAAAAATATTACGATTTGTTATGATTTGTTTTATCAAACGGGAATTCATTTTTATAATTTCTTAAAATCAATGCATTTTGTACCTGGTGGGTCGCAAGCAACATGTGATGCTACTAGGGGGGTCGCATATTCAAAAAGTTTGGGAACCTCTGATCTAGGGAACTGTTCTGATCTCCATCTCACTGTACATATATCCATCTCATCGCTAAACAAAGAAATACGGAACTAAATTCGTCGCTTCTTTTTGTCGACATGCGTGCTCACTGCTGAAAAAAATCACAAAAATAATAAACAAACTAAATTCACTTGTCATAAGACGAGTTAATACAGTCCCATTGAATTCCACCACTTAATTGTATCTTGAAACTAAATTCCTTTCCATTGCTTTGTTTTTGATGGGATGGAAGTCGGAACTATGAGCTGAAGTGGCGAACCGTTCCCCTATATACATCTTATATACAGAAAAATGAATGTCTGTCAGTCTGACCCTTATAGACTCGGAAACTACTGAACCGATCGGCGTGAAAATTTGTATGTAGAGGTTTTTGGGACCGAGAAAGGTTCTTAAGATGGTTCGAGACCCCTCCCCTCTTTGGAAAGGGGGTATTTTTTAAATTATTATCTTTATTAAGGAGACTTTCAGCCCTAGGCTGACTCGTCTCCGGAACTGGAAAGGGGTCTCTCATACAAATGACACACCAATTTCTTCATAATTCGAGAATTAATCAAGCAAATGGAACCAAATCTGGCATGTGAAGGTTTTGTAAGGAAAGATATTAATTGCATATTATTCGGCAGCTCGGCCGTACGAAAATCATTTTTTTTTTGTTAAATATCTTGGCTGTTCATTAGGGTGTTCCAAAAAAAATCGATGTTCGAAAACTAATGGTGCTCAACCCTTAAATGAAAGATATACCTGTCTGGATAATTTTTGTAGAACAAACCGAATTTCTAAAAAATCGTTTAGAGGTCGCGCCAGATCGATTTTTGAAAAATGAGCTTTTTGCCTTTCTCGTACAACAAAGTTGTACCGAAAGGCTATCATTTCACTCCGAAAACGAACTTTTTATAGAAGCCTCTGAGACCCATAGTATTATATACCAATCGACTCAGCTTGACGAGCTGAACACATGTCTGTCTGTCCGTGTGTATGTATGTGTGTATGTGTGTGTGTATGTGTGTGCACAAAAGCTATAAAAAACATTAGACAACTTTTCGTATAGTAATCCTTAACCGATTTTCTCGCAACAAGTTTCATTCGACAGGGGACAAAGCCTTGTTGATCACTATTAAATTTTAGCAACAAGTTTTATTCGACAGGGGACAAAGCCTTGTTGATCACTATTGAATTTTATAACGATCGGTCATTGCATTTAAAAGTTATGAAAAAAATGGTACATCGGACCATATAAACCCCATATAAGGTTGGTGTCTTAGCTAAATGCGAGAAAGGCACCACCAACGCTAGGTGGATTAATCTGGGTTTTTAGGTAAAAAATCAAATATTGGGTCCTTTCACAATTTTTTTGCAGGGTCACCCATTCGTTTTATATTTTTTTATTTTTCTGTGGATCTTTGCCCATATTCTCCATGAATTAGTTTTTGGTATTGTGCGTTTTTACAGTCTGCAGAACTTTTTCTTTACATGTTATAATTTCATCAAGATTGCACCAATATTTTAATTTTAATTAAAAACAATTCAAAAGCAAATAAATGGGAATATTTTCTAGGTAACATAGCTTTGATTTCCGATGGAGTTGGTTACCTGAATTACTGGATTTGGTCGGAGTATAAGGATGGAGCCAGTTATAAATTGATATCACACCCAACAGTTAATATGTAGCAATATACAAGTAATCAGGTTTACTATGATCTCTTTATTAGTTTTGATTCAATCATAGGATGCTTTTCACGGCATACAAAATACAAGGCGAGCTCAGCACGTATGTAAACATTCAGTTTGAACGTAAACATGTGTCGTAAACTACTATCTTCGCACAAGCTGAACTGAGACGATGCTCTACGGTCTCGGCATGCTTACTTTTATACTCTAACATGTGGCATTAAAATATGCGTCAGAATATGGGCGCGAATTGGTGACCCTGAAAAAAATTGTGAAAAGACCCAATATTTGATTTTTTACCAAAAAAAGGCTCATTTTTCAAAAATCGATCTGGCGCGACCTCTAAACGATTTTTTAGAAATTCGGTTTGTTCTACAAAAATTATCAAGACAGGTATATCTTTCATTTCAGGGTTGAGCACCATGACTTTTCGAACATCGATTTTTTTTGGGACAACCTACTGTGCATATGCACAGCACATGTTTCGAAATGGACAAATTGATATGAAATTTGCGAAAAAGAATCCACGTGTCTTTGAGGGACTCGAACCCTCAACCTTCTACTCTCTAAATAGGCGTGATAACCCCTACACAACAAGACCACTTAAAGGTCACGTTTGCAGGAAAGCCATCAGAATCCGAGTCTTTTTTTGCAAATTGAATATCTTTCGGATGCTTGATTTGTCCAATCGTCACATGTGCTTTACTGTTGTATATCCACAGTCAAGCGAGTGCACCTTTTTTATTATCAACATCACACACTATGCCGCCAACAACTGGCTGGGTGGATTTGTATAGAGTGCGAATCAATCACACTCTGCTGTGCCAAAGGCTTGCTTGGCTAAAGCATTCGATGGGTGTGATTGTTTTCTACGCTACGGTCGCGTGTACTCAGACGACTAATGACGGTGGAAGACCGACACTTGATTACAATTAATTGCATATCAAGCATCCGAAAGATATTCAATTTGCAAAAAAGAGCTAACCGCGGTGGAGGTTGGTACTCGGATTCTGATAGCTTTTCCGCAAACGCGTCCTTTAAGTGGTCTTGTTGTGTAGAGGTTAACTCGCCTATCTAGAAAGTAGAAGGTTGAGGGTTCGAGTTCCTCAAAGACACATTGATTCTTTTTCGAAAATTTCATATCAATTTGTCCATTTTGAAACATGTGCTGTGCATATGCACAGACAAGGTATTTAACAAAAAAAAAGGAAAGATATGTTTCTACGATGGTTCAAAACCCCTCCTCCTTCTTGAATATCGTCCTTTTTCTGTTCTGTATGTCTTACTTCTTTCTGTGTTTTACGTTCTACCAAAACGATTTCTACTCTTATACCTTCCACACCAACAACTCCAAAACCTCCCGTGGCACCTACGAGAGGTCGTAGAGTTCTCTGCACCTTTGTGGTAACGGATGCCATGTTCTGTGGAAGTGATGCTACTCTCATACCAAAGTCTAGGCTAGTAACACCCACTAGTTTGTGCGACTCGATAAAAGCTCATGCTAATACCAGAGCTGTTGCCCAAATCGACATTTGTCCAATTTGTCCTACTCACGACTCGGACCGTGGAAATAACAATTTGCATAATTTGGCCAAGATTAACAACCCTGGATAAACCTGGGAAGCCCGGGCACCCCATGTTGAGGGACTTACAGCTTAACGATTAATTGAGGCGTTATAAGCCCCCATCTTGAGGAAAGAGATGAGAGTTGCAATAATGCCTGAATCATCCGTGAGGGCCTCCCATGTGTTTGCGTCCACCCGGGCGGACGCAATATGGTATAAAGGAGGTAAGATGATTTATTAGTGTATTGCAACGACGCACTACCAAAATTTGCATTTGCCCAGTTTTTTTTTCTACTTTGGTAGGATAACATCCCCCACTGGGACATTGTCGCCTCTCAGCTTAGTGTGCATTAAGCACTTCCACAGTTATCAATTGCTAATTTTTTAAGTCAAGTTGACCAGTTTTATATGTGGCTAACACGATGATCTTTGTACTCAAAGAAGTCGAGACAATTTTCAACCCGAAAATTTTCTAGTCCGACCGGAATCAAAGCCAGGCATGGTCTTTCTTTGTAGCCGCACATCTAACCGCTAGGCTAAGAGGGGCTCCTTTATATCAATTCGATAGGTGCTTATACAAAATTGTAAGTAAATGTAGCATCCGCTGGCTGGGTGTACCTGAACATAGTACATTGGGACTTCGCACCTCCTTCTTACCCAACACGAAGGCTCATCTTTGCAGTGATCTCATAGTCTTAGTATTTCGAGAATTTATAGTGGGCATCTGTGAGCAATACTGTCTTTCTACATCAAGCTAAATAAAACATATACCTCTTACTGTGAATGGAGAATAAGCTTTATTCTAGGTTTGACCGTCCTAGTTTGTAATACTTTCATTTTAACTTGAGCAGATTTCAGCGCCTGCCCTTCTCTTGTCGCATATTTCACCTAAAATAAAATAATGAAATCTAAAAGACAGCTCTTGAAAAATGACATCCAATTCTTAATACTCGGATTGTAAAGCTCATCCGGGCATAGTCGGCTGATCTCTATCAGAGTGCATGCTTCAAGCTCCTGTGCATATGAATGGCAAACGCGTTGTGATCCAGTTGTTTCAGCATCACATTTTTTGTACGCTGCAATAACCGTGCTCCGAACATCCTCACTCATCGACTGCAGATGTTCGGATACCTTATCCAGGTGGAGCGTATTATCAACCACCAATCCGAGCCGGTCGAAATAACATTCAAAAATGCACTGCAATCAGAACTATGTGTAGTAAATGTTTTATAGATCGTGTATTAGAAAACTGATATACCGATAGATATTCTACTTTATCTGTCCCGCTTTTTTCTGCTGCTTGCTTAGAGCATTTTCCAATACCGTCCCGAGGATAGGGCGGGGTATAGCTGCAGCATTTTTCGAGCTCATTCATCTATAGAACGAATTTATAACAAAAAATCATTCAGTTCAATTCAACAATATTCTTCTAAACTTACATGGTCCTGCAATCTAATGCACTCCTCTGCCACAACTACCTAATTCTCGAAAATATAGCGTCAATTACGATTTTTCATTTGAATTTGCATTCAATTACCTGTATGATCACTACAGAAACAACAAATTGCCACACTAAACTTATAACTTCCATTTTCCGAAAGAAAAAAAATCGCTTAACTGTGTGTCAGTGCTTTGTATTATATAGTAGGAAAGCAAATAGAAGATTGTACATTTTTTGATAAATTCCTAAGTTACGCCCGGCAGTTTTCACAATTTCCGTTTATTTAATGATAGTAAAATCTAGATTGCGAATAATTGCAGAACAATTGACATTCTCTATAGGGTAGCGGTAGGTGGATCTATTTACAACACAGGTAACAGATATTTAAGCAAGAACAAATTTTAATCTCGTGTAAACTTTTTAGTTGATATACGTTGACTCATAACCGATATATTTCCGAAAAAATGGAAGGAGAAAGATAAAGGTGGAGTTTCCCGAATAGTTGGGAATAACAGTTGGGAATTTTTGAAAGAATACCTTAGGAAGTTTCTTCAGAAATTGCAGGGTAAATTTTTAGAGGAATTTTCTGGACGAATTTCTGGAGAAGCTTTCGGAGGAATTTCAGGATAAATTTGCAGAGTAATTCTTAGAAGAATTTCCAGAGGCAATCCTCAGTGAATTTAATAGAAAAAACTCAAAGATGCAACCCAATAGGGTTGTATGCAAAAGTGACGTAGGACTACGTAGCTGTATGGCTGTATGTAATGGATTAGTAGTAGCAGAACAAACCCTGCGTTGCTTAGGTGTTAGCGGTAAATGTAGCCCCATGATGGCATTTGCATTGCGGTACTTTATATCGATTTCTATATGATTGTATTGAATTTACACATTCTCTAGGGTAGCCGTACCCTTGGAGAAAGTTGCATGAATAGCAGAATTTGAATCCAAATGAGAATGAAAAAATCTCTCACTTATAAGTATACCATCTCTGTATACATTTACGATACGCAGCATATCGTGAGAGTGGGGGGTAGTTCTGTTGTAAAAAAAAGCTTCAAACGCGGGGGTGCACTGGTTCTGATCAGCGATGGAAAACGAATGAATATGATCCGATTTTTTTAACACGTTTATTTGGAAGACTACATTACTCAATTTGGTACATTACAAATACAAACAATTTAAAACCGAAATCTAATGCTTCTGAAGATTTTTGATCTTTGGCTTCTAAAATGAAATTTACATATACAATAAATATTTTTAGAGCTTGGTAGCTACATCTCCTATTCATATTTTCCAATTCCGGAAATCTCAGGCTGGTGAAAGACATCCTTCTACCTATGGTGGATTCCAATCGAGACTGAAGATGATTCCATAATGCACTGGTGTTCCTACAGGTCGCGAATTTGTGCTCTAGATCTTCTTCTGAATTAGGGCAGTATTGACAGCAAGGTGTTGCAATCCGGTTTTGTCGATGAAGTAGTCGAGCATGTGGAATTTTCCCATTTACTAACAGATAGTACACTGATTGTTCCCTCGAGGTTAGTCCTCTCGTATTCAAGTTCTTCCACACTCTCCTCCATGCGATGTTGAGGTTCTCTTCCATGATTTTCGGCTTTTTCAATTTATCTCGGAAGTGCTCGTGTAAAGTTGAAGCAGATGAGTTTTCTTTCAGTTGTACAGGAAGGTATGGTATCACCATGCACGGATATAGCACCGGAAAAGAAGCTATGTTTAGCGGGTTCTCTCTAGCAAAAGGAGTTCGCTCGATTTCTCTCAAATTTAAAATCTCGACGAGAGAAGCGATTTGCATTTATACATTGGAAGGTGCAAGTTTAAGCCCCCCATGTCTTTCGGTAGCGTCAGTTGCTCAATGGGAACTCTGGTTGGAAATCGTTCCCAGATGAAAGTTCCTATATACGAAGTCAAACGTGCCACACTTTGATTTGGGACACTTATCACCGATGACATAAACCAGAGTCTCGATGTAATGAATGTATTCAATACAATAACTTTCTGATGCAACGTAAGGTTTCTTGACTTGAACATCCACATCAATCGAGATGTTTTTCTAATAATACTGCACGGTCACCTCTGAACGCTCCATCAAACTTTTGGGGGTAACGATCGACGATAAGCTCACCTTTGGTAGCCACGTCAATTACGCCTGCAAGCGTGCCTCCACAGCTATAGTGGCATGTCCCGGTCCCGGATGATGTCCAATAGCTCTGCGGTTTATGTCAGCAAGCGCAAGCTTCTGGCTAGCGTTGCTCTGTCCATACTGAGGTATGGGGGGCCAGCTTGGGGCACGGCCCTGCGTATTAACTGCTACAGAACGAAGTTAGAAAGTACGTATAGGCTCATGTGCTTAAGAGTTGCGAGTGCGTACCGTACCGTGTCGCACGATGCACTTTGCGTCATCACCGGTATGATGCCTATTGACATCGTTATCGGTGAAGACATAGAGTGCTTCGAAATGTGCGGCACGAGAGGCATCCGTAGGACTGTCAGGTTGTCCTCAATGGTCAAATGGCAGCGTGCGTGGGACAGTTCCACTAAGGGTAGATGGACTGGACATATAGGTTGATACCGGAGATAGGTGCGTGGGTCAAGAGGCGCCATGGGGAAATCACTTTCCACCTGACCCAGGTCCTTACAGGCCATGGTTGCTTCAGACAGTACCTACACCGGTTCGGACACTCGGCCCCGCCCGAGTGTCCGGTGTGCGCAGGTGTGTTGTGGCGGTGGCGGAACACTACCCCGGACAACCTAGTCCGGAGGATGTGTAAAGATGAAGTTGGCTGGAACGCCGTTTTATCGGTTATCGTCCAAATCGCCTCGGAGCTACACAGAAGGTGGTGCGTGGACTCGAGGAATGGCTAGTTCAGGGGCAAATAAGAGGTGGTCCAAGGGTTCGGAGTCGGCTTCATGGGTCATACCGGTGCCCTGTGGTCGAACTCAATCCTTTTATCGAACAAGTGGCCGCGTGAAGAACAACATGGTATTGTCGTTTTCGCGGCGTCGGTCAACCGTCGGGCGGGTTCCGAGCACGAGGACGGAAAGGACTCCTCGTCAAGGCTGGAGCAGGCGTAGGCACCGCATCGGCAAGTCCCTCTGTGTGCTGGCGTATAGGCCCTATCACAGAGAGGTCAATTTGGGGTGCACGCGGCATCACTAACCTCGAGGGTGCGTTGTGCACTGGCCCCCCTTTGAATCCTTGCTTTCTGGTTGTACCGAAGGGACTATGGGCTTGGCGGCAATGGAAACGGTTTAGCGGGTCGGGGATGTAGTCCTGCCTCCCTCGTTTGCTGTTGGAGGAGGTCCCCCGCACTTCCTGGACAACCCAGGATGTCTGTTGAGCAGATTCCCCCTCCAAAAAAAAACACACACACACACACACACACACACACACACACACACACACACACACACACACACACACACACACACACACACACACACACACACACACACACACACACACACACACACACACACACACACACACACACACACACACACACACACACACACACACACACACACACACACACACAGACATCACCTCAATTCGTCGAGCTGAGTCGATCGGTATATAACACTATGGGTCGCCGGGCCTTCTATAAAAAGTTTGTTTTTGGAGTGATTATCTAGCCTTTACGTATACTTAGTATACGAGAAAGGCAAAACGTGTATCATAAAATTTAAAGCATTTTCACGAGGTAAGTGTTTTAGTATATTCTATTCTATTCAATTTTATACAAATTACATTGTTATGCTTTTCGTGTAAACAAAAATTAGTTCAAAATTCGAAGAAAATTTGTGTAGAAGAAAAAAAAGAATGTCGCACAATCGTTACAGGTTACAAAAACAAGCTTATGGTAACCTGATATAAGTACAAAAGAAAAATAGAATCTGAGCAGCAGCTCCACCAACAAGTTATGATTAAACGCTTCAAAATCGCTCATTTGCCGGTAGGGATCATTGTTTTTTTAGCATAGCTGTTGAGAACCAGTGAAATAGTAATATCAGTACCGGTACCCACAGTAATTGTACCCAGGCTTGTAAAATGTCATCTGCATGTCATTTGACTAATTTGTTTATAACTTTCTTTAGAAGCAAAATTTCTTCCATTTCTTGAGTAGGGTTATATTTTTGTCCAAGGGTACATTGCTCTAAGTATAACATCAAAGGCTGGAGAGTGAAAACTCTCCAAAATGTCACGTGTCATTTGACATAATGTCATTTGAATGACATTTTGCCTCCCACGCCCCAGATTACATATTTACAGCAAAGTCTCGTTAGACAAAGTTGTAGGCCCATTTAACCGCTATAAGTTCGTCATACAACATGAATTGATAGCTACCTTCTGAAAAAAGTTCTGGGAAAATTATACAAACGAATGCAAATGACATTTTACAACACTGATTGTACCTTCTTCTAAAATAAAAATTATCAACAAGCATTTTCTCCAAATCCATTCATTTTTGTTTCAGTTTGCGAAAAACGTGCTGACGCTTAAGGCTCTTTTGTTGAAAATTGTTCTGCAAATACAGTAACATCCCGATTTTATCACCCCCCTGGTGAATTTTGGGGTGATAAAACAGGGTATGTGACAAAATCGGTAAAAAAAAATATTTTAATTTTTTTATTCCATTTCACAAATATGAATCATTTTATGCATTGGAAAGGCAAAATGCGTGAACGGTACCAGTTTTTTCTGATCGAAAATGCTTATAGAATCCTTCCCAGGTACTCAGAAGTCATTCATAATGAACTACTAGCGGTGAAAGTTATTTCATGGAAATCAACGTTGTTTGCAGTATTATTTAAGAAAATAAAAAGAACGACTAGAATTTTCAAAATTTTTTGGGGTGACAAAATCGGGTCGAAAAGGTGACAAAATCGGGACGTGACAAAATCGGGTCGAAAACGTGATAAAATCGGGGGTAGACAAAATCGGGGAGTGACAAAATCGGGTCAATACTGTAGTTACTACCTAATATCGATCAGTTTCGTATACGTTTCCTCAGTTGTTAATCATAGACTTTTCTATGCCCCTCATTGCATGAGTATGTATCTTGTGTGGAAGAACAGTAGATACACTATCCCCTGTACGGCAGTACAGCAACAAATGTCCAACAAAATAATTTCTAATTTTAGACAAAGATCGTTGCAATCTTTTATTGCAACTATTAGCTTTTTGTACCCTTAGTATGAAATAGGTTGAGTTTAGTTGAAGTTGAAAACATTGTAAGTCCTACATGGTCCAATTCAACCAGAGGAAAAATCCTAACTGCCAAAGACAATTGAAATGTATTAATAATAAGTAAAAATGTATCATAACGAATAAGGATTATAGTGTTAAGAAGACATGGGAACCTTTTCTAAAAGATTAATGCATGTATTAGTTAAAAAAATGAATAAAAAATAAAAAAGAAAATAAACTCTACCAATGATGCGGTTTTTTTACTATGCACACTTTCCTTTGCGTTACTGGCAGGGTTTGCAAAAATCGCTCTCAATAGATAACGAACAACGATAAAAGAGAGGCAAAAACAGTTCCGAAAACAAATTTATCAAACTTGTATACAAGTGCGAAAAAACAGAACCGGATAGGCAGCCCGCACAGAAAAATGGTGATTCTCGCTTTGTTTTCGCTCCTTTCGTGTTGGTTACTGCACAGCTGTGTAGAACAAGTTGAAATGCATCATCAGAGCCAGTGCTCCCCGCATTTGGAGCTTTCTAAAAGAAATTTATCATGGGGTATAGCATCTCGAATCAGTTCTCTATCATGACAGCTTGCGAAAAAAGTTTCTCGCGGTATGCTACATATCGTATATGTAAACAGAGATGATAAGTGAGAGACTTGCTCTTTCTCTTTAGGATTCAATAGACGAATCCAAGTAGAAATAAGAAGAAGACACACGACGGTGTTAACGTTGACAGATCCTACAGCACAGCATAGGAAGATCATTTTAAAATGCTTATAATAAATTCTTGACAAAATGTAAATTAATTCTGATTGATGTATGATACAGAAAAAGTTCTGAACTATATGATAGATACATTTTTGGAAAATATTCAAAAAATTGAGATGGCTTCCAGAACTTTTTCCGTACCGTACATCAATCAGATTATAATTACAATTTGTCTAGAATTTATTATAAGCATTTTAAAATGATCTTCCTATGCTGTGCTGTAGGATCTGTCAAAGTTAACACCGTCGTGTGTCTTCTTCTTATTTTTACTTGGATTCGTCTGTCCCTGGTTACTGGCATTTATGATGCTCACGATCTGCTCGTGAGTCACCGGCTTCGGGGTTGACGATTCGTTCCCCATAGTGAGATAAAATTGCACTTTGTCACTAGGAAAACTACTTTTGAACGCGGGCGCACTTTTCTAAAACTTATCTTTGGTCACGGTCAGCCATGAGGCTTCACGGACTTTGGATATGAAGATAAAGTTGAGAATAGGATTGCATTTATTTTCATTTGAAACCTAAAAAGAAAGTTTGTGCATAACAGAAAATAGGAAGAAAGCTGATGTGTTATTTAAATAAAAAACGAACAGTGGGTAATGTCTGTGACATAACCGCTAAGTGGACGTAGGACTTGACTTGACCATACCTTAAAGATACATAATATGTCCAAATTTCTCACATCAACTATTTTGGATAAATAATAGGTGTTGCATACCATTCCTTGGCAAAATCTTCTCATCAAACCGACACAGAAATCAAATCTACCTCGAACAAGAATCATCAAAAAAATTCAGGAAGTATCTGTCCGGTCACGAAATATTAGCCTCGACAGTGGCAACCTTCCCACTGAAGGACTGCCTGAAATAAACCACAAGTTGGCTCAGCAGGGGATGTAGACTGTATCTCAGCCCTTCCACTGAAGAGCCTTGTAATCCGTGCGATAGCGACTGAAGGAGAACATTATTTTTAACTCTTAGAGCCTTGAAAAAGGCTGTTTGCTTCGGCTAAGTGCAAAAAGTAAGAAAATGATCTTTTCAAATAACCGCGAATTTCTAGTGATGGTATAAAAAAGACTGAATGCTCAGCGAGCGAATGCACTTTTCTTTTATACCTTATTTTGAATCTTCTCTGCTTCCCAATTGGTGGGCCAATCAGCTAGTGTCTTGTATCCCGCTTCTTTGTCAGCCAAAGCGTCATCATCATCAACGCGTTCGAGAAGGGCTCGCTGCTGGCGTCTATTTCCTAACGGGACTTTTCGCTAGATACAGGCCAATAAGCCGGGCAAGCGAGCTTAGAATTGCAGTTCAGGTGGGAAGTACGTGTTCTTTTCTGAGACAACACTGTTAATAGTAGAAGGAAGGAAACACCCGGACATGGGATTTCGGGTAATAAGATTTAGAATTGGTAACATGGGACGATCATTCAGTCACGTTCGCTTTGTGTGCGGTCAGTATCAAACAATGTTTATCTACATATTTTTTTATCAATGCCAAAAAATCCAACATTTGATGAAAAATCGATTGATAGTTTATTAATGTTTGAGCTGTTATTGGTGTTTTTTTTATCCAAATAAGATTATGTGAGAGATTTGGACATCTTATGAATCTTTAAAGACATGGTCAAGCGAAGTCCTTCGTCCACTTCGCGGTTAAATCAGAAAAATTATCCACTGTTAGTTTTGGCGCTATTTATGAAAATCATGCATAAAATTTTATCTCTAGAATATTGGATTTGGCACCCAAGTACAATTTCTATCCCGAAGGGTATTGAAAGCATTGATATTGATCTCTATTATTGGCTCTCTGAAGAACCGTTTGTTTTTTGGACATACATGCTGCATCATGTGGCTTTTCTTCAGCCTGTCTCGGCTCAGCACCGATGCCGGCCGGTCTCGGCTCGACTCTGCTGCTGCTGCCGGTATCTGCTCAGCATTGCTGCTTTGTCGGGTCTGTAGAGTGGACTGCTGATGTACTGGCTAGGTTTCGGCTGATGATGGTCGCTTCGATGGTGTCGAGCCGAACCGAGCCGAGCCGGTGCAGACTTCATTCCCTGCTAAAAGGTGTGAGTGCTGTTCAATCGATGATGCGGTTGTTTTGCTTGTCCCGGTCAGAATGAAAGGAAAAAATCGCGTTGCGCTATTTTATGGCTTCTCGGCAGACCCAGCGGCTGCTCATTCGCTGGTGTCTGCACCAATGAGAACGTGGTAATGGAATGATGCAAGAATTATGCGGTACCCATATTTATAGGTTCCCTTGATCTCAATGTTTTTCATTGAAAACAGTTTCATGCCTATTGAAACAAGTTTTTCGGGTCTTATCAAGCATGGACATGGAAGGCATACTTGAAATCTGTCGGTTGAGGGGCTTACCGCAGAAATTCGTCCACTGAGACGAACGCTATTAACGTTTAAAATCTTTCAACACAGCGTAACGCGGTCGATTTGAATATTTTGAAATGACACCCGGTATAGTAAAGAGAGACGTAAGTCCTACGTCAAAATAATGAAAGAACGACGCGCTAGCATTGTTTGGTAAACTGTTTGGCTCTTGTATATATGCGTGTTATTTATTGCGCGCATATGGAATGAAGTAAGGAATTTGGTTGTAGGTTTCTGTGTCACGCTGAGTAAGTATTTAATTTATGACTGCAAGAAATGATTGGGTCAAGAAATGTTGAAACGAGGTTTTTCATCTTTGAAGTGATCTCATAGCCTTAGTATATCGAGAATTTATAGTGAGCATCAGTAGCCTTGCGAGCTAAGGCGTAGGATTGCCAAACCCGGAGATGGCGAGTTCGATTCTCGGACCGGTCTAGGATTTTTCGGGTGGGAAACCTTCTCGACACCCTGGGCTTAGTGTATCTATTGTATTTGATACACAAGATACATACTCATCCAATGGCGGGCATAGAAAAGCTTTCAATAATTATTAATAACCGAAATTCTAATGAAAAGCAGGCCAAGTTTCAGTTGGATTGTAGAGCCATCAGGGTTTGAATCTAAAAGAGAATTACAAAGTCTCTCCCTTATCGTCTTTGCATACATATACGATATGTAGCATACCGCGAGAGACTTTTTTCGCAAGCTGCCATGATAAAGAACTGATTCGGGAGGTATACCTCATGATAATTTTTTTTAAAAAGCTCCAAACGCGGGAAGCACTGGTTCTGATGATGCATTTCAACTTGTTCTACACAGCTGTGCGGTCCGCAACACAAAATGAGCGAAAACAAAGCGAAAATCATCACTTCTGTGTGGGGGCTGCCTATCCGATTTTGTTTTCTCGCAGTTTGATAAATTTGTTATCATGGCTTGTTATGATTCGGAACAGTTTTTGCCTTTCTTTTATCGTTGTTCGTTATCTATTGAGAGCGTTTTCTGCAAACCCTAAGAGCCATTGAAGAAGAAGAAGAAGAAGAAGAAGAAGAAAAAGAGGAGTAGTAAACAATACCGTATTTCTACATGTAGTTAAATAAAACAAAAACCTCTAACTGTGAATGAGGAATAAACTTTATTCTATGTTGGACCATCCTGGTTGGCAATATTTTCATTTTACCTTGAGCAGAATTCGGCGCCTGCCCTTCTCTTGTCGCATAATTCACCTAAAATAAAATAACAAAATCTAAATGATTGTTCTTAAAAAAATGACATCCAATTATTAATACTCGGATTATAAAGCTCATCCGGGCATTGTCGGTGGATCTCTTCCAGAGTGCAAACTTCAAGATCCACTGCATATGAATGGCATACGCTTTGTGATCCAGTTGTTTTAGCATCACATTTTCTGTACGCTGCGATAACCGTGCTCCGAACGTCCTCACTCATCGGCTGCAGATATTCGGATACTTTATCAAGGTTGAGCGTATTATTGACAATCAATCCGAGCCGGATGGAACGACATTCAATAATGCACTGCAATCAGAACTATGATTAGTTAATCTCTCATGCAGGGGATGTCCAAAATGTCTAGGATATCAAATTTAGGGTATAATTGAACCGGTGCCAACGAAAGTGGTACTGGTACATAAACCATTTTTGTCGATGTTGTGTTTTTTACACCAACGGCTTCTGTTAGCGAAGATCTAGTATGGGAATAACGAAAAAGTGGTTTTTGTCAACGAAATCTGGAGATATGCACTTTTTAATTTCTGGTATACATCACTTCACAATGGCAATTTCGTTGCCAGGAAAAGTTGTACAGTTCTACCCACGAAAATCAGCTTATTGAAAAGAAAATTTGACAACATGGATGTTTCCACATCAGATTTTAACCCAATTATGAATTTCAAGATTGTTTATTGCTGTTTAAAATAGAGGCCTTGATAAGAGAAACGCGGATAGGAAATGTAGCTCTGCCAACACTGCAGCCAATCTTCTTCATCAAAGAACAACATATGAAAAGGAAGAATGATTTATCCAGGTAAAATTTTACATATTGCTATTCAATGTGTTCACATCACATGACAATCGAATCCAACAAATAAAACAATTGCATTTCATAATCTATCATTGATTTGCAAAACAAATTAAAAATGCATTTAAAATTGGTTCATTCATAAATGGTGTTAAATCGAATTTAGCCGTTTTCAGTATTTGAGCCGATGTTTTGGCTGCTTGACAGGTCTCTTGCTCGATTGGCTGCTGTTTTTTGACGGTTCGATTGGCGGCACATGTCAATCCGCGTTTCTCTTATCAAGGCCTCTAGTTTAAAATAATTGTATAAATGTACATGTACCACTTTTACTGGCAACGATTTTCGGTTTCTGTTGCATTTTGCTCCCATTAGTAGTGGTACATGTGCATGTGCATCACCATTTCCTCCAACTCCCCTACATTGACTTGCATTCTGACGTGGCAGGCGCCAATATGACCTAACAAATGAGATCATAAGAAAATTATTTTGAGCTTTTTAGTGAAATGTTTTCACTTGTCATAAGACGAGTTTATACAATCCCATTGAATTCCACCACCTAATTGTATCTTGACAGATACGTATTTCGACCTCAACAGTAAGGCCGTCTTCAGTGTCTAGTACTTGTCAAGTAGTACTAGTACTTGTCAAGTAGTACTAGTACTTGTCAAGTACTAGACACTGAAGACGGCCTTACTGTTGAGGTCGAAATACGTATCTGTCAAGATACAATTAAGTGGTGGAATTCAATGGGATTGTATAAACTCGTCTTATGACAAGTGAAATCAGATCACATTGAGATCACAATGAGATTGTACATTGAAGATGTGAGCTAGTCCCAAGCAAACATCCGTTGGTTCCCTGTGCAAGAACAGCTGATCTGGTCGTAATGGAGTTGCAACTACGAGCAGTCAATCAAGCTCAAGCTCAAGCTCATTTTGCTCCCATTAGTAGTGGTACATGTGCATTTTGTTCCACCAAACTTGAAATTTGTCAAAAACTTCGCATATTTCTCATTACTACACTTAGGCACATCAGTTATAACTCATTGGTGCAGTTGAGATGCAGAAAATTGCAAATTTGTATTTTATTTTTGAGATTTTTGAAAAAAGCGTCTCCTGTAAAATTTATTGAATGTAACATGTATCACTTTCGCTGGCACCGGTTCATAGATGTGTTAACTATGTCAATTATAATCTGATTTTGACAATTGAAGGATGCCTGAACTAGAAATTTATTGTGGTTTTACGATATGTTCAAGGAACCGAACATGGCCATTGGCTAAATACTGGAAAGATTCCAGGTTTTTCGAAGGTAGGTTCAGAACCGTAAATGAGTGATGGGTATTAGGATAAGTTGTGGTTGAAAATAGAACAATATTAGTAATCATTAATAAAGCAGGGCTTCTGTTGTAATTCGAAATCGGACTAGAAGGGGACATTTCTGTTTTAGCGCCAAAACTAGTCATTTGATGGTTCTTTTTGACGTAGAATTACGCATTTCGGTAAGATAGGAGGGTAATTCCAAAGTTTCAAATTTGGGACCGTCACGAAAAGTGGTCAGGAAGTAGAAGCCAATAACTCAGCCGTTTTTCAACGGATTTTGGAGATTTTGGTATGAATCGATCAGTAATCTCTCTAAGATTTCATAAAGCTATTGTAAACAATTGATTCAATGCATTTCAGTAAGTTGGAATTTCACTTTTTCAGTAAATTGCTTACATTTCGGTTATTACCCATCCAGCATTTCAGTAAGTTGGAATTTCACTTTTTCAGTAAATTGCCTACATTTCGGTTATTACCCATCCAGCATGCATATGCACAAAATGTTCATGATCGAATTTTGAATCCACTATCGCATTATACGTAATTCTACGTTCAATTTGCGGTCGTATCTTTGATACAACCTTCGACTTTTTCATATGGTTTTCTATCAGTAAGCGTGGTATGAATATAAAACTGACCATTGACGACTTTGACCGCTTCCGGGACCTACGGATTGTCCCGGGGAACCTGTATTTATATTCATACCTCGCTTCCTGATAGAAAGCCATGGAACAAGAACCGTAGAATGACTAGCTTTGGTGTTAAAACTAAAATGTCCCTTCTACAGATTCCCTGAGGGCACCCCAGTGACTTCTTTTTGGTTGGTTCCTCATTCTTGACGTGTCAGAAGACTTCTGGAATGTAGTCAGAATGGAAGATCGGTCAAAAAGCATTATTCAAATAAATTTGTGGCCTGATCCCTTTTAAAACTATCGATCGGCAACGATTCGAAACAAATGGCGATAGCCTACTTGATTCTGGTCCGATTTTGAATATCAATCATAAAGAGCCCTACTTTATTTGTGGTTACTAATATTATTCTGTTTTCAACCACAACTTATCCTAATTGATAAGAAAATTATTTTGAGCTTTTTAGTGGAATGTTTTCACCTGTCATGAGAGAGTTTATACAATCCCATTGAATTCCACCACTTAATTGTATCTTGACAGATACGTATTTCGACCTCAACAGTAAGGCCGTCTTCAGTGTCACGTACTTGACTCGACTTGAAGTCGAGTTGAAATACGTATCTGTCAAGATACAATTAAGTGGTGGAATTCAATGGGATTGTATAAACTCGTCTTATGACAGGTTATCCTAATTCCCCGGCAATACCCACCACAAATTTACGGTTCTGAGCCTATTTCAAAAAACCCGGAGTATCTCCAATATCCGATGGCAATGGTCGGTTCCAAGAACATATCGTGAAACAACATTAAATTTTGAGTTTGGAAATCCCTTAATTGTCAAAATTGGATAATAGTTGACATAGTTACAACACATCTAATTATACTCAAAATTTAGTTTGGACGTCTCCTGTTAATCGTGTATTACAAAACTGTTATACCGATAAAAGTTCTGCTCTATTTGTTCCGGTTTTTTCTGCTGCTGGTTTAGCGCATTGATTAAAAACGGCCCGAGAATAAGGCAGGGTATAGTTGCAGCACGCCAGGATCTCTTCCCTCTATATAGAACGAATTGATAAATAAAATCAATTTACTGTGTTCTGAAAACTCATATGTGAATATGTACTATAGGTGGAAGACATTGATTTGAAAAATGTATTGGAGGTTACCACTTTCCCTTTGATGGGACTCGAACCCACGACCCTCAGTAGGTTCGAGTCCCATCGAAGGGAAAGTGGTAACCTCCAATACATTTTTCAAATCAATATCTTCCACATAATATACATATTCACATATGAGTTTTCAGAACATAGTAAATTAATGTCTACGTCGGGTGGTTTAATCCCCGGAATATAGGCAATTAACTTTGTTGAACTGAAAAAACAATCATTAAATTCAATTCAACAATATTCTTCCATACTTACATGTTCATGGAATCTAATGCACTCTTCTGCAACAGCTACCTAATTTTCGAAAATATAGCGTCAATTACGATTTTCCATTTGGATATGCATTCAATTACCTTCATGATCACTATAGAAACAACAAGTTGCCACAATAAATTTAAAGCTTCCATTTTCCGAAAGAATTTTTTTTTCGCTCAACAGTATGTCGTTGCTTTGTATTATATAGTAGGAAAGTAAATAAAAGATTGTACATTTTTTGATAAATTACTAATTTACGCCCGGCGGGCTTCACTATTTCCGATTTTTTAATGACAGAAAAATCTAGATTGCGAATGGCATGTAGAATAATTGACACTCTTTGGAGGATCTATTTTAACCACAGATAACAGATATTTAAGCAAGAACAAATTTTAATCTTGTGTGAACTTTTAAGTTGATATACGTTAATTCATTACCGAGATATTTCTGAAAAAAAGGAAGGAAAGGGATACTGATGGAGTTTCCCGAATATTTTTAGGCGAATATTTCGGACGATTTCTTGGGATAAAAAATTCAGGGAAATTTCTGAAAGAATACGTTAGGAAGTACCAGTACCCTCTCATTTGGGGCATAAATTTATACTCCAATGTCAAAATGCTCATATACTATCATAAATTGTCGTGGTATTTGTGAAAATTAGTATTGTTCACCGTTTTTACAAAAGAGAGTGATGTCGAAAGCACATATTAAATAAAATATTGCAACGAACAAAAAAAAGTAATGGGTAATGTTTTAAACATAACCGCGAGTAGACGTAGGACTTGAATAATCGTAACGTATTTACATTTATCTTTTATGGGGTTTGATTGGTATAGGTATTGATATTGGAAACGACAACATTCATACTATGTAGAATTATCAGCGATTGGTTTTTTTTTCAAATATTCTGGAAATGAAACTAATAATTAAATACATAATTAGAATCGCATTGTTTCTAACTATGGAACCCTTATTTACTCAAACAAATGTAGGGAATTTATAGATTTTAGAAATTATTTTTGCAATTTCTGATCATAATACCTGGTTTACAGTTCGTCTTTGAGTGATAAAAGATTTAATTTTAACAGCCTCGTTGGATAAACGTACAACTCGTGCTGAAAAAAATCATCTTTTTGCAACTAGTTGCACAAACTACTATTATAATTTTTTGGTTCCAAACTATGAGTTCAGTTCATTAATTCTCAGAAAATGAGAACCAAAGTATAAAATAATGTTTATTACAAATATTCTTCTGGAAATTATTTATTCGCGAAAAATTAAATAAAATGTTTCTTAACTAGTAAATCCCAGAACAAATTCCTTTACCTTTTTCATCGGACTCAAGTTTTTTCTATTTTTGAATAGTTTTCCAATATATTTATCAGCACTATCTCAATACTCTCCATTGCTTCAAGCTCATTTAAAGCGTCATGTTTGATTGGATCCCACAAATGACAGTTCTTGATTTCCAAAAATCTAAATGACACCCAGTATAGTAAAGAAAGACGTAAGTCCTACGTCAATACACCAAAGCCGTTAAAATGTAGTGTTACTTTATTCCTTACGAGAAATATGCTCTCTGTGCTGAGCAGAAACAGTTGTTTCTGGCATTATCAAAAAATTTTGCGTATCATAATGCAACGTACACACCAGTCAAGCAGTTCGACGAACATTGACTCCACCCCCAAGAAAACGCTTCGGTTGCTGCTTTGTTGGAACGTGTGTGAAGTTGTTCGAACAACCATTTGACAGTTGGCGGCTCGGTTGGAAAAAATTAAAACGGTTTGATTTTGGTTTGAGTTGTCGGGGGTGGAGTCAAAGTTCGCCGAACATGTTTGAGCATTTGTAGTGAAGTTGCACAAACCCCCATATATTTTTTGATGGTTGGTGCTCAAGTTGTCGCTTCGGTCGTTCGTGTGTGATATTGTTGGTCGAATAAATTGATTGTTCGTGCCGGTGTTGGTAAAACTTGACGGATGTTTGAATAAACGAGAGGTGGAGTCAATGTTGGTCAAACTGCTTGACCGTTAGTACGTTCCATAACATTCTCACTAACTGCAGTGTTTATTTTTCATAGAGTACGGCGTAGTGTTAGTGCCGTCGGCATTCGCTTGATTGGAGGCAACCGAGGCAATAATCGTTTAACAGCTTAAAAACCGCCTGGGATTAGTAGTAGCACCCTTCGTTGCTCATGCAGTAAATGTAACCCTAACCTTGTTTGCATCAAGGCACTTTAGATCGATTTCTATATGATTGTATTGAATTTACAGACTCTCTAAAGCAGGGTTGCCACATATACAGATTTTTCTGTATTTTACAGATTTTTGAGGTAAGGCTGTGACCTGGGAGCTGCGGATAGAGTCAAAACGAGTGCCAAATAATCTCCCAGGTAAGCTGTCAAAAAGTATCCATCGCATCGAAAGAGGTTTTGTGCATTTTGAGCGCATCCGAGAGAGTACACGTATAAATCAACTCATACTAAATACAGCTCATTTTGAACCAATTTCAATTTTCTGGCGTCATTTCAAATATATCGGCGGATTCAAAATAAGTGGACGGTATGAATTAGTTTTATATTCGACACGTTAATTTATGCGATGCAGTAAATTGACGAAATCTTTGTAATTAATTCTATAAAGATAAACACAATAATAATTCAATGTGAGAAAATCGTAACGTGTACATTGAACACCGAGAGGAAATTTGCGAGTTTCAAGCAAAATATCTTGAAAATTGGATTCGATCGAGTCCGCAGCTCCCAGGCTGTGACGAAGAAACTGTATATACAGATATACAGATTTTTGAAAAATTTACAGATTTCACAGATTTTTTGAGGATTTTAGTACCGAAAATTATTGTAATTTATGCACCTCTAATAGAAGTTAACTGAATCTCAATTTGAAAATGTAGAACTGTTAGGTTTTGTTCTTAATTAGCAATTTATGCAGATTAATGATTTTGAAATTCGATCAGATTATGTTCCGGAAAATGTTCAGATTATATTTTAATAGATGTGGTCTCAGAAAACGCTCTAATAATAATACTAAAGAATCAGGTCTAACCATCATTGATCATATCTGATATGCTTTGAAACAGTTTATCAGTACTTCTTTTCAGTGTGGCTGAATATTAGTCCAATAAAGTTGTGCATATTGCTATAATGGATCCTTGACAAATGTTATTCGTAAATGATCAAATATTCAACCTTGAGAAAGCAAACATTGTTGCCTGTATTTCTTTATTTGTAATCCTTGTGAAGAAATGTGTAAAAAATTTGCTAAATCTTGACATGTCTTATTATGCATCTCGAGATAAAATAGAATACTGCAGTTTCCTGCTGGTTGCTTCTCAGGTAATCGCAACGGTCACTAAACACAACAGAGTCAATAAAAATCTCACCCTCCGTATGCACTTGCCATGATAAACACTATCCATGTACTCAGTGACTCCGGTTGCCTCTCACTAATACAATCGAACACTGCTGTCATTTCGCGAAAAGCACGTGGTTTTGTTTTGAGCGGGAAAATTCTGCCTATCTTTTAACACGGCGGCTATCTTGACGTTTACCTTCGCAGTCGAGACTGCGAGTGTAAGACCGCCGCAGCACTCTAGAAAAAGATAAGCGCGACAATACTTGAAGTTCCGTATAGTATTTCCGTACTTTATCTTTTGAAAACTAACTTTTTTTAAAACTATTTTGATTTAGTTCAGATGGATACAGATTTGTAATACAGATTTTTTGACTTGAGATACAGAAATAAAGATTTTCTGGGTTAAAAATACAGATTTAAATGTGGCAACCCTGATCTAAAGTAGCCGTACCCTTGTCGAAGGTAGCATACATAGTAGGGCTTGAATCCAAAAAAAAAAGAAAAAAAATTCTCACTTATCGACTTACAGAGACATTTACGATATGCAGCATCCAATAAGAGTCTTTTTTTCTAACTGGGGAGCTATACCTGGGGTCTGTAGCATAATCGAAATTTTACTAATAATATAAGCAGAGTAGCTTGTAACTTGTTTTTTTTTCGTTGCATAATTAATCTACAAGTAACAATTTACAAGTCTAATATTACAAGTGAAGCGCACCGCTGTCTCCGTATCGCGTTAGGTTGTATGAATTCGACTCATACGATGAGTTTGGAAGTACTTGCGGGAGTACTGCCGCTGACAGATCGTTTCGCGGAATTATCGCTCCGGTTCCTCATCCGCTGTGAGGTTCTCAATCCATTGGTCATTGACAACTTCGAGAAGCTGCTCGAACAAAACCCCTCAATCTCAATTCATGAGTATTTAACACTGGTTTATGACGCTGGAGGTAAGCCCATCTTCGGTTGACACCAATCGTGCTAAATTCTTAGGCTCTAACAGTTCCTCTATCAGTTTTGATCTGTCCATGTAGCAGGAGCTTCATGGAATACCAGACTTCCTTCGTGCGGAGGTCATTCCTCCAATATTTGCAAGCAAATACGGGCATGCTACACAGTATTAATTTTCCTGTAAATTTACGTTTATTTTCATGCACATATTTGGAGCATGAAAATAAACGCAAAAATGAGTCAAATATTAAATTTACACTGATTGAAAATGTAGTCATGTAAAATTACATGACATGTAGTTTCAATTGAATCTTTCCAATCTTTTAATTTTACACGATAGTGTAATTTTAAATGATGATGTAATTTCTCATTTTGCTGTGCTTTTTTGTAGATTTGGTAGAAAAATTTATGGATTCAAATGGACGATTTAGGTCAACATTTGGATAGGACGTAACAGTAATCATTCCATTTAGGGGAACTGTTCCATTTTCCATCTCACTGAACATATATTCATCTCATCGCGACACAAAGAAAGACGGCACCAATTTCGTCGCTTCTTTTTGCTAACATGCGTGCTCACTGCTGAAAAATTCACAAAAATAATAAACAAACCAAATACCTTTTCATTGCTTTGTTTTTCGTGAGACCAATATGAGATGAAGTCCAGGAGCAGTAACCCTAGACGAAAAACTGATAAATGCAAATTTTGGCTATTATGTCGTTTTGAAATATTGGTCTGGAATAATAAAAGGCAATATGAAGGATACAATTTTTTTCTTCGAGATAGTCAATTTTATTGACGGAATGGAATGGAACGCAAAATCACAATTTTTAAACGGAAAACTGTATATTATATCGCCCTTCCTAAGAGTTTTATGTGGGCTTCGTGGCCGTGTGGTTAACGGCGTCAGTTGTCTAAGCGCATTTGCGTGCCGTTGAGTGTGGGTTCAATTTCCAACCCAGTAAGGAGAAAACTTTTTCGCAAAGCGGAAACTTCTCTGCTGACCCATTTGGTGTTGTGTAGTCCTGTCCGTTGTCTAATGCTTAGGCTTTCAATATTTAGTCTGTGTGACTTATGGTCGAAGACGGTGATCCTGCCTTTTTAATATTCCTGGGTGAAAATATAGAAACATAAACATACGTCAAAGCACACATAAATGTCAGTTCAATTGAATGGTAACTAAAGATAATTGCGACAGTATTATTTAAATAAAATAGTGTGGAATCGAGTTCTATAACTTTTTTGCCTTTCTCGTACAACAAAGTTGTACCGAAAGGCTATCATTTCACTCCGAAAACGAACTTAATTTAAAGGCCCTCCTTAGCCGTGCGGTAAGACGCGCGGCTACAATGCAAGGCCATGCTGAGGGTGGCTGGGTTCGATTCCCGGTGCCGGTCTAAGCAATTTTCGGATTGGAAATTGTCTCGACTTCCCTGGGCATAAATGTATCGTCGTGTTAGCCTCATGATATACGAATGCAAAAATGGTAACTTGGCTTAGAAACCTCGCAGTTAATAACTGTGGAAGTGCTTAATGAACACTAAGCTGCGAGGCGGCTCTGTCCCAGTGTGGGGATGTAATGCCAATAAGAAGAAGAAGAAGAAGAATTTAGTAGGTGAAAGTTAGAGTGTAACATCAGACAGTGTAATTCAAGATTTTTTTATGTACAGGTTATCAGACTTGTCAATATCCCCAACTCAGCCATCTTGGATTTTTGTATGGAATTTATGCTCGTTTGTTTACGTTTTGCACTGAAAATGTATGTTTCCCCCCCACGCTGGTTATTCCCATCTACTGACGAAGTCGGATAACCTGTACTTAAAAAAATCTTGGTGTAACTGTTTTGCTTTTCTTGTACATCATCAAGGTGTAAGCGTAAAGGCTACATTTATTACCTTTCTGCGCGAGAAAGGCACCATCACCGCTAGGTGGATTAATCTGGGTTTTTAAAAGGTTGTGTGATCTTTGATAATTGAAAATTTAGATTAAGAAAAATTAAGAAATCTTGCTCTTAGGATCATACGGGCGTAACTGAATTGATCGATTTCTTTTCGTCGACGTTTTCTTCCCATCATCGTAGCGAATTTAGGAAGTTTTCCGTAGACTTTATGATTTGGGGCGATAAAGGATGGTTGTATCTTGTAATCGAGAGAAATATTAAATATAACGCCATCTCACTCTGAATAAAGGTATATAAGCATGAAAATTAGTTAGTTGACATGGATGAAAATACCCAAACAATCCTGCCTATCCCACCATGTGGTAATACACCTTCCTCGTGATTAATAATAATGAATTTTGGTCATAACACTTAATCCCCGATCCAAAAAATTTTCATTTGAAAACTATGGCACCGGATTCCGCGTTGAATGCCACATGTTGTGAGCAAATCAGTTGAGAACTGTCCACAATAAAACAATGTGCTGACATTTCACGCGAATGATACTTATCAAATTCGCTATAAGTGGTCACTGTTTTAAAATAAGCAGGGGTGCCTCTAACCGGGCAATTTTCTCTACATTTGGGTATTTCCACAAAATTGGGCACAACACAGGAACGAAAAAAGAACATCCCAGAAATTAAAGGAATTAAAAAAAATCACAGGTTCGAGCATAGTTTTTTTTTTCGATTTTCTATATGAATTCCTCATGAACATTCTTAAATACTATGATTAATGAGATGAATGTATGTATTACTTCTTAAATAGTTGAAGCGGATCAAAAATTGAAAAAAAAATAATGCCAATGCCCAATATGCAAGTCATGTTAACTCTAACGTGTTTGTTCAAAACTTTATGAAGAGTCTTAAGAGAAATTAAATAAAGTCTAAGAACACCCTCGTAGGGAATTTTATTAAACATACTAGAAGTTTTAAGTTAGTCGAGGAATTTTATGTGGACACCTTTTAGATGCACACGAATACAATTGTTAAAGTTTCTTGTATTGTGGAGCGCTCTCTGAATTGATTATCCAAATACACAATCATTAAGTAGGGCAAAGTGTTTGTCCCGCTCTAACTTGATTGCAAAGTACACCTGAAATACGAGACAAGAACATATTAACAATCGTTACTACTCAAATATCGTTGAAATAGTACTTTCGAAGAAGTAATCCTTCACACTATCATCCTTGCAACGTTCGTCTACGATTTTTTTCACACAATCCTCCATAAGAGCAGGATATGAGCCACACATTGCTTTAAGGACGTTATCCTTTTTTTTCAAAAGCGATTCTTCGCAGGTCCTATAAGCAGTTTCGTATGTCGTTTGCACACGTTCATCCATTTTTTCCAGAAATTGCCTTATGCGATCCATGTTGAGTATGTTATCGTCAGCCAAAATTCCCAACTCCTTGTAGTAGCATTCCATTTTACACTAGAAACATTTTTTATTTTCATTATTAGAATATTATGTCTATGTAAAAATAAAACAAATGTACCCAATGCAAAACGGCTGGAGAAGCTGATGAAAGCTGCCTTATTTTGCGACTACAAGCGAACAGAACGTTCCGTGGAAACGGCTTAGGCATCAGACAGCAGTCTTCCATTCTGGCGGAAAGAGATCGATCGATACAATCCTGACTTGTGACGAGAATAACACTTCTGTAAATTAGAACAACTCCCAAGAGAATAGTTGTAGGTAACATTTCGTGTGGTTCAGCTGTATTTTCCGTTGTTCGTTCAATGACGTCGGTAGCTGCGAGAAGCGATGATTTATATAAATGGTTCTCTTCCTCTAACACTTTTAATAAGCAGTTTTGTTACTGGATTGAAATGGCAGATCTCATTACTGCAATTAAATAAAATGTTTTCAAGATAAAACAGCTAAACATGCGTTTGCTCGAGCTATATAGAATCCGCATCTTTAATTAAACAAAAACGACTGTGGTGTTCTTGAGAAGAAAAAACTGCACGTCTATATTATCAAATGCCGGCTCAGAATCGATGAAAGGGTGACGCGACGGAAGCATAATTGCATTCCAATTCCATTTCTTCAAACATGTCTTTTAGCCGAACATTAACTAACTATAACTAACTTTTTTAGCTGAAGCCTAGATGATACCTCGTTTCCACTTATTTAGTAGCTCAGTCTGTGAAGACAAATAATAAATAACCCGCAAGAGCTAGGGTCCATCTTGATGACTTCAACTCTGACATATTTTTTATCAGTAGCTTTATTATTTTGGAGCTGTTGCACGGCGTTCTGGACTTCCCTTGTTGAATCCCATCGTTGTGTTCCCATCGTTTGTTAAACTATGTCCATCAAGATGTTCCTATCCTTTTCTAGCAGATCTCGGCTTATGGCAAGCCTTTGCGGGATGCGTTGAGTTTCTGATAGAACATGCATGTTTCTTGAGAACAGCACAGCTGATCGATGTCCCCGCACTTGGCTTCTTCCAGACGGCGTTGTTTCCCTTAAAGATGCGAGTCTGCTGTCTGCGAACTCCAAAGAAGTATCATTAGAATTTTGGGAGTAGATAGTGCAAAACATTTCCGAATTCAACCGGCCAGAACGGTATCAGCAGTTAAACTCTAAATATGGACAAAATGTTAAACTATATCCTCACCTAAAAGGACTTTCATGAAGCGTGGAAGTGCACTTTACAACGGTGGCCAAAACGGTGATGCGTCTACCCCCACATGACCGTTTACAGGCTTGGCTACTTTTGAGATTTGACGAATTTGAGTTTCCGAAATAGAGAACATTATAAAAAAAAATACTGGCTGTGAATGTGCTAAGACAAGACAAGAGAATATTATACAAAAAAAACTAAGGGGTCGCACTCTAATAACGTAAGCATTTATGTGGGGGGGTTGGTTCTGACATTTTCTTACTCTCCATATAAACAAAAAAAATATTCGTATGGGAAAAATCTTACATGGGAGGAGGGGGGTTCGACAAACCCTGAAAATATTCTTACGTAATTAGTGTACTGCCGTCATACGCACATTTGTCCCATGTTTGGTGGGATTCCCTATATATATTGGACAGTTATGCGTATAACGGCAGTGTACGACCCCCAAGGGCATCTGAGAAAAAACTCCACCAGCATAAGGTGCCCGCCAGAGTAGACGCGACGTGCGATGCGACGCGACGCGACTCACGTAAAAGAATAACAATCATTATCAACAGGCTGTCAAATTGCACTGTCGCGTCGCGTCGCATCGCACGTCGCGTTTACTCTGGCTTCGCCCTAAGAAACGGAGGTTCGACGAATAAGTACTCCGGAGGCAAAGAGAAGCTTTATTGTCAAAAACAACGCGCGAAAGTTTTACAAAAACGATCAACAGCATGCGCAATAGAAGCGCACCGGCGCCAGTTATGATCAATGATGGTTTACTTACTTATGGGTCCTGTACATCTCCCGGTGGTGCAAAGGGCCGACTTGAAAGATCTCTATCCTGAGCGTTGTCCAGCTATCGCTTTAACCTGTTGCCAGGTTAAATTTCGGTCGACTTCTTTTATTTCTTTATTGAAACTTCGACGCCATGAGCCTCTGGGTCTGCCTCTGCAGCGATGTCCCGCTGGGTTCCAGTCTAATGCTTGTTTACAGATTTCGTTTCCGCCCCTACGTAGAGTGTGGCCGAACCAGCCCCACTTCCGATCCCGAATTTCTGTTGCTATCGGCCTGTGGTGACAATGACGATGGAGCTCGTTGTTTGAGGTCCAGTTGTAAGGCCACCAGGCCGTTGAGTGTTCTCCATTGATACACATCATGTTTCGCTGACTTATAGCAGCACAGATTTCACGTTAGAATTGAAATATTGTATTTTGGTGCGTTCAATTATCTGCCTGTTTTCCAGATATTTCTTAAACTCGCAAAGGCAGCCCTTGCTTTCTTGATCCGTGCGCCTATGTCGATCTTGATACCGCCTTTTGACGCCATTTGGCTACCAAGATATAGGAAGCTTTCAACATTCTCCACTGATTGCCCGGTTATTGTGAAACTGGATGGGGTTTCCGTGTTTACATCCAACGATTTGGTTTTGTTGACGTTGATGACTAAACCTGCCGAAGAGGAGCGCTCGGCAAGGTCGTTGAGCTTACTCTGCATATCAGAGCGCCATTGAGCGAGGAGTGCAACGTCATCAGCCAATTCGAAGTCGTTTAGGTGCTCCATGGTTATAGGCTGCCATAGCAGCCCGCGGTTTGGTTCACGGTCAATCGCACCTACCAGAATCTCGTCGATTACGATGAGGAACAGTAACGGTGATAGAATA
Organism: Armigeres subalbatus; assembly: GCF_024139115.2. NCBI lineage: Eukaryota > Metazoa > Arthropoda > Insecta > Diptera > Culicidae > Armigeres > Armigeres subalbatus. The sequence goes on along the minus strand of NC_085140.1, from coordinate 344,389,783 downwards.
CATCCTTGCCTCACATCAGCTTTGACCCGGATGGGGTTAACGAAGGATCGTTTCACCGTGGCATCATCCAGTCGGCGTGTGCTGAACCGTCGTCCAACTCTTTCCTCCTGCCGACGAATCCGCGCAATGCGCAGGCGTATTTCGCAGATGAGAAGCTGATGATCAGACGCGATATCGGCACTACGTTTATTCCGTTCCGTACATCAAGAGTAGGACTGGTGGTGAATGCGTCAAAGACAAAGTACATGCTTGTGGGCGGAACCGAGCGTGACAGGGCCCGCCTGGGAAGCAGTGTTACGATAGACGGGGATACCTTCGAAGTGGTCGAGGAATTCGTTTACCTCGGATCCTTGCTAACGGCTGACAACAACGTTAGTCGTGAAATACGAAGGCGCATCATCTGTGGAAGTCGGGCCTACTACGGGCTCCAGAAGAAACTGCGGTCAAAAAAGATTCGCCACCGCACCAAATGTGTCATGTACATGACGTTAATAAGACCGGTAGTCCTCTACGGACATGAAACATGGACAATGCTCGAGGAGGACTTGCAAGCACTCGGAGTATTCGAGAGACGGGTGCTTAGGACCATCTTTGGCGGTGTGCAAGAAGACGGTGTGTGGCGGCGAAGAATGAACCATGAGCTCGCCCAACTCTACGGCGAACCCAGTATCCAGAAGGTAGCTAAAGCCGGAAGGGTACGATGGGCAGGACATGTTGCAAGAATGCCGGACAGCAACCCTGCAAAGATGGTGTTCGCTTCCGATCCGGCAGGTACAAGACGGCGTGGAGCGCAGCGAGCGAGATGGGCAGACCAGGTGCAGAACGACTTGGCGAGCGTGGGGCGTATCCGAGGATGGAGAGATGCGGCCTCGAACCGTGCATTGTGGCGTCAAATTGTTGATTCAGTGTTATCTGTTTAGATGTTAACTAAATAAATGAATGAATGAATGAACATCAAGAAGGCTCCGTTTCCATTTTTGGCTGATGCAGATGTGGTCGATTTGATTTCTGTAAAGCCGTCACGGGAGACCCACGTGACCTTGTGAACCGGTCGATGAGGGAAGAGCGATCCCCCGATCACCATGCCATTATTACCACAGAATTCTGCGAACAGCTCTCCGTTTTCGCTTATTTCTCCGAGATCATGGCGTCCCATAATGCGCTCATGGTTCGAGTTGTCGGATCTGATCTTCGCATTGAAGTCGCCCATACAGATCGTGATATCACCCTTCGCAATTCTATCTACGACGGCTCTGAGTTGGCTGTAGAAGTTCTTGTTGGATTATAGAAAGGTTTCGGACCCATGTTCTAAATCTGGCAACGATTATCCTTTCACTTATAGGCTCCCACTGATCAATGATCCGATCCAAAAACATGTTGACCGACCAAGCATGGGTGACTGCTAGCACTATAAGTCATTGTTGAATGGACGTTGGACAGAGAAGGCACAAACAGAATCAGGATAGAGGATGATGAACAAGCTGTCAGCGGCACCGCCAACGACGAAGTGAGCATGGCTGCTCGAGAGCTGTAGAATGTTGAGGTCAGTGGGAAGGACGAAGTCCCGACCAAGCTTCTAAAAGCTGAGAGTGACTGGCTGAACGATAAACCACCCCCTCCCTCACAAAATAATCTCCCTATTTTTTTAGCAGGTGTGTGCGGTGTCCCAATCGTCTTAATCGTTCTTCCTGAAAACCGCTTTGATATACAACGACAAGAATATCAAATCAGTTTTCGATACGGACGATTAACAACGACCCTGATGTTAACTCTACTTATCGCTTGCCCTTGATAAATTTCGAGAACAGAACTTAAGAATGTCGTAATTTCTGGTCCTTGATGCACCAAATCCTTCTTAGTGGTTTCCAAACCAAACGATGAGTCCATCAAACTAGGAGTCTCTTGATAAATCTTGCTCCTTATTTAGTTTTGAATTATACTGGACCCCCAACCAAAAGTGGACCCTCTAGCCATTTTTGCATTTTTACAGCACAATTTAAACATTTTGCTATGAAATTCCATAAGGAAAACCTACCTTACAGTCCTATGATTTGATTACATGCATTAGAAATGCTATGGAAAGTAAAATTAGATGATTTTTTACAATTCTATGAAAAATAAACACGAGAATGTCCATTATAAGAATATTTTGGGGGGTCCATAATAGGGAAGAAGAACATCCCGAAACGGAACATAAAAATCAAATAGTCGACACTATAGGGAAGCAATTTCCTATTATGGACCCCCAGAGGCTCTACTATAGGGCGAATTCAGTCAAATTAACTTGTTATTAGATATAAAGCAGAATTAATATGTTGAAAATTTCTACTCCTTATGACAGGAAGATCAAAATTCCGCTACTAGGGGGTCCACTATTGGGCATTTTACCTTAAATAGGGGAGGAGAAGACCGCCAGCTGTCATCGAGAGAAAAAGAATCATTGAAATTTCACACCTTGTGGTATAGGAAATGAAACATATTTTTGTTATTAAGCAAAAATTTAAGATGTTGTTCAAAAAAAATCTTGGTTTAAGGGGTTAGAATTTTAAAAGCACGCAAAATAGATATCTCTTCTTCATTGGCATTACATCCCCCACAGGAACATTACCGCCTCGCAGCTTAGTGGCACCGGGAATCGAACCCAGCCACCCTCAGCATGGTCTTCCTTTGTAGCCGCGCATCTTACCGCATGGCATACCCTAAAATAGACATGATATCTTGATTTTTATATTTTTTTCGAATAAGCTGTTAATGCTTAAGATTCAGGAATTTCTAACCCCACAAGTTAAAAACTGTTTGGCTAAAAAAAATTATATCGTTCTACAAGCTACATTTTCTATATCATGCCATGTCAAATTTCCATGATTCTACTTTTTATCGAAACTTTTCCAGGTGGCAGCACTGATGAAGCAACCGCCCTCATTAAACACGTCTACCTAGGACCCACGGTATACAGTGTATGCCGTGCCTAGGACCTAGGTGATACCGTTATAAGAAGACACATATTAGCAAATAACATGCCTGTTGCAATGAAAAAACCGATAAAACCAAATAGTGTCAGATTTAAATATATTTATAATGTATTTTCAACACATAAAATCTGTAACTAATGGATTGATTTAATTTTTATTTATTTATTACCAGACCAAGGCCGGAGTGGCCTGTGCTGCAAATAAAAGTCTTCTCCATTCAGCTCGGTCCATGGCTGCATTTCGCCAACCATCCACCTGCACGCTGTGACCGATCCACCTGCACGCTATGCACCTCGCCTTCTTGTTCCCGTCGGATCGTTGTCGAAAACCATTTTCACCAGATTACTGTCCGACATTCTGGCTATGTGCCCGGCCCACCGCAGTCTTTCGATTTTCGCGGTGTGAACGATGGATGGTTCTCCCAACAGCTGATGCAACTCGTGGTTCATTCACCTCCTCCATGTACCGTTCGCCATCTGCACCTCAACTACCGGTCTTATAAGCGTTTTGTAGATAGTCAGTTTGGTACGGCGGCGAACTCTATTCGATCGGAGCGTCTTGCGGAGTCCAAAGTACGTATGATTTCCAGCCACTATGCGTCTCCGAATTTCTCTGCTGGTATCGTTATCGGCGGTCACCAGTGAGCCCAAGTACACGAATTCTTCAACCACCTCGATTTCGTCACCACCGATAGAAACTCGTGGTGGGTGGCTTACATTGACCTCTCTTGAGCCTCTTCCTATCATGTACTTCGTCTTCGACGTGTTGATGACTAGTCCAATCCGTTTAGCTTCGCTTTTCAGTCTGATGTAGGCTTCCTCCATCCTCTCAAAGTTACGTGCCATGATATCAATGTCGTTGGCGAAACCAAATAACTGGACGGACTTTGTGAAAATCGTACCACTCGTGTCAACCCCTGCCTTTTGTACTACTCCCTCCAAAGCGATGTTGAATAGCAGACACGAAAGACCATCACCTTATCGTAACCCTCTACGCGTTTCGAAGGGACTCGAGAATGCCCCTGAAACTCGAACTACGCACATCACCCGATCCATCGTCGCCTTGATCAACCGTTTCAGTTCATCCGGAAATCCGTTTTCGTGCATTAGCTGCCATAGCTGGTCCCGATCGATTGTATCATATGCGGCTTTGAAGTCGATAAATAGATGATGTGTGGGCACGTTGTATTCGCGGCATTTCTGCAATACCTGACGTATGGCGAACACCTGGTCTGTGGTAGAGCGCTCACCCATAAATCCCGCCTGGTACTGCCCCACGAACTCTCTTGCAATTGGTGTTATTCGGCGGCATGAAATTTGGGAGAGTACCTTGTAGGCGGCGTTCAGCAATGTGATTGCGCGGTAGTTGCGACAATCCAGCTTATCGCCCTTTTTGTAGATGGGACACATGACACCTTCCATCCACTCCTGCGGCAGAACCTCATCCTCCCAAATCTTGGTAATCACCCAGTGCAGCGCTCTAGCCAGTGCATCACCACCGTGTTTAAACAGCTCTCCTGGTAGTTGGTCAACTCCAGGGGCTTTGTTGTTTTTCAGCCGGCCGATCTCCTCCTGGGTTTCCTGGAGATTCGGAGCCGGAAGTCGCATGTCCTGCGCGCGTGCTCCTAGGTTCATTACCATACCGCCACCGTTGTCTGCCATATCACCATTCAGGTGCTCTTCGTAGTACTGCCGCCACCTTTGGATCATCTCACGCTTGTTTGTTAGAAGCAGAGATGCATCTGAACACGAGAACGCGTGTTCGTGTTCAAAACGTTCTGAACTCTGCACACTGTTCAAGAGCACTGACCTAACTTAGCAACTTGTATCCTAGGAAAACAAATTCAAGCGACGGCATGCTACACATTTTTCGGCTAGTAATGGAACACGTGGGCATCTAACGGATAGAAAAAAAGCATGCTCGTATATTTTTGCATAGTTCTAAATCTAAGGAATCTTAGTTTCCATGATCGTTTTGCTTGAGTACCAACCCAGTGCACACTAAACTGTGTTCAGAGTTCAAAACTAAGAACACCAAGGCACGCTCTTGGCTCATGTTCTGTTCAGGATGCATCTCTGGTTAGAAGATTCCCGTTTATGTCCTATTTTATAAAGGTTTAACAGGGCCCACTGTCAAACCCCACCACATCCTAGGCAGGCGCCACAACTCGCAGATGGCCTGGGGAGGGATCGTCAAGCCCTTGGACATAGTCCCTGCTGCCCCCAAATTTCATAATAATATTGAATTTATTGTCTTATTCTCTACAGGACTCATCATCTGTTTGTGGACTATAAGGTAGCGTACGACTCAGTGAAATGGAATGACCTGTGACATATAATGCTGGAACATGGCTTTCAGGGAGAAGCTTATTAGGCTGATTCGTGCGACGATGGATGGGTCTAAATCGAGCGTCAGAATATCTTGTGAGACATCCGAATTGTTCGTGATGTTAGATGGATTGAAGCAAGGCGATGCGCTCTCTGATCTGCTATTCAACATAGCTCTGGAAGGTGCAATTCGAGGATCTGGTGTGCAAAGAAACAGAACCATCATCAACAAGTATTTCATGCTTCTTGGTTTTACGGATAAAATCGACATTATTGGTGTCGATCGCAGAGCAGTTGAAGAGGCTTTCATACATTTTAAAGACTGAAAGGAGAAGGCTGATCAGAGATCATAAACTCTGTCAAAACTAAGTATATGGTGGCTGGCAGAAATCGGGGCAGTCCAAACGAGGTTGATCGCGAAGTGGAAATGGATGGAACACTTGTTACATGTGATAATTATGTTAGGTGAGGTGAAAAAGCGTGTTGTACTTCCTACGGCTTACGTAGCCGGCTAAAGTTTTGCATCTTACAGGCACGGACAAAACTAGCAATGCACACATCGTTGATTCGTTCAGTCCGCTATGTAGGCATCGGCCCAAAAGATGCAGACTATCGATTTCGGGGAGTGTTTGACCGGAAATTACTGCGTTCAACACGTGACGGCGTGGTGGGAAATGATGAATGGTGCAGACGCATGAATCTTGAGCTAAATGTACAAAATTGCAGTCATCGGCAAGCTGATAAAATACCTGAGATTATATCAGGCCAATCATTTAGTGCGTATGCCGGAAGAGAGGTATTATTCGTATTTTGTATAGATTTCTTAATAATAAATCAATGTATAGAATGCAAACTCTCAAAAGGGGAGGGGTTGTTTATTTCACATAGCATCACCATAAATATTATTTTATACAATTCTCAAACATCAACGGCAAATCTCAGCACCAGCCTTGAGTTTATCGCAAATTTCGCCTTAAACAAAACAAATTAAATTGAAAACAACTAGACACAAATTCTTCTAACTCATTATACTTGGATTGTAGTATTCATCCGGACACTGCTGATCCAATTTTTCCAGAACACAGCCTTCGAGTTCGAGCGCGAACGAATCACATTGAGCCCGTTTCGTTCCAGCAGTTGACGCAGCGCACTCCTTGTACGCTCCGAGCAGAATATTCCTTGCCGTCTCGTCCAGTGGTTGCAACAGCTCGGCCATTCTACCCTCATCGATTGATTTGCCGTTGACTGCGCCGATTTTAGCGAGATAACATTCCATCAAGCACTGCCAGAACAAAAATCTTTAGCTCAAAACACGATAATTGTGATACTGCACTGGGAATCTACCGAGTAAAATTCATGTTTGTCGCCTCCGGATTTCCCTTTCGCGTCCTCGACACAACCTTCAACGGCATCTTTCGGAAAGGGTGCTTCATACTTGCAACATTTTACAATTTCATCTTTCTAGGGATTATGACTGATGTGAGCGGCACAATGTTTTGTATACTTAGCACCTCCTACTTACATGCTCTTCAAAGCTTATACATGCTTCTGCATTAACCACCTATAGCATCGGAAAATATATAGCAGGAAGTTCCGCAAAATACAATGTTCGGAAATAAATTTTACGGGACTGATGCACTCACCTGCATAATCAAACATCCCAGAAAGAAGCTTGATATATTACGAACTTTCATGCTGCTGGTTTCTGGATCAACGCGGGATATGTGAAGTGAGATCAAACATTTTTATAGTTTGAAAGTTTGGAAAATATTTCATTCTTGTAGCATTTAATAGTAGCTTATCAAGAGATTTGATTCCCCGCTGAAAAGTTTACACTTTTAATTTTGAAATTATTATGCGAGACTCGCAGTAATAACTACTCTGATAATCTGATAACTATGTCGAAGGTGCACGCAGAAAACTGTTTGTTTTAGTCGGGTATTAGCAAATAATTGTATTACGTATGATTTATCTGAACATAAAATAATGTTATTGGAAAAGAAACGATTTCTTTATTTTCTTGTTGGCATTACATCCTCCACTGGAACGATGCTCTCTCATAACGTGGTGTTCATAAAGCCACGTGGCTTCACAAATTTCATAGAATTTAATAAATCTAAGATTGAGGGAAATTTCCGTGACTTCGCTTGTCTTCGTAATCACTGCTAATTGGCTTTTCCGCTGAATTTTTTTTCAGAAAGCTGATTACAACAATTTTCTGAATGTTTTTAATTTATAAAATAAAGACGTTTTTGGGAAACATAACATTTTAAACATAAATAAATCCAAGGAAATCAATAAAGTCGAATTGGCCTTATTTACAAAAAAAAAACAGAATTATCCACCTAGCGGCGATTATGCCTGTCTCGTGCATCGATCGGCTGACATCAGACCTGGCGGGTCGCAAGCCAGTAGTCGGCCGGTGGCCGTGTCCTGCAGTGGAGGGTCGACGACGGTTACACCCATAGTGACCATCTGGCTCTCCGGTACAGGATAAGCAGCGAACCAAAAAAAGTGTCGGGGAGCCACTCCTCCTACAACCAGAGCGTGGAAGGTCGCCCACTTCGACAGTAGAACCTTCAGTGCCTCCGGGCTAGAAGAAAAACGCAAAGGATACGCTCGGCGGAAGTTAGAGAGGAACGCATCGAGCAATTCAAAGCAGCAAAACTGGCTCCAAACGTAGCTACTTTCAGAATCGAGTATAGATCTACGAGACAGACGAAGGCTTGGCTAGCGCCCCCATCTCGGTAGGTGTCCCACAGGGATCAATTTTGGGTTCATTGCTGTGGAACGTGATGTACGATGGCGTGCTGAGGTTAAATCTCCCACCAGGAGTCAAGTTAGTGGGATTCACCGGTGACGTAATCATGACCGTGTATGGAGAGTCTATCGAGGAAGTCGAATTGACTGCAGCCTATACGATCAGTCTAGTGGATGAATGGTTGCACAGCAAGAGGCTTTAGCTGGCGCATCATAAAACGGAGATGATAGTCGTTAACAACCGGAAATCGGTTCAAGAGGCGACTATTAGAGTCGGCGGCTGCGACATCACCACCAAGATATCTCTGAAACAATTGGGGGTGATGCTCGACGATAAGTCGAGCTTTAAGTCATGTCGACTACGCCTGCAAGCGCGCGTCGATGACGATAGCGGCACTATCGAGGATGATTGCGAACAGCTCTAGCGTGTGCTCCAGAAAGCACAGGCTGCTGACAAGCGTGGCGGTTTCAATACTACGATACGGAGGTCCAGCCTGGGGATCGGCGTTGAGCGTAAACTGTAACGTGCGAAAGCTGGAGAGTTCTCATAGGCTAATGTGCCTGAAAGTCATCAGCGCATATCGCACCGTATCTCGCGAAGCGGCATGTGTACTCGCAGGCATGATGCCTGGTCAAACTGGTGGTGGAGGAAGACGAGGAGTGCTACGTCCTCAGGGGCACCAGTTACGCTTGAAGGAGTATCAAGGCAGCAACGGTAGCCAAATGGCAGAGGGAGTGGGACAACTCGGCTAAGGGAAGGTGGACCCATCGCCTAGTCCCAAGTGTTTTTTTTTTCTTCCTAAGCAATGGAGGGGGAATCTGCTCAACAGACATCCTGGGTTGTCCAGGAAGTGCGGGGTTATAGATCACCTCCAACAGCAAACGAGGGAGGCAGGACTACATCCCCGACCCGCTAAACCGTTTCCATTGCCGCCAAGCCCATAGTTGCCCATGTTGTTCTTCGCGCGGCCAATTGTTCGATAAAAGGATCGAGTTCGACCACAGAGCATGACCACCGGTATGACCCATGAAGCCGACTCCGATCCCTTGGACCACCTCTTATTTGCGCCTGAACTAGCCATCCTTGAGTCCACGCGCCACCTTCTGTGTAGCTCCGAGACGATTTGGGCGATAGCCGATAGAACGGCGTTCCAGCCAACTTCATCTTTACACATCCTCCGAACTAGGTTGTCCGGGGTAGTGTCCAGACCACATGTGGCAAGCATGTGGTCACGCATTGCGCGAAAACGTGAGCACACGAACAACACGTGTTCCGCCGTTTCCTTTGAACCGGCGCACACCAAACACTCGGGCGATGCCGAGCAAGCCAGCTGCGTTACCTGCACTGTGATTTTGCAGCACGCTTAAACGCCGGGCACATCGAACCCTCCATGGGGTGCTTGCTATTCACAGCTTTGCTGGAACAAATCAAACAATAGGGAGGGTTCGTGCAGCATTGTGCCTCCGCAGCGTCGGCAGAGATTGCTTCTGTCAGGGCCTTTGCAGTTCCATTGGTTGTACCCCGGTTCCAGGCACTTGAAGCAAACTTCGGGTTTGCTCGTATATGCCCACAGGGCCGAGGGGGCGTCACTTTGCGATTGCACACTTTGCTGCGAAATCTGATTTAATTCTGGTCGAAAACCCATCGCCTTCTTTATCGCACCAATATTATTAATCGCAATATTAATCGCAAAATCGCGTCCCATCGCACCTCATCGCTATTTGTTTTTGCTCAAATCGTAAGAAGCAATCTAGCAGCCATGCCAATCACATTCGAGCTGTTTTTTTCCCGTTTCTGTCAACAGAGTAAAAACGACAGGATCTACAAGGTAAATTAGCATGGGAAATGATAACTGACAGAGCTGCTTCAAATGATACCTCCGCAGTAAATTCGACAACATGCGACAGCAACATGAATTACTACAGGCGCTGTTTATTTCAATTAAAGTTCCCAAATTCATTTACCGTATAGTGAATCTGACGGTAATCCGTCTCTGACCTCCAGGGATCACTAACATTACTGGACCGCATCAAAAAAATAGCTCGTCCAGAAAAGAAGTAAAAGTGAAAAAGATTATTATTCCGAAAAAATAGTGGTTTCCAAGGTGGTTTCAGTGTCGGTATGTTTCAATAGGAAAGGCTGAAATTGCCAATGACCAGAGCCACACGACCTGGCCTCCATGTTCACCAGTATGAAACGACGGATCGTAGATGCCGCCAGGGACCAGATCGCCATGAATCCACTAAACATCATCTTCGATTTCAAGCTTCTGAACGGTAACAAGTACAACGAAACAGCTATCCAGGCCGACATGAAGCACTTGGTCGAGGCCAAGCCAAATATTCTGGTGGCGTCAGGCCACCAAGTATGCCGGTATAATGTCCGGATCAAACACTCTGCGTATCATCAATGAATTGACAGTCACTGCCGTTTCCTATACGGTCTGGAGTCTGAGCAAGATTGCTGTAGCTTCGATGATGGTATCCTGTCTGTCGATGATGGTATCCTGTCTGTCGATGATGGTATCTTTGAGATCAAGACCGATTTGTGAATCGCCTCACCCAGAAATGCAAGCATAAAAAGCTGAGAATAAAAAGGATCTGTCGACGCGCTGTGTCGTCTCCACAAGCATAGTTGTCCCACGTTTATTTTTTACGATGCCATTCTCCAGACAAGTTATTTCTCAATCAGACATCATGGCTAGGCTTGCCAGCAATCCTTTCTAAATCGCAAATACATTGATGGATTGTTGTTTTGTTGGCCAACAGGGCAGCAAGAAGGCTATCAACTAAACACGACATGAGACGGCAGGTACTCCATGTCGAAGAATAGCCAAAGATAACCAGCTAGTCAGCGGTCGCACGACCTTGTCAAAACTAGGTAACGATTTGACTTGCAATTTGAAGACCGTTCACAAATTGCGTAACGTATTTCTGGGTAGATTTAACCCTCCTCTCTCCCCCTCGTAACGCATTCTGTATGGATGATAACGCTTGGTTTGACCCCCTCCCTCCCTCAACGACGTTACGTAATTTGTGAACCTCCCTTATTTGCATTCGATGAATTACTCAATAAAAAATGCATTTAATTGAATTTATTTTGTTGTCCGTACTTTACAAATCTTCAGAATACAAACATCTTTGAATCTTCTTCTTCTTCTTATTGGCATTACATCCCTAAACTGGGACAGAGCCGCCTCGCAGCTTAGTGTTCATTAAACACTTCCACAGTTATTAACTGCGAGGTTTCTTAGCCAAGTTACCATTTTGCATTCGTATATCATGAGGCTAACACGATGATACCTAATGCCCAGGGAAGTCGAGACAATTTCCAATCCGAAAATTGCCTAGACCTGCACCGGGAATCGAACCCAGCCACCCTCAGCATGGTCTTGCTTTGTAGCCGCGCGTCTTACCGCACGGCTAAGGAGAGTCATTGAATCTAGTTCGACTAATTGAAAGTTATTAGTTAAACCATTTCAACTAAAAATAGGTTTCCTCACCCCTATCACTATTTGAATTAAATTTTGCTTCAGGGTTGTTTTATATAACCTTATAGAGAAGAGCTTCCTTAGCCTAGCAGTAGAATGCGCGGCTACAAAGTAAGACTACGGATAAGATGGCTGAGTTCAATATCCCGAGCCGGTCTAGGAATGATAATGATTATCTCAGTACAGGATGCACGTACGTTGCATATGGATGAATGATTATATTTGAGTTTTCTTTCTTATTTTCTTCAAATTAGGCCGTTACAAATATTTAATTGACTTTTTGTCCTACTAGTCTTCGAAAGGTCAAGGGGGGGATAATAAAAAATAAATATTAAAATGGAAAAAATCAAAAAACTCCTCGGATTTGTAAAAGAACGCTTTGAAAATCCTCAAAATTATCCAAAACTTATTTTGTTGCCTCCTCAAAATAATATTTTTGGGCAAAAAAAATCCGAGGGGGGGAGACAAAATGGATTTTAAATATTTGTATCGGCCTTAGTACTTTCTTATTTTAATTAAATTAAATTATAAGATATACTTTTTCAAATTTAAATCATTTTTTTGATTTTATCGAATATTGTTTCCTGCTCATCGCATTACACACCATCGTCACGCCACCTCATCGGCGTTTCCGTTTGGACCAGTACGATGTTCTTTCGTTGATACTTCCAAGCCCTAGTATATCCCAGATAATCACGCTGAAACTAAAATGTTCAATTAGCGCCCACACGGATATAATGGCCATTGTTTCCTAAGACTGCGGCACTGAGGAATTGCTGTAAAAAGCTAACAGGAAGGCGATACAACAACCTTCTTCTTCTTCTTATTATTATTATTATTATTGGCATTCCATCCCCCACTGGGACATTGCCGCCTCGCAGCAGTTATTAACTGCGAGGTTTCTAAGCCAAGTTACCATTTTTGCATTCGTATATCATGAGGCTAACACGTTGATACTTTTATGCCCAGGAAAGTCGAGACAATTTCCAAGCCGAAAATTGCCTAGATCGGGAATCGAACCCAGCCACCCTCAGCACGGTCTTGCTTTATAGCCGCGCATCTTACCGCTAGGGTGAGGGGAGAAATTAGTGTACGAGAAAGGAAAAATGTCAACTTTTACCAATTTATAAATAGAGCAAAAAAGAACTTCTATTCGATGTCATACGCATTTTACGGAATATTCATTTAACCATTTCAAACAAAAGAAAAAAAGGATTTTGCTTGGAATCCATAATTCATCTTGAAATAAACAATGGATTTCACTCGAATCTCCTAAGGGTTTTCTCAATTACGATCGGTGACTCCAAAATATGTCGTTAAGAATCTCCAATGAAGTTTGTATATGTTGTCCGAATCTGAAAGAAAATTAGGGATAAACAGTAAACTCTTTTAAATATATATAAAAAAACTCACCAACGTAGATATTATGGACTTTTCCTTCCCCATTAAAAAGCTGTAACACTTGATGGTGATCTAACAGTCATGAGAAGATGAGATGTACAGCAAGCCCTGTAGACTGCGTCGTTATTGACGAACATTTTCGCATTTTACATCGTCCTGTAATTGCTCGTGGGTCTTGGCGAGTTTGCAATGATCATTTCGGGGATGAACTTTCGACATATGTCGAAGCATCCGAATCCGAATTTCTTTATCGTCTGCTATTAGAGTGAGTGTTGGATGCGCTTTCGTAAATACTGCAAATGGGTAAAGAAGATGCGACTGAGCCTAGTGCGGAAGGTGCTGGGTTCTGCTGCTTATGCCCTGGATAAGATTTTAGAAGAGTCTAACTTTGCAGCAGATGAATATGGCGATGCGGGACTGGATGATGTTATTACTGGTTGAGAGGATAGACCAGCTTCAGATCAGGCATTAACAAATAGGCCCGGCACACCTTGCTTAGATGCCGCCGGCACACGTTGCATAGATGCCACAGATGACTCCCGAAAGTGTTTATCGGATTTACCGTAAATATCAGCCAAGTGGCTAACGGAACGCAGCAGAGAACACACCTAAAGACCCGGAACTCAGTAAACACGAGATAAATGTTCACTGACAAGCGAAACTGTTATTAATAAAACTGATCGAATATCTGAAAACAAGAAATGTCATATCATTTTTGACGGTTCTTGTTGTAAAATTTTTCGAGCAGTTGCATACTGTCACCGCGTTTATCGCATCGTTATCGCGCTTTCATCGCGAGTGATCGCGTTAATCGCACGTAAAAAGTTTAATCGCAAGAAAAAATCATTCCAATCGCGAAAATCTTTATGTTAAAGAAGCTTCATCTAGGGCTCATCGTGGGAGTGGCGCACCCTCGCACAGGGCATATATATACCAACCATCCCACCTTGACGCTCCCTAACTTAACTACCTTGGAGGCGTCCGCTGCAGATAGCCGAACCAATGCTACCTGCGTCCCTGCCGGACCTTTCCGTAGCCGAACGAACACTGTCGCCGCAGTGCCGTGACGAACTCTTCGACTTCGGTGATCTCGTTCAGGTTCACCTCCGTAGTGAGTGCCCTCACCTTGACCGTCTCGCCTAGGACTTCCTCCGCCAACTTCTTGTAGGCGGCACCCGAGACGGCGCGAGACGCCCCGCTCCTAGTCCCAAGTGTGTCGGCATGGATTAGCATACCTCATGGAGAGCTAAACTTTGGCTTGACCCAGTTCCTAACTGGGCACGGATGCTTCAAGTGGTACCTACACTGGTTCGAACACGCGGCTTCTCCTGCCTGTCCGCAATGCCCAGACGTGACAGAAACGGCTGAACACATCCTGTTCACATGTCCCCGGTTTGGAACGGGGAGGCGTGAGATGTTGGAAGCATGCGGAACGGACACTACCACCGATAACATCGTCAGAAAAATGTGCCAGAACCCAGAACAGTGGAGAGCGGTCGAAAAAGCGACGTCCAGGATAGCCGACATTCTACAACGAAGTTGGCGAATAGAGCAGCAGCAAGCAGCCTTTACGGATAGCGAACCATGAGTACTCCGCCGCGGAAGTCATCCCAGACAACCACACATCGCATAAGAATGCACGATCAAAATCGTTTACCGATCCAAGTTTCATCAGAATCGCATTGTTGTTCAAAGCTCATCAGTTTATTTATAAATTTCCCGCACAGTAGGCTATTTTACGAGTTTATTCCAGCTTCATTTGTTGACATCGCATATTCCTGCAATCAAACTCACATGAAATCGGATTATCTGTCAAACAGAGTTTGTTATCACAAACTTCATCGCAATGCATAACGAACAAACTCGTATAAAAATCGTGCACATCGCATACACTTCCGTGCAACGTCGGATAAGAAATACACATATATCGCCTCCACTTTTGTACGTAAAAAGTGTTTTCGCGACTGGTAAGCGATGAAATTTGTGCGCATAGGCATCGCATAACAGAAAAACAATTCTATTATGCATGCATTCTGGTTGTCTGGGATGAATACATATGTCGATAATGAATGGGAACGCCAGCGCCAGCTACGGCGGGAACATGCTAACCAGGTGAAAGTGTAGTGTTGGTAATGTAACAGCCTTCCACGGAAGCGGGTCGTCGGTATCGCGGGAGCAAAAGGTCGAAAGACAAAAGGTCGAAGGGACAAAAAGTCGAAAAGGACAAAAAGTCGAAAGGGACAAAAGGTCGAAAGGACAAAACGTCGAAAGGGACAAAACGTCGAAAGGGACAAAAGGTCGAACGGGACAAAAGGTCGAACGAAAACTATCAATAAGATCAAAAAGGCGAAAGGGACAAAAAGTCGAAATAGACAAAAAAAACTGAAACGGAGAGAATCAATCTCGCACCAGAGTCACATAGTTGTCAAAAAAATCTGCGCTTTTATTTTTCACAATTTTAACAATTAAATAAAATTCATTCAGTGATTACAACTAATAGATAGATGTTTGAGTTTTCTAAATGTCACTTCGATTTGTCAAAATGGCGCACGCCGCACATTTTGATGTGTATTACACGCAGGTGAATTTTTGAATTCTAACAAAACTATCTAGATATTCATAATATTGTTTCATAGTCATTACTCCTTCTTTGAAAGTTGCTCATTCTTCAACTTTGATTAATGAGATGAGTATTTTTTCTGTTTGAAGTAAAATGCATTTCAAAAATTCCTTTGGAATACACAAAATCTCAACTTGTTCATGATCGACCTTTTGTCCCTTTCGACCTTTTTGTCTTTTTCGACCTTTTGTCCCTTTCGACCTTTTGTCCTTTTCGATATTTTGTCCCGTTCGACCTTTTGTCCCTTTCGATCTTTTGTCCCTTTCGACCTTTTGTCCTTTCGACCTTCTGTCCCTTTCGACGTTTTGTCCTTTCGACCTTTTGGATTTTCGACCTTTTGTCTTTCGACCTTTTGTCCTTTCGACCTTTTGTCTTTCGACCTTTTGTCATAGATTCATCATGGAGCCGAGAATGTTTCCCACCATAAAAACAACCTAGGCTGGACCGAGAATCGAACTCGCCATCGTGGATTGGCAATTCTACGTCTTTGCTCGCAAGACCTACTCGCGAGACCCAGATCATCATCAATTTGCAAAAACTACTCCAGTATCCATCTCGACTTAGCACATGAGTCAGATATTATTCATTGCCATGGCATTGTAATTTGTAAATGAATCTAACATCAGTTATTAGGTGATGATCTTTACTGTGCTAATAGCACCCTTTCCAGATGGAATCTATCGAGCATCATTCCATCCTACAAAAGCGTCACTTTGGCAGTAACACCAATTATCGTTAAAACGGGTATATAAAGCCTTAGCTTTTTTGCTATCATCGAAAATCGTACTTGTGACATTCGTATGGGAAGAAAATCAGTATTCAATATGAACTTCATTGCTTTCATCGCTTTTCTGGTGCTAGCCGTTGATACCGATAAGGTTTGAATTGTGATCCTATTCTCTAATATAGAATACCGAGACAAGATTTCCTCTATCATTGTAGGCACCAGTAACCGCCAACCAGGATTGTATCGACATGGAAAAAGATGTATGATTGAATTATTTTCCACATTATAATCAGTTCTGTCACGATCAAATTAATTTCAGGCTGAAGAAATAAGACAGTGCTGCGATATCGCTAGTCCACTTGAGATGGAGAATATTCAAAATTGCAAAGACAAATATCAAGCCGAGCTAGGATCAGACATGCCGAATTTTGTGAATGCAAGTGTTTATTTCCGACCTGATACTTATTTGAAGAACTCAAATCTAATCTTGTCGTTTAACCCATTGTATCCAGTGCATCTTCGATTGTCACGCCCGTGAGCTCGGAGTGCTGAACGATAACCAAGAGATTGATGAGGCGAAAATGCTGGCAGTTGTCGAACAAATGCCCGACGAGGACGTCAAGAAACTGGTGGGCCAAAGCGTAAAGGAATGTTTCAAAGCTAAGGATGAAATAATGGAACAGAGCAAGGGTCACAGCATGAAATGTCACCCGCTGGCATTCATGCTAACCGAGTGTATCATGCATGCCGTGTTTGCCGATTGCGAATCACTTCCAAACCACTGGAAAGACTGTAAGTATGAGCTGGGCCAATGCCATATTGGTATGATTTCTCATAAGATTCGAAAGTGGAGGCACCATGAGAGAAAATTCAAACCTTATTTTAAAAAGCTATGAAAGGAACAATGTATTGCCGGAGCTCTACTGTAAGCTTGTTTGCTCTGAATTTGACGATGTAGAAGGGCGTGCCGAAGCTCAATACCCTACTGCCAAACTAAGCCCTTCTCTCCACAAAGTCTTTCGTTCTTATGTAACAGCACCTGTCATGATGATTTTTTAAATAATTTGTTTTACTCATGCTTTTAGCCGAGATTTGCACAAAGATCAAAAATGGAGCAGCACCGTGCGCTTAGGAATTCAATGTCAATACACACATAAATGATAATTGCATAATGACACTGGTAAAATTTAAATAAAGGACGAAACTGCTGGAACATCACTTAGCCAAATTTGCAAAATATCCGAATACCTACTAATGAAAAAATCAAACAAGAAACCCACGGTGATGAATCCTCCAAAACAGAGAATACCAAAACAATTTACCTAACCATAATTTTGAAACATAGAATGTCAATTTGAAGACCAATGATGGTGCTTTCTTAGCTCCACGGTAGCCACATGAAGCATTCGTTTTACTACTGGGCAATCCAAAATGTCATTGAGTTCGGGACATGAGATCTACAGCTGCTTAGAAGCTCTTTTCGATACTCAAAGCTTCAATATCCGTTCAATTATATCCATTACACCTCTCGGGAGGACAAAGTATATCGTAGGATAGTTATGAGATATTTTGGACAATCCAAACTGTCTTTGAGATCGGAATTTGAGATCTACAGCTGCAAAAAAATCTTTTGATTTGGTGCTGGTATATTCAACTGGAATAATCACATACATATAGTGACTTTGAGAAAATGTTTATATAAGCTAGGCGTTATAAGCTTTAAGCATGTTTGCACTCCTGGGGCCCTCCCTCCTTAGCCGTGCGGTAAGATGCGCGGCTACAAAGCAAGACCATGCTGAGGGAGGCTGGGTTCGATTCCCGGTGCCGGTCTAGATAATTTTCGGCTTGGAAATTGTCTCGACTTCCCTGGGCATAAAAGTATCATCGTGCTAGCCTCATGATATACGAATGCAGAAATGGTAACTTGGCTTAGAAACCTCGCGGTTAATAACTGTGCAATGTCCCAGTGGGGGATGTAATGCCAACGAAGAAGAAGAAGCATATTTGTACTGTGACAGCGTTATAGTCGCACGTACGGATTTTTTAAATGCTTACGGTTAGCTGGAAAAAGTACTGCTGTGCCTGTAGATCGCATCTTTTGAACTCAAAGACGGTTTTAATGACCCAGGATATAAAAAAAAACATCTTAACATGTCCCTTGATGTTCAGGAATGTATCATGGATCGCAAGTTCTGAACTCAAGGACGGTTTGGATAACTCAGGATGTCCCAAAACCAACTTACCATGTCCCCTGGTCTCCTGGAATATGTTATGGACATGCTTGAATACATATCCAAGTCTCTAGTGACGAGACGCTAATTTCGTAGATCGCAAGTTCAGAACTCAAGGACAGTTTGGATGACCCAGTACCATCTAATCATGTCTCCTGATCTTCATGAATATTTTATGAATATGGTTGAATACATATCCAAGCTTGGAGCGATGAAAAATACATATCCAAGCTTGAAGCAACGAAAACAGCTAAAGTGGGGCAAGTTCTAAACTCAAGGATGGTTTGGATAACCCAGGATGTCCCAAAACCATCTTACCTTGTCTTCTGGTCTTCTGGAATATGTTATGGTAGGATACATATCCAAGCTTGGAGCGACGATTAAAATTAGAGTGGTGGTTGCAGATCGCATGTTTTGACTTCAAGGATAGTTTGGATGACCCAGGATATCCCAAAACCATCTAACCATCTCTCATGGTCTTCTAGAGTATGTTATGGATATGGTTGAACACTAGGGTGGCTCAAATTAGTATGGGAAAAACTTTTTTCAATTTTTTTGATGGGCCGCCCTCTTATTCTGTTCTATTTGATGCTCTGATACTCTGGACAAAATTTCAGCCAAATCGGTCAACATTTGGGCGGTGCTAAACTCGTTGGAAGTTTATATGCAAAAATGTATGCAGAAACATCCAAAAACAGTAAATTGCAGCTAGACTACACAACTTACGATGAAGAACTATGATACTCATTCAGATATTGGAGAATTCTGCGGGAAAACTGCGAGAAGATTAGAGTTTGCCCGGCTAAGCTATTAGCATTTCTCTGGAGTGGGGTTTGAGTAAATTTCGTTTTTTTTTACCTTTGAAAAGAAATAAATTCACCCCTACAACCCTCCAGTAAAATGATTATATCTTTGCGTAATAAACTCTAATCTTCTCGCGGTTTTCAGCATAACATTCTGTATTTAATTCTACAAGAACTGAAAGAGTATCATGGTTCTTGATCGTAAATTGTGCCGTCCAACTGCAAATCACTGTTTTTGGATGTTTCTGCATACATTTTTCCATATAAACTTCCAACGAGTTTAGCACCGCCCAAACGTTGACCGATTTGGCTGAAATTTTGTCGAGAGCATCAGGGCATCAAATAGAATCGAATAAGAGGGCGGCCCATCAAACAATTTGAAAAAGTGTTTTTTGAGCCACCCTATTGAACACATATCCAAGCTTCTAGTGGCGAAAAAATCAAGTTTCGTGGCTGTAGATTGCAAGATCTGTACTCAAGGACAGTTTGGATAACCCAGGATATCGCAAAACCATCTGACCATGTCTTTTGATCTTTAGGAGTATGTTATGGACATGGTTGAATAAATATCCAAGCTTAGAGTGATCGAAATGTAGACCAATTAAATCATAGCCACGCTTGAAGGTGCATCATTGCTCATATCGACGCACAATTAAAACAAAACAAAATGTCAAACAATTAAAACAAACGTCATGTCATCCTCCCAATCATCTCAAGGCCCCGTGAGTACGTCGGCTTCTACTTCCCAACCAACAAAAAAATCCGGTCATCATCTCGACAGACTTTATTGCCTAATCGAGCTCATTTTCTCATATGATACTAGCAAGCATGAAATTTCCTTCACTATCCTTTTGGTCAGCTCATGGAGCAGCTATCCAATTATCAGTTTGGACTTGCATCTGATGAATATATAAGGGGTCCCATACATGCTCCGACATGTTGTACAACTTTGACACCGCCCCCAGAAAATTTGGTTCAGTCGGATTAAAGTCGGACCGTCTGTGGGCAAGTTGTACTGTCCACGAGTCGTATAACTTGCCGACAGATGTCCGACTTTACTCTGACCGACCCAAATTTCCTGGGGGCGAAGTTAAAGTTGTCCAACATGTCGTAACGTGTATGGGCCCCTTAACAGACCAAATACTAACAGACCAATACGTAGGCGAACCAATAGAAGACGTTAATAGCTATCTCAAGATAATATAAAAAAATAACACAGCAGGTGATTCTTAAATATTTTTTTACAATCAAAGGGCGATCTAGATGTGGTCGTTCGAGATCTGTTGGGACCCATTAGATGAACAGTCATAAATCAAGAGAGTAAAGCATGTGCCTAATAGTCGGTTACCGTGCGTGGATGATCGCTTCCCATGCTGCATACATGAGTTTCTCTGGTTTACACCCTTTGGTGAACCCTCGAGACCTCACCAGATCCAGGTTACCAGGTTTCTATCATTTCTTTCCAGGGTGAGGCTTACATCTGGCACAAAGAACACCAGCACAGATAATCTCTGAAACAAGCAAGTAGTTGACAATATTTGGAACGACACAATATCTTCAGGGGTTTCAAATGTACCCATCTGTGCTCTTCCGGAGTCTCGCGGAACTCGTTATTGTCTTCGGTATTGCATACTTCCTCCTGTTGTTACTTCTTACAAGTGGGTACAACCCAAAATCGGAGGTGCTCTTTCCACTAAACAAGCCCGTTCTTGAGGCCCGTTGGTTGAGGATTTCAAAGGCTGTCATCACAACAGTAACAATTAAAAATTATGGTCAGCTTGATCATTTTTACTAAAATGGTCCGACTTTTCAGCACCAGGCTACATTGCTATCAATAAAAATGGTTCCCCACTGGCATGTATGTGATATTGAAGAGTGGGCTATCTTGTACTTAAATATCTTTGTTTCTGTCTCCTATTTCTGCAATGCCGCAGAAACATCTACCCCCGACACTCCTGCCAGGCATAACAAGACTTTCATGTCCCCTAATTCTGAGGTGCTGCAGAGGTATCTGCCTCCCGACACTCCTGCAAGGCCTAGCGAGACTTCACTCAATCCGTCACTGGCAGCCGGATCACAGTACTGCCTAAGCAGTCACTCTGACCAAACGTACCATGCGAGACTTACTTGTGTGCTCGCCCATACATTCGGTCCCTCACTCTGTGGGCGAATCACTTGTAATATCGCCATCTGCCATTCGCTTGCACCAGTTGTGCACCGCTCTCCTGACATTCAGTCTCTCACTCCGTGGGGATTCTAATGCCCCCATCTCCCATTTGTATCCACTTTGTGCACCTCCTGTGCATCATTTTGGGCGTGGAACACTCGGCACATCATTTGTGCCTAAACACTCACCTACCCGAAATTTGATACCAAACAGTGACACCGTTTGGGTACCTTGCAGGAGATACCCCCTGTTGGAAGTTCATAGCTCCGTCCTGCAACAGAGTGGCACCACCTACCTTACACGTCTCCGATTTCTGAGGTGCCGCAGAAGCATCAGCCCCGACACTCCTGCCAGGCATAGCAAGACTTTCGTGTCCCCTAATTCTAAGGCTTCGTAGAGGTATCTGTCTACCAACACTCCTGCCATGCCTCACCAGACTTTAGTCATTCTATCACTACCGACCATGCGTACCATGCGAAGCTTACTTGTGAGCTCACCCATACGTTCGGTCCCTCACTCTGTGGGGGTATTTTGTGTAATACCACCAGCTCCCATTTGCTTGCACCACTTGGGAGTGTGCGGGCCGACGGAGGTCCTTCGTAGCTTAGTTGGTTAAAGCACCAGTCTAGCGTACTGCACGGTCGTGGGTTCGAGTCCCACCGAAGGGAAGTGGTTACCTCAATACATTTTTCAAATCATTATCTTCCACATAATGTACATATTCACATACCGCAATCTGCGCGTAAATCTAAATAACTGCATAAAAAAGATTCGACCGTAAGTATTTTTCACGTATCCTTAAACCATTCTTGAAGAATCACGTAAAAAATCTCGGTGAAAAATCGCGGAAATCCTAGTGTACAGTGAAAGCTAGCTGTTTTTTTTAAATGTTTTATACCGTATGTTTTCACCAAAGCAAGTTCTGTTGAGTATCGTGCAAAACACAGTACACTGGACTGATGAAATAATTGGTGTGAATTAATGTCGCACATTCGATACAGCAGAAGATATCATGCTTGTCATTAGCGGTAATAACCATGTTGAGTAATTGTGAATTTGAATGCCATAAACAACAATTAGTTTTAGAAAGCTTCGAGTATGAAAAATAGCAACTGGATGCTACTCACTTTGTAATTGAATTCCGGTAGATGCGCGCTTTACGGGTTGCTGCCGATAAAATGAGTAAATTTATTTTGATTCTAGCTCAACTCGCTATATCCATTACAGTTTTCTCTCAAGTAAGTGTAAATTAAATATGTTTGATATAGTTGTAGTTCTCCTAAGTACCCATCACCAATGGAAAAAATTTTCGACCAATTTTTCAAACTAGTTCACTTGTCGCAGTTTCAATTACTCACAAATCATAGAGAGTTCTTACTCAGTAGTTGATTGTGTTGGGGAGAACGATTACTAATAGTGAAACAGTAACTGTGATTTTTTAATAAATCGACTAGATACTGATGATAAAAAGACAACATGAAATTAACATTCTTCGATAGAAAGCATTCCCGCACACGACGGTATATGAGCAAACGCCGAAGCACCTACCTGTTGCAGTGAAAAAGAATATTGTTTGTCCCACTAATACTCATTCCCTTATTTTTCAACTGGAAGCTTGACAAAAGGAAACGCTCATTCCATTAATATTTAAAAAAACGAAATTCTTTATATTTAAAACATACTAAATTATTCGACATCACGTAACTTCACGCAGAAGTAATACTTACACTCATCCCATCAATTAAAGTAAACTTGATTTATTCTAGAAAAACGGATCCGATTGTATCGACAATTCAAAGGTATGCTTTATGACAAATGTTGCAACGTTTTAATACTCATTTTTCACACAGAAAGCAGAACTCCACAATTGTTGCAGTTTTCCAACCCCCATACCAAATCATGTGGTTCCTGGATGTCGGGCAAAGTATCAAAAGCTGTCGAATGATCACCGTAATCACATAATCGTAATATTGTCCCATGAAACTTGATCCACAAATAACCGTATATCAACACTGCGTTTCAATTCCAACCAATTGCCAGTGTATAGCCGACTGTCATTTCACCGAGATGGGCGTTTTGAGGAATGGAAAAATCGACTTGAAATCGCTGCGTAATGTGACCAAAAATGAGCTCGGACCGAATGAACCCGAGGCACAGGATGCCATCAGTAGGCTGGCGGAAATGTGCGTTCGAGTAACCGGCGAGCAGAAGGACGCAATCGCAAAAGCCGGTACCAAATGTAGCGTATTGGCATACGCTTTTTTCAAATGTCTGGGCGATGGAGTTTTTAGCAACTGTCCGGATAAGTATTGGAGCACAAGTATGAATCGATTGAGCTGCGTTGGATAAAATTATTCATTCAACGTTTTTTGCAGGAGAAATTTGTACGATATACGACAAAGGGGTCCCCTTATGTGAGGATAAAACAAATTAGATTGGTCTTCCATTTATTTGATGGAAACGTTGTTGAATAGATTTTTTTTCCAATTCATACTGCGTTATCACTACGTTCTATTTTTCATGGCTCACGTACTATGTTTCCGAAAATTACTCACCTCTATTTTTCAAATAAAATACGGATAAGAATATGTTGTGATTTTAAATGAATTTTCATGCACAAATTTAATTGAATATCGAATGTTAACTCGTTTGAAGGTATGAGTTGCAATTCTACACGTCGTTGAATTTTCAAAATTATTTGCTGTGGAACTTACTTATCATTCTCATACTTACATACTTATTAGCTTGCTTGCTAGCTTACCTCTAACGTGACTGTACGGATGTCCAAGAATCCAATTGTTGAGTCGCGCTGTTTTCCGCAGTTCAATCGCTGCAGCCACAGCTTAGCGCATAACATAACTTAAAACTGACGGAAGAAGGGAAAACTTTTCAGAGCAAAAGACAAATATTTGGAGAGGAGGATTTGCGCAATAAACAGATCAGAATGTCAGTTAAACGATGACAAAAATCAGATCGCATTTAAAAATAAAACAAAAAACTTCGGAGAAAGCGTGGCTCACTCTGAGAGCGACAGCTTTCGTATTCCTGCTACACAGGACTTGGTCGGTACGATGTTAGCGAAGTTGGGGAGGAAACGCAGCCATGGGGACTGTGGGAAGCGTGGGGACTTACAGCCCTGGGAAGACCAGGGCGGCTCGCACACCTCCATGGATGGGACTTATTTCGGGTTTGGGGTACCCGGAAAGTCAAGCTGGAAATGTCATATTCGCGGATTTGTTTTGAGAAATGGCACTTTCGAGGAATTGTCATTTTTGGGCGGAATGTTATTTCCAAAGAAATGTTTTCAAGGATAATATCCTTGTATCATATTATGATACTTGCGGAAAATGTTATTTTTGGGAATATGTTATTTCCGGGATTTTTTTTTATGTTTTTGGGAATTTATCAATATCCAATTAGCTAAATAAAGAATGAGAAATTTGAAGTATGCCCAACATCCGATATGCCTATTGTACATTATACCTAACGTTTTTCACTCCTGACGTACTGACGTACCTCGCGCACCTTACTCCTCCTTTAGAGCTCCCCCTTTTGCATTCAACTCCATCTATAATCGCCTTCTTAGAATAAAGGATATATGTCTCAATTTTTCAGGATATCAGTCAAAGGGTTCAGAAGTTTTACTGAAGTGGTTGTTTTTTATATAATATACCCCACGCCCCGCTTTTTGCGATGACCTATAATCGTCCCCTAAGGATTGAGAGTACGTGTCCCAAATTTGATTTAAATGTACCCATGCGTTTGACAGAGGGACGTTAACTAAACAATAACCCTCCCCCTATCTTCCCCGATTTCCTAATGACTCTCTCAACCCTTCTGTTTTCTTCCCCTGGGGATACAGACTGCGTGTTCCTAATCTGGTTGAAATCGGACCTTGGGGATGGAAGTTACATTGAATTGCTCGTTTTCCGAAGATAACCTCTTCTCCTATACCCTCCCCCTTTTTCCAATGACTATTCCACCCCCTTTGTAATCTTTTTCTTAGGATAGAGAATGTGTGTACCAAATTTAGTTGAGATCGGTCCAGGGGTTCAGAATTTACTCTGAATTGCTCGTTTTCTGAACAATACCCCTCCTTCCAGAACTCCTTCCACCCTTCCCCAAATTACCCTCCCATATGAGAGTCTCCTCATAGTGAATATGTGTACAAAGTTTGGTTGAAATCGGCCCTGGGAGTTGAAAGTTACACAGAACCGTTCGTTTTTCAAACCAAACCCCTCCCGCTCTACACAGGAAAAATACCACCTAAAAATTACCTGCAGCAGACGAGGAACTGACGCATTGATCACTGATATCGTTGGATCCCATTGTATCAAAAGCCAAGAAGTCGAAGGAAGGTGCTTCCAGAAGATATTAAACTATTTTATTGAAAGTGTGAAAGCGATGACAAAGAGAACGACGAATACAAATCCTATTGAATTTGGAAACAACTTTTCCTTTGGTATTACAAACTTTGCATTTCACGTTATAACAAATGCGGCGATGAAGCATAGTTTCTATATTATTGATATAACAAACTTAACATGGTTTATGAGGAAATCCCCTAAAATCATTCTTTTAACTTAAACTAACTCTAATGATTTTTCACATTTTCCGTCTCTTCTACAAAGTTGTCAAACCAGCAAAATTACATGTTTTTGCTGAACATTGTAACTTTCTATCTCTTATAAAACAAAAGTTGTTCAAATATTATGATTTCTCATAAGTTTTTAACACAGCATTCGAGAAGACTCTTGTCGACAAAAGTTTTCAATATCAGTATAAAAATGAAATAAGCGATTTTCAGCATATCGTGAAGAAATTTGCGACTTTTTGTAATTAAGGGAGTAATCACAAGTGGAAATGCCTTTAAAAATATGTATAATTTAAAGATAACTTTTGTTGTATGTGAGATGGAATGTTACAATGTTCAGCAAAAACATGTAATTTTGCTTGTTTAACAACTTTGTAGAAGAAACGGAAAATGGGAAAAATAATTGGAAAGAGTTAGAATGAAAAATAAGATTTTAATGGTGTTTTTACATGAAACGACTTAAGTTTGTTATATATAAGAGATAGAAACTCGGGATGTTCAGCGAAGTTGCTCGTGTTAACATTTACTACAACTTTGCGGAAGATACTACGTGTCTATTTCATTCTGGTGGAAAAATAATTTTCTCAACTCACTTTTAGGGGGTTTAATCATCAAACTGTTTTTATCGAAAGATGCGCTCCTAAATATCTTGAAACTTCTGTGGACAAACCCTATATCTAAAATCAACACTTTTCGAGTTTTTGAATTTCGATCGTGAAAATGACGAAATAAAACAACTCATGACCACCCCGGCACAAAGCCGCTCAAGGCTTTTCTGCGAGGGCTCCACGACATGAAGGAAGAAGATCTCATTGCGGAACTCGAGAGCTGCAGCCTGAAGGCAGTGGCCGTGCACAAAATTGATCGTCAGGAGGAGATATCGCGACTAGCTTTACCTGGTCAACCTGGAGCACGGCTTCACCACGTGAAAGGACCTGAAGCTGGTTGGCGTTATTGATTACATCGTCGTTGACTGGGAGCGATATCGGCCAGTGCACCGCGACGTCGCTCAGTGCACCAACTACTTCAACTTCGGACACGGCACCAGAAACTGCCGCATAAAGTCGCGCTGCAACAAGTGTGGCGAACCCCATCCGACCGAAAGTGTGACAAGATGGAGGTGGCTGATCAGAAATGCGCCAACTGCTGCGACAAACATCTGGTTGCAACCAAGAACTGTCCGAAGCGGGCGGCGTTTTTGGAAATCCTGAAGAAAGTCTCCACCAGGACCCTACCGAAGAAGAACCGTGTTCCTGCTCTCAACGAGGTGAACAACCGCACAAGTGACTGGCAGCGGCAGCTTAGTGGGTTCAAGCTCTAGTACCATCGGCACCATCCACCAGCGAATGACCCCCACTTCCTCCCCCTGGATTCCATCACCAGGACAATGAGCCCCTTCGAGCCGAGAGCGACCCACCGCGACTACGCGATTGCAAAACACGCTTCGACCAGATCTTCACCCTGGGCATGTTCGTCATTGAAAATGGCTGCTAGGGTGGGTCTGGTCAATTGGAACGCTTGCTCACTTAAGAGCAAAATCATTGAGCTGGCTGGTTTTCTCAACGAGAGAGAGATCGACGTGGCCTTTATCACGGAAACGCACCTGAAACCCGAGGTGAGTGTACATTAGAGTGATTCAAATGTTGACTTTTTTGCCCCCCGATGCTTAAACGATTGCATTTGCCATTTTAATAATCCTCCTAAATTTTTAGCAATTTTGGATGTAATTTGACTGTACACACGTCATTTAAAGTTTGTATGGAAATTACTGTGAAAACTGACCCTTATGCGAAAGACCGTTCTGTAGGGTGACCCATGAACTATTTAAATATAATCAACACATTGCCTCCACAGAAGACTTCTCAAGTTGAAAGACAGTTGTTGTTGCGAAGCGATTTCTCGTTTGGAAGCACTTCTATCGGAATAATCACCCTCATTGCGGCAAACTGCCCAACTCAAGCCAAAGATATCGATGGTACATCGGCCGCCCTTCGGAGGGACATTGTCAAGCTGAACGCGAAGCATCAAGCCTGGGGCAACAGTCGCGGCAATCGAAACGGTGGCATCTGGAGCAACGACATGGAGGAAGGTCACTTCACGATCCTAAGCCCGGATTCCAACACTCGGCTGAGTCGGTCCGGAGTCCACGCAACGTTAGATCTGTACATAACCAACATGGACGATCACATCTCACAACCGATCGTGTACCAGGAGCTCAGCTCGGATCATTATCCGGTGATGGCCGAAATCGGTTCGTCGATCAACCATCACCAACTCTCCAGCAGGAATTACAATCGAATGAACTGGCAGCGGTTCCAGCAGTACGTTGACACCACTATCGACTACAAGGTGCGTCTGGAAACGCCAGAAAGTATCGACCGCCAGCTGTGCGCCATCGAAGAGGCAATCTCGGTGGCCAGAGAGCAGCATGTTCCAATGGCTCGTCAGGTAGCGAAACCCTAACCATTGACAACGTGGTTCGCAGACAGTACCAACGTACTGGGCTGCCTGCATTCAAAACCCGTTGCAATCGCTTTTTTGATTTTTCCAATAAGATCCGAGCTCTCCCAGACTGCGCTAAGCCGTTCTGGAAGTTGACCAAAATTCTAAAATTCAAGTCTCGACCCATTCCACCTTTGATCCCATTAGACAGCAATGGCTCTAAGGATCGCTTGATAACTCCTGCAGAGGAGGTCACTTTGTCAGCTCGCACAATCCTGGACAGAACATCATCACTTCACACGAAGGAGCCGTTAACGATCATGTTAACAACATCCATCTTATTCCCAAGGACTTCTCGGAGGGGTTGGAGATCTCAGCTGATGAATTGACGGCCTATATCAAATCATTGAAGAGCATGAAGTCCCCATTGTCTCTAAAACATCCGCCATGGCCTTACTCGATGTCGAGAGGCATTCGACAATGTATTGCATGATGGCCTGGCCCTGCTTTTCAATCTGTTCACCTCCGACATACCAGAACCTCCAGAAGGCGGCATTCTGTCTCTGTTCGCAGATGACACCTCCATCGTCTACGACGATAGAGTGATCAGAGCGCTAGTGGCAAAACTCCAACGAGGCCTGGATGCCCTGACAGAGTACCTCATTAGTTGGAAGATTTGTACAATCGTGGTAAATACAGTTCATCATTTTTCCCCACTCTAAATCCCCTAAACATGTTCCGCCTGGGGACTGTAAAAGCATCCTCAATGGCACGACTGTGTAATGGGCCAATGAGGCCGACTACCTTGGCTTGATCCTTGACAGCAAGCTTATTTTCCAGCAACAAGTTGACAAGACGGTGACAAAGTGTAACATTTTGTTGAAGTTACTGTACTGCCGTTATACGCATAACTGTCTCATTTACATAGGAAATCCCAGCAAACATGGGACAAATATGCGTATGACGGCAACCGTCGGTCGTCATTGTCCCTGAATAATAAGCATTCTGTCCACAAGCAAATTATCCTCCCTGTGATCGAATATGGCAAGCCAGTTTGGGAGAGCTGCGCTAAAACTCATCATTTGAAACTGCAACGAGTGCAAAACAAGTTCCTGAGGATGATCCTCAACACTCCCCAAAGGACACGAACTTCTGAGGCCCACCGTCTGGCCAGGGTCAAAACATTACAAGACCGCTTTGGTGAGTGCAAGGGAAGGTTTAGGATTTGTGCGCCTTTCGGACCAACCAGCGATTAGGGCGCTCGTTCCAATCTAGGTTATCAAATTTGTATGTATATATTAGTGTAAATAGGTAGTTAGGTTATCAAATTATTAGTATTAAGTTAAACATAAAACAAAATGATGCCAACGATGGTAAAACTGAACAATTTTGCAATGCAAATTATTATAAATAGAATACTAAAATTAAACTTTAATATAAAGATGAAGGACCCTTGGTCAAGCACTTGCGCTGTATGAAAAATTGTTAAACCAAAAAAAAAAGAGCAAATAAACATAAATTTTACTACTACTGCTGAAAAGTGCAGCTTAGAGATGGTCGGGTTTCACATTTCGTCAACCCGAACCCGACCCGAACCCGATTTATAAATTCTTTTCAAACCCGGACCCGACCCGAACCCGGAATGAAAAATCTTATCAAACCCGAACCCGACAATTTTTGCAGTCCTAAACCCGAGCTGGACCCGAACTAATTTTTTGGCGGAGAACTCACACTAGATATTTTATATTTCTCTTTACACTCAAAAGGGTATAGGCCCAAACAACAAACAAGCCTTAAAATAACCAGAAGTGAACAAAAAAATATTCAATATTTTATTTCTTAAACTCGTACCCGACTCAGACCCGACATTTTATCATCTCACAAACCCGTACCCGACCAGAATCCGACATTGTTCTAATTTTCCAAACCCGAATCCGACCCGAACCCGTCGGGTTCGGGTCGGGTTTCGGGTTTTAAAACCCGAACCCGACCGTCTCTAGTGCAGCTTTAACCCTTTATAAGGCAGTGGCAACCAGGCTTGTAAAATGTCATCTGCATGTCATTTGACTAATTTGTTCATAACTTTCTTTAGAAGCCAAATTTATTCCATAATTTTAGATGTATTTATAACGCTAGTGTAGGGCTATATTTTTGTCCAAGGATACATTGCTCTAAATATAACATCTGAGGCTGGAGAGTGAAAACTCTCCAAAATGTCACGTGTCATTTGACATAATGTCATTTGAATGGCATTTTGCCTCCCACGTCCCAGATTACATATTTACAGCAATGTCTTGTTAGAGAAAGTTGTAGGCACATTTAAGCCCTATAAGTTCGTCATACATCATGAATTGATAGCTACCTTCTGGAAAAAAATCTGGGAAAATTATACAAACGAATGCAAATGACATTTTATAACACTGGTGGCAACTATATTGCCACCAACAAATTATATATTTTTCTATTTATTAACAAGAGCTCTACTTATTATTTCACATGTAGTGGCTTTATTTGCCCCCCTTGGGAGAAAAACGCGAAACATTTTTTCACTTATAATGCGTTTTCTGACTAGGACTCTTCACCAGAAAAATGTAACGTACTTTGATTTGACTGGTTCTACGTAAAACCAAAATTTTAAAAATCTTTTTACATTTTTGTTGTTGCCTGTTTTCCCGAGCTTCCCGGGCAGTGGCAACTATATTGCCACCAATGTTTTGCCGCTTGCCGGGCAGTGCACACTGGTTCAGAAGCCCCCAAAACGTGCGTTTTTTAGTTTTCGACCTGAAAACTATATTTTAGAGTCATGATGTCTTCAGAAGAGTTGAAGGATATTTCTTGGGCTTTCTTTTGATAAGAAAATATCAATGATCTATCCACCTTGAAGGGCGGTATAAAATAAAAAATTTACGCAGATGTACAAAAACAGTGGTTGTCCTCTGCAATGTTATAAAGAATGTGAATTGGAACATCTTTTCTGTAGACACAATATTGGACAAACGGTTTTGTAACGAATTAGAGCACGTTTTGTATGAATGACTCCCAATAAACCATATTTTGAGGATAACTTTTTTGAAAATGACTTTAGCACTATGGTTTATTCTAGAAAGTTGTGCATAATGTCAAAAAACATGTTTGCCTAGAAGACTTCTTTAATCTATCTTAACATCTGTCAAAATTATTGAGGAATCAAAAGAAAAAATAGTCCATTTTTACATCAAAATACCAAAAATCTCCATCGAAGACGAAACAGCCACATTTAAGACGAATGGCTGTCATTTGTTGAGATTGTAACCATACAATAAATAACCAATCATATTAGCCACTTTCAATTGTTTACTTAACAGTTGTACTGAAAAACGTACATTAAAGACTATTTTAAGTTGATTCAAAATAATAGTGGAACACGGCGGAACAAAACAAAACATTGTGCATTCGGTAGCTTAAAACCGAATCTTTCAGATGGTGGCTGTTTGGCTTGCCGCCTCTTGCCGCTTTTCATGGTGTGTTGATGTGAAAATTGACTATTTTTTCTAAAGATTCCTCAATAACTTTGACAGGTTTCAAGATAGATCAAAGTAGTCTTCTAGACAAACATGTTTTTTGTCATTATGCATAACTTTCTAGAATAAACCATATATAGATCTAAAATCATTTTCAAAAAAGTTATGCTCAAAATATGATTATTGGAGGTCATTCATACAAAACGTACTATAACTCGTTACAAAACCGTTTGTCCAATATTGTGTTTTCAGAAAAGATGTTCCAATTCACTCACATTCTTTATAATATTGCAGAGGACAACCACTGTTTTTGTACATCTGCGTAAATTTTTTTGTTTTATACCGCCCTTCAAGGCTAAATTTCTAAAAAGATTTAATAAATTTGTGCAAATAACGCTGACTAGTCGATAAAATGATTTAATGTTCCTGATTTTCGAGTTAGAAAGAACATTATTGAAGAAGAAACAGGTTGTTTACAATAGTTTGATGCGCTTTCATGAAATAAAAATCTGTGAAAATTTTGCGAAATTCCTTTCATTGTTTATGTTTTCTATGAAAGCGGGAGAAAATAAAATGTAAATATCGCGTGACATCTCTCAATGAAAATGAAAATGTCAGTTCTGCTGCCAAATACTATGGTGGGTGACCATGCGTCTTCATTTACATTCAGTGGGGTACAGTTATATCGAAAAACGCAAACTTCATCCAATCAAGTGAAATCAAGGTTTTTCTGAATCGTGTTGGGTCCCCAATCAACTGTGCAAAAGATGGGCTCGATTGGTTGCGTCCCCATTTTCCGAAATTTGTATGGAAAATATTATGGGAAAACGGTGACTTGCTAAGTTATCACATAGTCTGAAAGATATCGGAATACGGAACGTCTACACAAAATGTTAGGAGAGGAGGGTGTACGCCCGGCCCCTAAGCATATGGTTCAATTAAACATAATGGAAAGCTCAAACTTCTGTAATCTGCATACAGAATTTTTCTTTAGGTCATTATTTATGCATTGTAAACATTAATGTTTAATGATCTTAACATACAGATGAAAAAACAAATACAGTAATATCCCGATTTTATCACCCCCCTGGTGAATTTTGGGGTGATAAAACAGGGTATGTGACAAAATTGGAAAAAAAATATTTTCATTTTTTTAAATTCATTCCACAAATATGAATCATTTTATGCCTTGGAAAGGCCAAATGCGTGAACGGTACCCGTTATTTCTTGTCGAAATTGCTTACAGAATATTTCCCAGGTACTCAGAAGTCGTTCGTAATAAACTACAGGCGGTGAAAGTTAGTTCATGAAAATCAATGTTGTTTTTGGTATTATTTACGAAAATAAAAAGAATGACAATTTTTTTTGGGGTGACAAAATCGGGTCGAAAACGTGACAAAATCGGGACGTGATAAAATCGGGTCGAAAACGTGATAAAATCGGGGAGTGACAAAATCGGGTCAGTACTGAATGCACATCAATCTTGACCTCATAACTTAAGTGCAGTAAGTTGTATTAGACTATTCAATCGTGTTCTAGGGAATTTGCTCAGAATCGGTTGCAACTTTTTGGAAATAAAACAAGTATTACGAGCGTTTTCGTCCGCTTTATTTTAGTTTTCATGCGACAATAATTCTGTTTCACAGTAACAATGAAAAATGTATGCATTATAATATATTTCAAAGAATGATATATATTGTGTAGTATCATTTTGTTCAACTTAACCCGAAGCGTATTTCAAGACGCGATATATATGATTTAAACTTCTGGTACTGTTGTATTTTTTGTTGTAGATGTATAATAATTATGCTTCCAGTTTTATAGATTTTTCTTCATATTCAAACAAGTAAGTCGTGTTTAATGCCGCGCAAAACAGTTTCAACGTTCAATATTGAAGTATCTTATATTTCTGTTGTAGATCTCCATATATAGGATGTCTGGTGGTCTGGTTTTCAAAACATATGTGACAGTGAATACTATGTGTGTTGATATATTGGTAAGTGAAATGTGAGTTTTAGTCATCAGAGTTATAAATGCAGCGAGAATAGTTGCAATCTAAGCGTTTCACACAGAATCAAGTGTTACATGGTTTTTGATAGACAAAGTGAGTTACGTACGTATAGGTGAGCTTCTTTCCAAGATATGACTGATATAGATAAAAATCTTATGGAGAAAGTGTGCCAAGGTCTAGTAAGATAGATTTTGGTGGGATTTAATAAACAAAGTTAGAGTTTTTTTTACGCATTTCTTCCAATATCTGTACAATTCTTCTGTCAAAATGGTGTCTGATTTACAAGTTTTTTTTTTCTCTGCACTATCGAAAGTAAATTCGTCAAGGAATTGCTTTACGGGTATTTTGTGTGACCCCACAGGTGAACTAATGTTATCTACTAAGGTACAGTACCACATGTCATTTGGATGGCTTCGAATGCTACATTTTGTTTTTTTTTTTCTACTGGGGTCAAACCGTTTCAAGTTGTACTTTTATAAAAAACATCAAACCATTATTTTCACCCGATGTCGTCGACAATCGGTGCTTCTCATTGCCTCTCGTCACACAAGAGCATCCTGTATCAGCTCCGCTGTTATCACAAATATCTATTTCGTAACGGATCCTGCCAGATCCTCCATTCCGTCTTAATATAGTTAAATCTCTTCATAACTCCGGCACTGGGGAACCGGTCCGGACCAGTCCCCTTCCGGCGTACAGCGTGGACGTTCCGGTGGTCCTCCATTGGCGCCATGCTCGACGAACCCTGGTCGACACTGAACCGTCAGATAGTCTCCGGGATCGTAGTGGAACTTCAGTGGTGCTATCAACCCATTCGGTGGATCACCCGGATAGGGACATTGGGCCTTACCTGGTGGATGGGGGAAATATCTGGTTAGGGTTCGTAACTGGTCTGGACGCGTAATACAATCGTGACACTAACTAGGTACACACGTCGAGAGCTCGTAATTGTGCCATCGCGTGCCAGTCTCGAACCAATCGGAGTTAATTGTTTGCAATGATTGAATTTCATTCGGTTAGATTTACTTTTGACATTTTATTAGATTTTGATTTGGAATCGCGTGCAAGACTTGAGCAAGCAAATTGTTTTTTGGGCGACCTAATTCATGATTCAACTAGAGATCTCTCTAAATATGCTCTAACAATGATAATCTACTAAGAAATAGGGAATTTAGAGTATCACAAACTTCTACAACAAGAAGACGAAGATAGTTATGATGCGATGAGGGAGATTTACTTACAAAACGGTGGAGGATGAGACCAAAATCCAGTTTCGGTGCAAACTATCGACGCTTCGCCAACGAGCAGATGTCCTTCGGTGCAACTAAACGTTACCAATGCTCCAACGGCATAACGGCGCTGACCAAACGTGTTCAGCCCGCTAGTTCCATCTATTCGACCATTGATAGGGACCAGTGGTTGTGGGCATTGGATCGCTGGATGTGATGGTAGAGATAGAAGGTTTGTGAAGATTACGCCATTGAATGAATGAAAGATATACAGGTGAAAAATGAATCAAATTATACGAGACACCAATTGGCTTGCTCGGGGATTTCTTCTAAATAAACTTAAGGGAGTATTTCCTTGCATTAAGAGTCATACCGCGGCATCTTGGAATCGGGCCACTCCAGTGACCATTTGGCTCACACTCCAGTCCTGGTGGACCACTAAGTCGGTAACCCCATGCACAACGGAACACAGCCCGTCCCCAGGCGGAAGTGTTCAACTCCACCAGGCTTAGATGAGGATCTTCCAGGAACAGTGGAGGGCACTGAATTGGATGACAGTTGGGAGTTGGAGATGACCAGTTACCTAGAATTATGAAAATTAAAACTTTTATTGTTCATCACTGGGTTTGCGGTAGAAGTTCAACGCAATAGAATGATAAATGACAACTAGCAGAGTAGCAATGTGGAAAAATAGGTAGGACAGATGTATCATTCTGATGAGACCAATGAATTCTACGAAACTATATTTCGCAAAAATTTTGCGCTGATAAGCATCTTAATGAATACATGGGCTCAATTCATAAATTAAATTGCATTCATGAACCAATAAAAATGTATTGGTTGTCAATATTTAGACATAAAACTCTGATTTATCCAATCGACCGCCAGCTAAGGGTTGTGTACTTAGCTGGTAGTGCAGCCTGGGCACTGTTGTCAGCTAGAGTGAGAGGGTGCGACCAAGGGGACCATCGTCCCTAACCCCTAATCCCAAGGCGTTAAGCGACCCGTGCCGAGGGGATGCATGGCCAGGGGGGTGAAATAATGAACTACCCTAGTAACATTTAGGTTTTATGCAAGTTTTAGAACACTTTTGAAGAGTAAATTATGGTCTTCAAGAGCGTTATAAAACTTAAAATGTTACTAGGGTAGGCCTTTAACGGAGCCTGTGGGGTACCTGGGCACCCTCCACAGTAATTGTCCCTTACCGCGTCATGCTGGGCTCTGGCGTGGTGGACCTCTTTTCCCGAGCAACACGTGGGATCCAAATGGAAAAACAAGTCAATTCATCAATTAGTGGTAGTAGTGTAGGCGACAACCCCTTCGCAAGAGGTGGGTTGTCCAGGTCTCCACCTACACAGATAAAAATATGTTGTGATTTTAAATGTATTTTCATGCACATATTTGGAGCATGCAAATAAACGTAACATTCAATCGATCTCACTGTTCTTTTAAATCGAAATAAATTTAAACTGTGCTTGCTTGTAAAATTCAATCAAATTTAATTGAATGTCGGATGTTAATTCGTTTAATAGAGTTAGCTGCAATTCTACACGTCGTTGAATTTTCAAAATTCTTTGCTGTGTAGGAGGCCAGAGGCAATAGTCGGCAGCTCGGTGCGCAGCGCCAGCGTGTGGCACTTAACCTTTTCCCCGGCTACGCCGGTAGAGGTTATGCATGGCCCATGGCTTGTGATGGGGATGAACCGCAAACGCGATGGGCTTTCGGCCTTCGAGATGGCGACGGAACAGCTCTTTTTGGCTTTATTAAGGAGACTTTCAGCCCGAGGCTGGCTCGTCTCCGGAGACGGAACAGCTGTTCGCCATCATCGACTTTGCGTCATCGAAGCATAATATCAGTAAGGGCCTGAAGGGAAGCTTGCTGAAGCTTCACAAGTCGATGTTGACGCCAAGCTGGAAAGGGCGGCCGGGACGGCCAAGTGCGAACCCGTGAAATCCGTGGAGTCGAGGTCTACTCAGATTGAGACCCAAGGATTCGCGGGCTCGGGCAAGGTCGAATCGGTGGTGCCAAAGTCTACCCAGACTGAGGCTCAAGAATTCGCGGGCACGTCGGGGATGACTGCTTCAACGGAGCAGACACAAAAACGGGGGAGCCAGTCTCCGGGGGATGAGCTCCTTGGAGGCCACTCCAAAACGCGGAGGGTTACTACCCCGAACAAGGGTAGTAGGACTGGGAAGCTGAACCCCTGCCAGGTACCTCCAAAACCGGGGGAGGAAGGACCTGGAAAGGTCCGCCCACCCAGGAAAGACGGTGGTAAGGGGTTACGGCAGGCTGAGAGCTCTCAGCCGCCACAGACCAGGGGAAATATAAGGGGGTAACGCCTCCTGGACCCTAGTCAAGAACAAGAGGAAACCGAAGACGTCAAGGGCCGAAAAGAAGGCCCAGGCGAATGAGGGTAGCAAGAAGTCTAGGGTAGGCGCCAATCGCTTCAGGGGCGATGCCCTAGTCATCAAGGCGGACAATGCTAAGTACTCGGACGTCGTGAAGCCGATGAGGAGTGCCGTCAAGCTCGGTGAACTCGACGTCGACGTACGTCGAATAAGACGTACCCGGACGGGCGAGATGATCCTCGAGCTGAAGCGAGGTGTCTCGCAAAAGGGCGTCGCCTACAAGAAGTTGTTGGAGGAAGTCCTTGGCGAGACGGTCAAGGTGAGGGCACTTACGACGGAGGTGAATTTAAGGGTTAAAGACTTGGACGAGATCAGCGAAGTCGAAGGCACTGCGCCGACAGTATGAAGTGGAGGCCGATGCCGTACTGACGCGCGTGCGTGCATGAACGAGTCAAACCACTCGTAAAACAGAATATCAGCAAGAGGAATTATTTTGTCTTGGCCGCGTTCGCGCACGCACACGCGTCAGTATGTCATCGGCCTAAGCAGTCAAATTCCATGGCGTACCAATAACCAATTGAGCTGATCTGCCTGTAATCGTATAATCCTGTCTCATATGAATGAGAAACGATAAGGATAGATGTGCGATTAGAGGCCGTGAAGTTTTAATAGAATGTTTTTTCACCCAAAATAAAAATCGGTCAGCTTAATGTGGATTTTATAGGAAAACCGAAACTAATGCACTTACCTGACGCTAGACATGTTGCGTTCGCCGTTCCTTGTAAACTGTAACCAAGAGGGCACCTATACAATGCTCGCTGTCCAAGCTTTATACCTTCCAATCGTAACGATAAAGGTGGCTTTGGTTCCAAAAGAGTAGAGCACTGCGATACTGAAATAGTGAAAGCAAATTCACGTTACTCGATTTCTCCAATACCAAATAACATCCATCCGTACTAGCCACAACGATTACAATACTGTTGGTTAGTCCCCGTGGCGATGCACAAGTGTACGTTCCCGAGTCTTGACTCTGGATGTCCTTGATGGTGAGCCGATAGCGAGATGCTTTCTCCTCCGGTACGGCGGACCAACCTATATTGAAAAAATCAGGAATCGGATTGAATTGGTTAACAGCAGTACCACTGCCGGGGGTATCTACGAGGGATTAGTATCGGGAGTAGAGCAGAATTGGAAAACGTCTTGTGAGATAGGTGAGAGGGAATTGCAACTGTACACAATGGGGTGCTGTAGATTTTGAGTAGATTTATTCCAAGCTTCAATCGGTTTATGGGAAACATGAGAAGTTTTTGAGATATTAATCGTACCAGTTAAGTATTGACGGAACCAGCCGGTCCAAGTCCATTCCGGAGATCCCCGACGTCGAGGATACATGCAGTCTAGGTGAATTGTACTGGTGGGCAGTACAGCAAGCACGCCGGATGGCTCATAGGCTGCAGATCCCACACCCACCTTTATGCGAATGGATGGTGGACTGTCATCTGAATGTTCAAATTATGAGATATTAGCGAAGAAGTTAATGTTGTATAATATAGATAATTACCCGAATAATTCGTCAGAAGAGTAGTTGGTACACAAGACGGCATCTTGGGGGCCCACATCCCGTTTGAGCAAAGAACCTTGGTTTCACCCAAAAGCTTGTACAGACCCAGATCCCTACATCTTGCTTGCAATGTATGACCATGGGGGAGGTCCCAGCCAATTGTCTGAAAAAAATGTTTTGCACACTTTCAATCTAACTTTTCAAAAACAGAAGAACTTACCACAGAAACGTTTTTGTAGCTAAGAAGCAAATGCGGTGGAATGTGATCCACCACGCATCGTTTGTACAAGGGTTCAAATTTAAGCTGTCCATTCTCATCTTGTTCGTGTTCGTTCATGGCGCAAAGAGGACCCACCCAGTGGCCTTTAACGCATTGTATCTTGCACAGTCGATGTCCACCCAGTGGTCCCACCTCTCCGGGAAAGCGGACTTCGCTAACCTCACGGAATTGATGTAGCTCGGGGCTTTCTTCGATCTCTTCGCTTTCCTTTTCCTCATCTGGGCTCTCGTGCGAGTCCGGAAGCGGTGGAACGTAACTTCCATCTTCGTCGTATTGACCTAGGATTATTGCATGGAAAGGATTATTGCACGATCACAGCTCCATGCAAGTCATTGCAAGCATAAGCGAGTGAAAGCTGAAAACTTATCCAAAATTAATGCTGACTGAAATGGTCAATTGGCGGATAAAATGTTTCGTATGAAGGCGGTTTTGATGTCAGTGATTGGTCTAATGCGAAGCGAAGACCTCAACTGAGTGTTCTCTACTCCGTTGCGCAGACATAGCGAGCGATTTGAGGCGATGTAATGTTAAAGGGAATGAAACTCTATGAACTAGCAGGCTCACCTTTGTTGGCATTTCGACTGATACTTTTACTGCCGCTATCGCTACCACCCTTCGGACGGCTTAGAGCACCAGTTGCCTTACCAGATTTACGCTTCTCCCTCACCATCTTTTCGTCTCGATGGTAAGGTTTGGCGTCCTCTGACGTGCTAGCCTCATCGTGCACCTTGCGGTCATCTTGCTCCTCGTCCAAGATATCTAGATTATGTTCTATTCTCAGTATTGGTCAATTAAGGAGACTCTTAACAAGCTATCTGCTTTTGGGCTAGGAGGTATGAACCTTGCCCAAAATCAGCCAATCCATGTTGTAATTTAGAATTCCATACGCATCTATCGCCAATTATTTACCTTCGCCAAATCATCAGACCAGGATTGTGATTTTATTCTTCAACTACCAAACTCGAGCAACACACTAATCCTTACAAACTAGTTTGAAATTAAGTAACTTCTAACCTACTTAACAATAAAACGAACCTCACCTTGTTTGTTATGTCTGGTAATACTCTTGCTACCGCTGTCGCTTCCGCTTCCCTTGGCTCTGCTCAACGCTCCAGTTGTCTTTCCAGATTTCCGCTTAACCCTCGTTTTCACACCACGGCCATCCACCACCTCCGTCTCCAGTGCTTCTCCAATTTCATTCTGATCCACATAGTGCTCCTTCTCTTCATCCAGTTCCTTGTCCAATTGTTTTCCACTCAGAAACACATTATCAAACACGCTGTGATCGCTATCGTTCTCGTTGAAAATATTGTTTATTACAACGACGGGCGTCAACTCCTGATGCAGTAGTTGGTAGTCGTCCCCGTTTGGATCGATTGCCGATCGGCGCACTCTGTGACTTCTCCTCAAGCCTCGCTTGGCACGCCGCTTGTATGATGGGAACGAAACCGCCGCTAAGGATTCCCTCGCTTCGGCATTTTGGATTCCCATTTCCCACCAGAACGGCGTGTCGTGAGAATCGTGCAACTGAGCATCCTGGCTGTTCAGCAATGCGCCTTCGGCAATTGAGGCGGACTTTTTGTTGTCGACGAATTCGAAATCAGCGGTCGTAAAATCCTGCGGGAGATAGATCTGCGTGGTTTCGAATGTTACAAATGGTGCCTCCGTTGTTGCATAGTTTTTCCTGGAGCGGGAAATCTTTAGATCTGGCGGAGGACACCCTATTTCCGTTTCTGAAATCAGACAGAGAGCTGAACGTTAGTGACGTGTATTCAAAAGGTGTTTTGAAATACGATTTTAGAGGGAATGTCAAGTGAACTGTGGGACTGCTACAACTGGGTTAAATACATGTACGCATATTATTCCTCAGTCCCACGCAGTGCAATAAATTACTTCTCATGATTGATTGCTAAATTGTTCCATATGAACAGATAACGATTTGAAGGTTCCCCCAAACACACGCGACACGACAGTCGCGACGCGATTCTATCGCTTGGCGACAGCGATTCTGTCGCCGTTGGTATGGAAGCGTAAATAGAATATTGCCTGCAGCGACCCAACGATAGAATCGCGGCGACTAGTTGTCGCCGTCGCGGCGATGAAATCGCTTAGGTTTGGGGAGCCTTAATGCGTCGTCATGCAAGCCTCCAGATTATTTATTATTCGAACTAGAGGAAAGCTTTCGGAAAGAATTTTTTTTTTTTTTTTTTTTTTTTTTTTTTTTAACTAAATTTATTTGCTAATTATCTAATACATGCATTCATCTCTTAGACTAGGTGTTCCGTGTTTTCTTAACACTATCATCCTTATTTGCTATGTTACGCTTTTAGTTATTATTAATACATTTCAATTGCCTCTAGCAGTTAGAATTTTTTCTTATGGTTGAATTGAACCATGTAGGAATTACAATGTTTTCTACTTAAACTAAACTTAACCTCTTTTATACTAAGGGTACAAGGAGTTAATCGTTGCACTAGAAGATTGCAACGATTTTTGTCTAAAGTTGGGAACTGTATTGTTGGACATTTGTTGCAATGTCTCAATATTAGAAATTCTATGAAGTTCATTGGTACTATACCACGGAGGCAACTTCAGAATCATTTTCAAAATTTTATTTTGAATCCTCTGGAGTGCCTTCTTTCTGGTATTGCAGCAACTAGCCCATATTGGCACAGCATACAACATGGCAGGTCTAAAAATTTGTTTGTAAATCAAAAGTTTGTTCTTAAGACAAAGTTTTGATTTTCTGTTTATAAGTGGATATAGACACTTAATATATTTGTTACATTTGGCTTGAAGGCCTTCAATGTGATTTTTAAAAGTTAATTTTTGATCTAGCAGAAGTCCTAAATATTTAGCTTCGCTAGACCAATTAATTGGAACCCCATTCATAGTGACAATATGTCTGCTTCTTCTTCTTCTTCTTATTGGCATTACATCCCCACACTGGGACAGAGCCGCCTCACAGCTTAGTGTTCATTAAGCACTTCCACAGTTATTAACTGCGAGGTTTCTAAGCCAGATTACCATTTTTGCATTCGTATATCATGAGGCTAACACGATGATACTTTTATGCCCAGGGAAGTCGAGACAATTTCCAATCCGAAAATTGCCTAGACCGGCACTGGGAATCGAACCCAGCCACCCTCAGCATGGTCTTGCTTTGTAGCCGCGCGTCTTACCGCACGGCTAAGGAGGGCCCCTGCTAAGGAGGGGTCTGCTAGAAGGTTTCAAATAAGAAGCTCTCGGCTTATGTGGGAAAATTATAAGCTGAGTTTTGGAAGCATTCGGGGAAATTTTCCATTTTTGCAAGTAAGTGGAGAAAATATCCAAACTTTTTTGCAATCTACTACAAATGACACGAAGGTTTCGCCCTTTGGCTGAAAGGCCCGTGTCATCTGCAAACAAAGATTTTTGACACCCTGGTGGTAAATCAGGTAAGTCAGAAGTAAAAATGTTATACAATATGGGCCCCAGTATGCTGCCTTGGGGGACACCAGCCCTTACAGGTAATCTATCAGATTTAGTATTCTGATAGTTTACCTGCAGTGAGCGATCTGATAAATAATTTTGGATCAGTTTAATGATGTACAGAGGAAAATTAAAATTCATCAATTTTACAATCAATCCTTCA
Organism: Armigeres subalbatus; assembly: GCF_024139115.2. Taxonomy (NCBI): domain Eukaryota; kingdom Metazoa; phylum Arthropoda; class Insecta; order Diptera; family Culicidae; genus Armigeres; species Armigeres subalbatus. Next base: position 344,346,685 of record NC_085140.1, on the reverse strand, counting down.
TGCCAAACACTGTCAAATGCTTTCTCTATATCAAGAAGAGCAACTCCAGTCGAATATCCTTCAGATTTGTTGAGCCGAATTAAGTTCGTAACTCTTAATAACTGATGAGTGGTTGAATGCCCATGGCGAAAACCAAATTGCTCATCAGCAAAAATAGAATTGTCATTAATATGAACCATCATTCTATTTAAAATAATCTTTTCAAACAGTTTGCTTATTGAAGAAAGCAAACTGATTAAGGATAACTAGAAGCCTCAGCTGGATTTTTGTCCGGCTTCAAAATTGGAACAACTTTGGCGTTTTTCCATTTATCTGGAAGGTATGCCAATTGAAAACATTTGTTAAACAATTTAACCAAAAAGGATAAAGAGCTCTCAGGAAGTTTTTTGATAAGTATGTAGAAAATACCATCATCACCTGGGCTTTCATATTTTTAAATTTTCTAGTAATAGATCTCACTTCATCCAAATTGGTTCCCAACGAAGGGTCAAAAACATTCTCTTGATTGAGAATGTCTTCGAAGCTCCGTGTAACCTGATCCTCAATTGGACTAGTGAGACCTAGACTAAAATTATGGGCACTCTCGAACTGCTGAGCAAGTTTTTGAGCCTTTTCGCCATTTGTTAATAAAATTTTATTTCCCTCTTTAAGCGCTGGAATTGGCTTTTGAGGTTTTTAAGAATTTTGTTAATTTCCAAAAGGGTTTCGAACTGGGATCCAACTTCGAGACATTATTCTCAAAGTTGGTATTCTTCAGAATAGCGAAACGTTTTTGAATTTCATTTAGCAAATCTCGCCAAATAACTTTCAACGCGGGATCGCGAGTTCTTTGGTATTGCCTTCTTCTCACATTTTTAAGACGGATCAGTAGCTGAAGATCGTCGTCAATAATAATGGAGTTGAATTTAATTTCACATTTAGGAATTGCAATGCCTCTGGCTTCGACAATTAAATTTGTCAAAGATACGAGAGCATTATCAATATCACTTTTGGTATCGAGAGGAATATCAACATCAAAATTCCTATCGATATACGTTTTATATAAATCCCAATCAGCCCTATGATAATTGAAAGTAGAGCTGATTGGATTATAAATGGCTTCTTGTGAGATTTCAAATGTCACAGGAAGGTGATCAGAGTCAAAGTCAGCATGAGTTACCAATTGGCCACACAGCTGACTTGAATCCGTTAACACTAAATCAATTGTAGAAGGATTTCGACTGGAAGAAAAACAAGTTGGTCCATTGGGATATTGAATAGTATAATATCCCGCAGAACAATCTTCAAATAAAATTTTACCATTGGAATTGCTTTGAGCATTATTCCATGAACGGTGTTTGGCATTGAAGTCACCAGTTACGAAGAATTTTGATTTGTTGCGAGTCAGAATTTGAAGATCAGCTTTCAACAAATTCTTTTGCTGCCCATTGCATTGAAAAGGCAAGTAGGCTGCAATGAAGGAAAATTGTCCAAAATTTGTTTCAACAGAAACTCCCAAGGTTTCAAAAACTTTGGTTTCAAACGAAGAAAATAATTTATGTTTGATACGTCTATTAATGACGATGGCGACCCCACCACAGGCGCTGTCAAGACGATCATTTCTGTAGATAAAATAGTTTGGATCTCTTTTAATGGAGAGTCCTGGTTTTAAATACGTTTCAGTTATAATGGCAATATGCACATTATGAACTGAAAGGAAGTTGAATAATTCATCTTCCTTACCCTTTAGAGAGCGGGCATTCCAATTTAGAACTTTCACACAATTATTTGGATCCATTGAAACGGAGTCCGATAACAATTTTTGTGTGTACTTTATACCAACCTGAACAGCTTCAGGAATGGTATTTGCTTTGAACATTGCATCAATCATGTGATGCAATTGTTCAGTTAAAAAATCAAAATCGGAAGCAGTCATGCTACCTGAATCGGCAACATGACCGTTATTTTCCGTTGGGACATGGGTATAAACCTCATTTTGAGAAGAGAAATTTTGTCTACCAGCAGCGATGTTTGCATACGTAGGTACATTGGAATTTACTGAAGTGCTTGCTACCCGTTGACGAGCGGCAAAATTTGTTTGTGAATTGTGGTGGGTATGAATTGCTCGACCGGTAACCGGTTTCGAAATTTGAGCGTTTGAAAAATTTCTACCCGTCGAATCTGGGATCCGATTGGAATTTCCCGTCATCAATTTTGCACGGAATTCAAAACTTTTTGCGTGAAGGGCATTCCCAGAAATTGGATTTATGATTGCCCCACAGTTTGCGCACTTAAATTTATTGGAATCTTCTCTCACAGGACATGCGTCCTTGGCGTGAGAGGTTCCACCACAAATCATGCATTTAGCATCCATGTGACAATGTTTGGTTCCATGACCCCACTTTTGGCACTTACGGCACTGGGTAGGGTTTTGGAAATTTCCCCGAGGCCTGCGGAAATGTTCCCATGTAACACGGACATGAGACATAATACAGGCCTTTTCCAAACTTTTCGTATTATTTAGTTCACTTTTGTTAAAATGAACTAAATAAAATTCTTGAGAAATGCCCCTCTGGGAAGTACCAGAATGATTTCTTTTTCATCTTAATTACTTGGACTGGTGAAAATCCAAGTAAATGAGAAATTTCAATTTTAATCTCATCCAATGATTATCATCACTGGGAGACCTTTCAAGACGACTTTGAACAATCGCTCAGTTTTGTCGTCGTATGTGAAGAATTTATGGCGCTTCTCAGTTAAATAGTGAAGAAGACGTTTGCGATCGTCAAAGGATCCCGGCAAAACGCGGCAGTCACCCTTCCTAGCAATCTGAAATGAAACCTTGATCCCCTGAAGGTTACTCAAAATCTCATTCCGGAAGCCAGAAAACTCGGCAACAGATACCACAATTGGCGGAATCCTTTGCTTTTTCGCATGAATCGAATCACCTGGGCTAGAGGTAGATTCGATTTGCTCAATTTCATCATTAATCAAATCGAACTGATTGCTTAGTTCGATTGGAGAAGAATTATTTCCGATATTAGAGTTAGAAGGAATATCTGAATTCTCCAGCTTCCTTCTATTTTTCCGCGCTTGGGCTGGACGGTCTTGAAACCTTGTTTCTTTGAAGGAAGTGGAGAATTCAGAGACTCTTCCTCTTGTTTTTGTTAATACTCATTGCTGAGCGTGGAGACGTGACCTTCTAAGAGGTTTTTTCCCAGAACGGTGTCCCTGCAGGATTACCACCGCTTGTCGGAATTTTACTTCCGCAAACGGGTCCAACGTAAAACGAAGGCACGGGTCCTTGCAAAGATCGTAACGGGATCAGTGGGTACAAATAGCGCTAAGAAGCACCGTTGAAATTAAAATAGCTTCCTTCCGCAAAGAAAGAAAGAACCGCACAGCACGAAAGCACGATGCGGTCTGTTTTCGAAAAGAATGATTTATTTATTCGTTCGAATAATCTTAAATACCTAGTTTTCAAAACATCACAGTTTAATTTCTATTCGCATTCTTCTGTGACAGTTTGAGGTCATTTTTCAATTGATCTTGCCCGTAAGAAATGTTTTTTTTCTCAATTGATTCATTCACTTTTTTAAAGTCAACTTTCCCAAAGAACCTATATTTTTGACACCCCTAACTATAATGAAAATATAAATTAAAAAAAAAATCAGATGAATTGTGTACAAGACACGACCGCCCGACGTAAACTACGTAAAACCTTTTGGTGCAATGATCATTGTAGTGTCATGTAAATATTAGGATGCTGAACGCTACTGACACCATCCATGCGAATAAAATTATTGTAGCGTCCGTAAAATTAATTCCGTTACCGATAGCACCATTCTGCGCCGGCAAGCAATTGAGGTGTCCGAAAAAGTCCGTCTTGGATTAAGAGAAGGACCGATTTATTCTCAATACACATTTAAAATTACTAACAATACCAACCGAACTCAGAATCTTGCGAGAAAATTTCACTGGATGTCATGAATTTGCTACAGTAACCGCAAAACGGTTTGCGTTCTTCCAAATATAATGGTGGTCCTGATTAGAACCTATTTATTTTCAAAGATGTGCCACTCCAATCACTATCAGTAACCACTCAACAGTTTTATCCCGCGAGAAAAATGGGACTTAAGAACTGCTTCCATTAAAGATGACCATTTGGTTCTGCAGAAAAATTTCACTTGAGCGCAGCAGCCAGCGCGACCAATCCAATGATTCGCCGCTTTACCGTGGATGACCGCCACTGAATGAAGCCACTGATGTCGCAGCCACTGGCGAAGTTAAACTGGGGCATGTGACCTATCAAAACGGACATATTCCTAGAATTTCTTAGTGTTATTTCCGAAATAATTGGAAATTCTGATAAGTATTATTCCGAGAATTTCATTGGAAACTTTTTCGTAAATTTCTTTAGATTTTTTTGCCATCTTCCAGGTTTTGCTTAAGAAATTCGTTCAAGAATTCATTCTTAATTTTCTCCGAGGATTTCTTCGATAATTTCTTTTGAAAATCCTTCAGAATTTCTTTTCATTCCAGGAATAATGTAAAAAATTACGTTACGTTTGCCGTTCCTCCAGGGATTCCTTCGGCAAATCCTTAAGAGGCCTTTTTAAATTCATCCGGATATTTCTTCAGAACTTCCTTTTGTTTTTAGTAAAGCCATACAAAATTTCTTCTAAAACTGCTGCAGGAGTTATTCCGGAAATTTTGTTGGAAGATTTTTTCCGGAAATTTATTATAGAATGAAATAGAAAACCATGAAGGAGTTTTCGGAAGGGTTTCTAACGGAATTATTAATTGAATTTCCAGATGAAATCTCCGACGGAACAGAACTCTTGAAGTTATTTCTGAATGATTCCATAAATAATGTCTGAATAAATTTCTAATTAACAAAAGAATTTCTAAAAGATCCTGGGTGAAATTCTGAAGATATAAGAGGAATTTCAAAGGAATTTGAAGATTTTTTTCCTACAGTTACGGAAAAGATTTCTTAAGGAATTAATGGAAGAATTTGTTTAAGAAATCCTAAAATAATGGCTGATGCAATTAATTTAAAAAAAAACGAAGGAGTTCATAATTCAATTTCGGCAGGAATTTCTAAAGCAATTTCCAAAGGAATTCATAAAAAAAAATCATAGTAGGAATTCTCTTAAAAAAAATTTGGAAGGTTTTCTTGAAACAATTTCCGTAGGTATCGTTTTCGACTTTTGTCTAACTTTTTATTCTGTGGAAAACCGAAAAACCACTGCCTACCAGAGCTTAAAATATTCATCTTCATGAAGCAACTTCAGTCCAAATTTTGACAAACATCGCATGAATATTCAAAACATAGAATGAAATAGTCAGACGACTACTCCACGAACTCATTCATTTGACTGTCACTGAGTGTGTTCACTATGTGCAGAAAAAAAACATAATTAGCATTGTTTATGTTGATGTTTGCCGTTGAAAGTACCTCGCGGATGAAAATCGGTTTCAGTCCTGTGTGATAAATCACTTTACTCATTTGAAACGTGTTCAGATTTCAGATAATTTATCAATTTGTAAAATGTTCATAAATATTCAATGACTAATATTAATATTGTGTCGGAATTGAACTGACAAATGAAGAAAAATGGACTTCACCAAAAAATTTCGATTATTTTACACTCTGCTGCCTACCGGTGGGAATCTAACCTAAACTTAATGAGGATAGTATTGAGTTTACCGTAGTATAGTGGTAGAGCACCCGTCTATCCCACTGGGAGGTGTGGGTTCAATTCCCACCGGAAGGCTGTGGATATTTTTGCATATTTCATAAATATTCTCTTCCTCAAAAACCCATGTTTTCCGGTCTTCAGTATCGTTTTCTTCATGATATCCTGAAATGAATTTCTAAAGGATTTTCCGTAGGAATTCGAATCCAATTTTCAATGGAATATGCAAAGGAATTCCTAAAGGATACGCAATTAATTCATAAAAGATTTTCGATTCTCGAAGGAATCTCTATAAGCATTTCCGAGAGAATATCTGAAGGGATTTCAAAAGGAATTTTCGAAAATAATTTGAGCTCTACGAGGAATTCCTAATTCCTAATTTCTAAATGATTTTTACTAAAACAATTGCCGTAGGTATTCCCAAAACAATTTTCGTAGGAATTACTCAGGAATTCCCGGAGAGTTTTCCAAAGAAATTCTTAATGGAATATACAGAAGAATTCGTAGAGGAATTTCCCGAATGGAATTTCCAAGTTTAATTCCCAGACATTCTTAAAATTTTGCAAGAATTTCTTAGGACATTCCTCCAAGAATTCTTTCGGATTTCTTCTGAAAATCTTCCAGAAATTACTTCGAATATTAATTCAGGTTTTTCTTTTTTCCTCATAATATTCCTAGGAAAAATCAAAGATGGAATTCTAAGAACATTTTAAGTGCCTACAACATCTACGGAAGCTGTTTGAGGATTACCTTTGGAAAATCCGTTAGGAATTTCATCGGAATATATTTAAAGAAACCTGCCAGTATTTTCTCAATAAATTCCTTTGGAAGCTCTAGGAGAAAATTTCCCTCAGGAATTTCTTCAGAACTTCCTCCAGGAATTCTTCCGAAAATTCTTTTTGGTATTCCTTCGGTCATTCCTCCGGAATTTTCAAAGGAATTTTACATTGCTTTACTCATGAATTTTCTGGAGAAATTTACAAAGGCATTTCAGAACGTTTTACTAAAGAATCCCTACAGGAGGAAATTAATAAATTATTCCAGGAGGAGCATCTGAAGAAATTCTTTCGAGAATTCTGTCAGGAATTTCTCCGAGGCCTCCTTCAAAAATTCGGACAGTAGTAAAAAAAAAGCCCAGAATAATCCACCTAGCGGTGATGGTGCCTTTCTCGTGTATTATAAGACAAGAAAACACATAAGAGTAACAAAAAAAGCATATAAGAGAGGTTAAAATTAGACTTCAGGGTGATAGATTCAGTCATTTCCATCAATTCACATTTGTTTGCGTTCATTTGAATGCATATCAGCAGTTTTTGAAAAAAAAAATTCGGCTTTGAAATTTTTTTTTTCAAGGGGGTACCATTGGGAAAAATGGGGAAAAAATAATGTTTTTTTTATTAAAACGCAATGGCCGATTGGGCCAATTTTCAATAGCAAAAATTTAGGAATGATTCCGCGTCGAACGCAACCTGTTGCAAGCAAATCGGATAAAGCTAAGTACAAAAAAGTGTGTACCACATTTTTTTGTACACACACACACACACACACACATACATACACACATACAGACATCGGGCTGCGAAGTGGTGAGTTGACATCTGGGAAGGAAGGTTGACACACTTAGTTCAGCTCGGCATTTTTTGATTCTTTTGCCGAGATCCGCACAGCCGAGCGCTCGGTTATGATATCTCAGCTGAAAAAAGCTATTTGTTTACTGCGGCATTCAAAGAAGCCGCCGTAATCATACGTCTATTCAGCCGGTATTTCAGCTAACGAACTTTAACCGAGATTTGCACAGCCGAGATCGGTGAAAAAAATTAAGTGTGTACACAGCTCTGATCCTCACAAGTTCCAATCCCACGCTTCCACGGGTCTTCCTATGACAATCGACCGCCAGCTAAGGGTTTTGTACTTAGCTGGTAGTGCAGCTTGGGCACTGTTGTCCTTCTGACATCAGCTAGAGTGAGTGGGTGCGGCCAAGGGGACCATCGTCCCTAACCCCTAATCCCAAGGCGTTAAGCGACCCGTGCCGAGGGGATGCATGGCCAGGGAGTGAAATAATGAGCTAGGCTTTTAACGGAGCCTGTGGGGTACCTGTGCACCCTCCACAGTAATTGTCCCTTACCGCGTCATGCTGGGCTCTGGCGTGGTGGACCTCTTTTCCCGAGCAACTCGTGGCACCAAAATGGAGAACCAAGTCAATTCTTCTATTAGTGGTAGTAGTGTAGGCGACAACCCCTTCGCGAGAGGTGGGTTGTTCAGCTCTCCGCCTAGGAGGCCAGAGGCAATAGTCGGCAGCTTGGTGCGCAGCGCCAGCGTGGGTCACTTAACCATCTCCCAGGCTACGTCGATAGAGGTTATGCACGGCCCATGGCTTGTGGAGGCGATGAACCGCAAACGCGATGGGCTTTCGGCCTTCGAGGGGCGACGGAACAGCTGGACGCCATCATCGACTTTGCGTCATCGAAGCATAATATCAGTAAGGACCTCAAGAGGAGCTTGCTGAAACTTCGAAAGTCGATGTTAAACGCCAAGCTGGAGAGGGCGGTCGGGACGGCCAAATGTAAACCCGTGAAATCCGTGGAGTCGAGGTCTACCCAGACTGAGGCCAAAAGATTCGCGGACTCGGGCAAGGTCGAATCGACCCAGACTGAGGCTCAAGTATTTGCGGGTACGTCGGGGGTGACTGCTCCAACGAAGCAGACACAAAAACGGGGGAGACAGTCTCCAGGGAATGAGCTCCCTGGGGGCCGCTCCAAAACGCGGAGGGTTACTACCACGAACAAAGGTAGTGGGGTTGGGAAGCTGAACCCCGGCCAGGTACCTCCAAAACCGGGGAAGGAAGAACCTGGAAAGATCCGTCCACCCAGGAAAGACGGTGGTGAGGGTTACGGCAGGCTGAAAGTTCTCAGCCGCACCAGATCAGGGAAATAGAGAGGGATGACGCCTCCTGGACCCTGGTCAAGAACAAGAGAAAACCGAAGACGTCAAGGGCCGAAAAGAAGGCCCAGGCGAATGAGGGTAGCAAGAAGTCTAGGGTAGGCGCCAATCGCTCCAGGGGCGATGCCCTAGTCATCAAGACGGACGAGGCTAAGTACTCGGACGTCTTGAAGGCGATGAGGAGTGACGTTAAGCTCGGTGAACTCAGCGCCGACGTACGTCGAATAAGACGTACCCGAACGGGCGAGATGATCCTCGAGCTGAAGCGGGGCGTCTCGCAAAAGGGCGCCGCCTACAAGAAATTGGCGGAGGATTCCTTGGCGAGACGGTCAAGGTGAGGGCACTCACGACGGAGGTGAATCTAAGGGTTAAAGACCTGGACGAGATCACCGAAGTCAAAGAGCTCGTCACGGCACTGCGGCGACAGTGTGAAGTGGAGACGCCCACCGCAGCAGTTCGGCTACGGAAAGGTCCGGCAGGGACACAGGTAGCATTGGTTCGGCTATCTGCAGCGGATGCCTCCAAGGTAGTTAAGTTAGGGAGCGTCAAGGTGGGATGGTCGGTGTGCCCTGTGGGCATATACGAGCAACCCGAAGTTTGCTTCAAGTGCCTGGAACCGGGGCACAAGCAATGGGACTGCAAAGGCCCTGACAGAAGCAAGCTCTGTCGACACTGCGGATTGGAGGGACATAAGGCACAATGCTGCACGAACCCTCCCAATTGTTTGATTTGTTCCAGCAAAGCTGTGAACAGCAAGCACCCCATGGGGGGTTCGATGTGCCCGGCGTTTAAGCGTGCTGCAAATTCACAGTGCAGGTAACGCAGCTGGCTTGTTCTGCCTCACCCGAGTGTTTGGTGTGCGTAGGTTTAGAGGAAACGGCGGAACACGTGTTGTTCGTGTGCCCACGTTTTCGCGCAATGCGTGACCACATGCTTGCCACATGTGGTATGGACACTACCCCGGACAACCTAGTTCGGAGGATGTGTAAAGATGAAGTTGGCTGGAATGCCGTTTTATTGGCTATCGTCCAAATCGTCTCGGAGCTACACAGAAGGTGGCGCGTGGACTCAAGGATGGCTAGTTCAGGCGCAAATAAGAGGTGGTCCAAGGGTTCGGAGTCGGCTTCATGGGTCATACCGGTGCCCTGTGGTCGAACTCGATCCTTTTATCGAACAAGTGGCCGCGCGAAGAACAACATGGTATCGTCGCTTTCGCGGCGTCGGTCAACCGGGCGGGTTTCGAGCCCGAGGACGGAAAGGGGTCCTCGTCAAGGCTGGGGTAGGCGTAAGCACCGCGTCGGCTCTGTGTGTTGGCGAACAGACCCTATCGCAGAGAGGTCAATTTGGGGTGCACTCGGCATCATCATTCTTGATACCAGTCGTGCAGGTGAAAGCAGGCGCGAAGTCGACCCTTCCCACCTTCCGAGGACTTGGTAAGGCCACCTGGAAATCCGGCAATGCGCTGACACGATACCATGGTGTTCTTCTAAAAAAGCGAGTCACGATGTTCGATGCTGCAAGGACACGCAGCTAACCTCGAGGGTGGTGCGTTATGCACTGGCCCCCCTTTGAAGCATTACTTTCTGGTTGTACCTAAGGGACTATGGGCTTGGCGGCAATGGAAACGGTTTAGCGGGTCTGGGATGTAGTCCTGCCTCCCTCGTTTGCTGTTGGAGGTGGTCCCTAACCCCGCACTTCCTGGACAACCCAGGATGTCTGTTGAGCAGATTCCCCCTCCATTGCTTAGGAAGAAAATAAAACACATACAGACATCACCTCAATTCGTCGAGCTGAGTCGATTGATTTATAATACTATGGGTCTCCGAGCCTTCTATCAAAAGTTCGGTTTTGGAGTGATCCTATAGCCTTTACGTATACTTAGTATACGCGAAAGGCAAAAAACATGACTGGAATTAAGATTTGCCAAAAAATCAAAAATATCAGGATTGCACTTCTACGAATATTCTCGAGAATTCCTTGAGAATTTACTTCAGAAGTTACATCGGAAATTTGTTCAGTAAGCATTCAGGCGATATTTCGTGAATTTATTCAATAGTTCATTCGACAAATCCTCCCCCAGGCATTAATTCAGGCACACCTTTAAAAATTCCTTCAGGAGTTCCTCCATCGTGAATTTCTTCTCTCTCCTCTAAACATTTCTTCAAAAATCCTCCGCAAATAAATTTAGAAATACCTTCAAAAATTCCTAAGGATTTCTTTAGGAAATCGCTTTAGGAATGTTTGCGGAAATTTGTTTAGGAAATCCTTCGAACTTTTGTTAAAGAAATTGCTTCATCAATTATTCCAGAAATTTCTCAAATAAATTCTTCCAGTCTTTAGAAATCCCTTCGGAAACTCTAGCAAGAAAATGCTGGAGTTCTTACGAAATTTCTTCAAAACTTCATCAAGATATTCTTTTGAACTTTTTTTAAAATTCCTTTGAACATTCCTCCGGTAGCTTAATTAGAAATTCCTTGAGAACTTCGGATATTCCTTCAAGATTTTTATTCGGGAATCACTTCTGAAATTCTTTTAGGATCATTCGGAAATTACTTTATAAGCTCTTTCATAAGTTTCATGAATTTTTTTCAATGATTTTCCAATTTGAAATTTCCTTTAGAGACCCTTCCGGAAATTCCTTTAATATTTCCTATTTCACTTTTTTTAATTCTCGGAAAAATTCTTCCATCAAAATTGCCTGCCAGGAATTTTGGAAGTAATTTAATATGGTTTTACTAAAAGAATTTACGAAGGATTTCCCGGAGGAAGTTTCTAAGGTATTTCCGAAGAAATTTTCAATATAATCAATTTAAAAGGAATTTCTAACAGAACATCTGAAAAAAAATCTGAAAGAATTCGTCAAGGAATTTCCGAAGATATTTTTTGAAATTTTTTATGAGTGCTTAAAAAAAGTCTTGAGGAATCTCCAAAGGAATTTCTGGATTTATTTCCGAAGTAATTTCCAGAGGATTTTCAAAAAAATCCCTAGAGTAAATCTCGAAAAATACTTGAAGGAATGTCCAAAATAATTCTAGTACAAATTTAATGTCGGAAATTCAGGAGTTCCGTTAGCAAATCGTTCGGAAACTGCTAAGGAAGTTCCTAAAATTTTGTCCTAAATTTGTAAAAAAGATTTTTGCTGGAAATACCGCAGAAATTACTGGAGAAATATCAGAAGGAATGTAATTTCCGATGATATTTTTGTATTGGAAGTTTTTTGGAAGAACATTCCAAAGAATTTCTAGAGAACTTTTCAATAAATTAGACGATTGCATTGCATTTCATAGACGGTAAAATGCAATAAAAATTTTGTAATATTCGAAATTGCCTGACATTTTTGCCTTTCTCGAACAACAACAAAAAAATCCAAATATAGGGTCAATGCATATTAAATAATGCAAAAATATAAAAAATGATAGAATGCGATCTAGACCCCTAAAGTGGTTTTCTGACCATTCTAATGTGATTTTTTAATACATTTTATGATGCACGAGAAAGGCACCATCCCCGTTTGGTGGATTAATCTGTTTTTTGCCTTTCTCGTACAACTAAGTTGTACCGAAAGGCTATCATTTCACTCCAAATTCGAAATTTTGATAGAAGTCCCGGGGACCCATAGTGTTATATACCATTCGACTCAGCTCGATGAGCTGAACAAATGTCTGTCTGTCCGTGTGTGCGTGTGTGTGTGTGTGTATGTGTGTGCGTGTGTGTGTGCACAAAATGCCATAAAAAACATTAGCCAAATTTTCACATAGAAACTCTTAACCGATTTTCTTGCAACAAGTTGCATCCGACAGAGACTAAACCGCTGTTGATCACTATTGAATTTCATAATAATTGCAAATTGCAAAAAGAGATAATATTAAAATAGTGATGAGACATAGTTACATAGAACAATAATGTGTTATGAAAAATGCTTTGCATCTATGAATATTTTATCCGTGGCTTCCCATTAAGAGTTTCATCGCACTATAAAGATGCTCATGTTGCACGCATTTAGGCGTAAGTATGCTCTTCGTTCAGTTTCATAGTACTATGAAATTGTCCGAAAGTCAAAATTCGAACATAGGAAATTCGAGAAACTTTTGGCAGCGCCATCTGTCGTCTACTAGTGTAAATTTTCTATCATAACATTAGACGGTGTAACTGTTTTGCCTTTCTTGTACATCATCGAGGTGTAAGCATAAAGGCTACATGTATTACCTTTTTGCGCGAGAAAGGCGCCATCACCGTTAGGTGGATTAATCTGGGTTTTTTAAATGATTTATCGCTTGATTGATTGATGCCTCCAACTGTAGTTCTTACTACTGACGCCAAATTATAAATGAACCAATTACGCCAAAAATGGTGGTGCCCTACCATTACCAGAGCTCTGGCGCCGCCAGTAGTGGTCGCAGTTACCTCCCGCGGATGGAACCGCTACCGGACGCTGTCGACCGACCTCCTTGGAATCTCGAACGAAAATGACACGCGCGCGAAACATGGCTCTTTTTATGCACAGAGAACATGAAGCGGTGGACGGGTTAGCTTCGCCTTAACAGTAAATGTGAAAACGCATAATCAAAATATGCTACCATATCGTTTAACGAAGGGGTGGGGCTAATGGTGTTACTTTTTTAGATGCAAGAAAGCTGCTAACTCACGGGTGTGTCATTTTGAACGAGATTTCGCTGTTTCTACGGTGTGGCGATGGCGTCGGTTGCGCTCGCAGCGGCATCAAGTCACTTGATTCAAGTGGAATTTTCTGGACGGTGGTTGACAGCGCGGTTGCTACAGAAAATTCGGTGTGGCGATAGTGGGTAGTGGCTAGAGATGTCGCAAATTAATCGATTACTTTTGAATCGATTATTACCCAACGATTAATCGATTCAATAATCGAGAGGAATCGTGAGTAATCGATTAGTTACTAATCGATTAATCAGAATTTTACGACATCATAAGGATGTCGAAAATTAATTGATTATTTCGATTAATCGATTCATCGTTGTGATAATCGATTAATTTTGAATCGATTACTATACAATGATTAATCGATTCAATAATCGACAAGAATCAAGAGTAATCGATTAGTAACTAATCGATTAATCGGGATTTTACGACATCTCTAGTAGTGGCATCCATAACGTCAGAGACGATCATCGATGGTGGAGTGGCCAATCATCGGCGGTTGGGCCGATAGCAGCACTCATGAAATTTTTCGCATCGGTGGTGTCCACAGAACTGGGTGGTCGGGAAGCAGCATTCAAACTATTGAGAAGTTGCTGATAGTGATTAGAAATATTATTGGAAATAGGCCAACCATTACATTCCGAAGAAAGTGGCCGTTGGCGAGTGCTTGCTGCAAAAGCCTATTGACGTCTTCATCGATTTACTAATTTTCAAATTTTCATTTTACACCCTGTATCCGAGCCTTTCCCTTAGACGTAATTTACGTAAAAAATCTGCTTTCTAATTCAGTCCGGACATTCTGTTGGTTTCCAATCAACAAAGCTCTCGGCAATGTATAACACACATCGAAGTCGATCGCCGCGCCTAAACCTTGGGCGGCCACAAGACGGTAGATTAGTCCAAGACTATGCGCAGCAGCTGGAAGTGACACTTCGAATGGATAAGCAGCAAAGCAGTTTCCCTTGAAAATGGCTAGAGAGATATTCGGTCCGCCATTGGTATCAACCATTGAATTAGCACGGTGACCCTAGATCAGAGAAATGACTGGTATCACGATTAATGTGAGCAGTTAGTGGAGTAGAATAATGCAGCATGGGCGAGATTTTTGCTGCATCGTACGAGGGCGAACTAGGCACGATACAAACGGGCACTAAACAGACAAAACTCGATTTCCGGAGGAAAAAGTGCCAGCAGGTGCATCGGGACTGTGAGACTGTGTACCGCGCTAATACTACACGAAAGTTCTATGAGAATTTGAATCGGCTACGTGCCACAACATATCAAGTGTAAGGACAAAAACATGAGCCTCCATGGCATGGTAGCAACACTACGAAAGAGCACCTGAATGATGATGTGGCAGACAACGATGGAGATATGAAGACGAAGCTGGGAGCACGCGTACAGGACATACAATTTCAGCTTCGGATATCCAGAAAATCCAGGAGGAGATTAACCGGCTAGAAAGCCTCTGGGGTTGACCAACTACCAGGGGAGTTATTTAAACACGACGGTATGGTACTGGCTAGAGTGTAGCACTGGGTATTTTTTTGTCTTTATTTGAGAGGATTTCAGCCCTACGCGGCTCAGCTCTTACACACTGGGTAATTGACCATTCCCGTATTTTTTTAAAGATTAGCCTAACATCGAGTTTTTTAGGCCAGTTCACACGTGCAGCACTTTTTCGGTCTTTGTTTTAGATTTTTAAAATAATTAGAGGCTTCAAAAAATATGGGCTCTTCGGGAAAGATGAACTAAAATAAGCCAAAGAATCGACTAAGATAATAAAACGTTCGCGCTAGACTCAATGTTAGTCAATTTGTTAGTTACCGCATTATTTGTAAGGCTTTTGTCAATTAATTGGTGGAAATTGTACTCCGTATGAATATAGCGGTGATTAACAAATTGACTGCCATCAAGTAAGTTTGTAAAAAAGGAAACAGTTTATGTTTGTTAAGATTAATATTAAAATAAAACAGCAGACCCTTACAAAGATTCCACCCTGGATCGAAACATCGGCGATGAAATAAAATTGACAACGCTATTATTCACGAGTGAAAGCACCTCCGAACATCAAATAATAATAAATAACAATACGCACTATCGGTAAAATTTTTAAAATTCCGATAAAATGAGTAAATATGCCACTATCTCAGCGTAACCTTCCGCCGTCAAAATGTAAGCAGCAATTTTGCATATAATGGTAATGCATGGTTTTAAATATCACAAAAAAAATCCTTTTACTCTATTAAAACGCCCACCCTCACAGCGGAATATCTATAACACCACTGTCTACACAATTTGAAAGCTTCTCCTTCGCAACTCAACGGTATAACTATCCAGATGTACAACAATTTGATACAGCGTGACTGGTGCGGCGACCCGTAAAAATAAATAAATCAACTTTCTCCTTCCTCCACTATCTCTGGTATCACACAAGGATTCGCAAGAACATACACTCGCGTTCGCTCCTTCAACATCGGAGGTGGTGACACACATTTGCACGTGACCTGCCCCCCCTTCTACTTCTATGGCATGCCTTGCCACATTTCATCTCGTCTGCAGTTATGGATAAAATTGAATCAATTTTCTATTTCAGGCTCCCTGCGGTTCTAACAGTCAACAGAACGAGCGGAGTTGAAGGTAATTGGGGTTGGAAATAACCCAATGTAGCAGCTATCTAATCTATCTCGGGAAACACTTCTGTACGCTCCACACACGGACAATATTGATGTGGAAAGTGGGATATAGATTGCAATCGAGTTGCTTCGTCATATTCTTCAAGATATGATTTTCTTTCGCTCGTAAGAACACCAAGACGGCCGCCAAGATTGGGCGCAAACCACCATAACCGATAGATGGATGAACGGATGGATGAGTGGATAAATGGATGGGTTATTCCATTTAGCCGAGTCAGGATACACAAGCTTCGTAATAGTTCAACTATGCGCTTTTGTAATGAATTCTGAGTACTCATCTGGCTCAAACAGAATCTGCATATCAACCAGATGGAGCCGGCGTTTTCTCAGCTACGGTATGGAGGAGAGCGAACTCGAGCATAAACTTGTTGTCTTTCACATCCAATAATGCTTGAAAGTAATTAGATTTACAACCTGGATGAATAATGGGTTTCGCCTTGTATGAAAGACGGCCGATTCTATCTACGGGATGGGATTTACTGGAAGGAAATTTCCTCATGCCTTGATTGATATTTGCTTTTACTGACATAAGGACTTTGTGGTTTGTTTTGTGGTAGCTGGCAACATGTGTGTGTACTCAATTAAGTACATAAGGCTAAACAAGATCCAACAAGCTGATTGATTAATAGCAAATCCGAACTTCATACGTATAACAATAATTAAGCATCGGTTGACCAACATCTTGGAACAGGAACTATGAACAACGAACAAGCAAAACTTTTATTAAGACATAAACTTAGATGTTTCAATTTGTTTTTAGTACCTACTCAAATATCAAAGAATACTTTACAAAATCCATGAAATTTTAATCCTCCAAACTAAGTAGGTATATTTGTACCGACACAAAGTAGTGGTAGATGGCTAACAGTATGGCTTCTCAAACTTTGTGTACAAAGTCTTTCAAACGGATCCACAAGATTACTCAATTTTGGGTTTCTTTTAGAGTCCACCATTAGTCGGGCTCAAAAGCAAAACCATGCTGAAATTATTGGCTGGGTTCGATTCCCGGTTAGATCTAAAAAAATCCGGGTTGAAAATGGTCTTGACTTCCTGGGAATCAAAGGATCATTGTGTTAGCGTCATCATGATAGACGAATGCATAAATGGCTTAGAAACCTCGCTGTTAATTACTGTAGAAGTGCTTGCTGCGATGCGGCAATGACAAAGTGGAGGATGTTGGCATTAATGAGAAGAAGAAGTAGATGAAGTAGAAGAAGAATAAGAAGAATAAGACAAAAAAAGGTTCCTTTGATTAACTCGTGGTGGGTGGCCTCTCTTGAACCTCTTCCAATCATGTACTTCGTCAACGTTTTGATCACTAATCCGAACGTTTTAGCTTCTTTCTTCACCATTTCCATAATATCAATGTCTTAGGCGAAACAAAATAGATCAACGGATTTCGTGGACCCGTGTTAATCACTGCACTTCGTACCCTCCAAAGCGATGTTGAATAGCAGGCACGAAAAACCATCACCTTACCGTAACCCTTTTTAAAAAGACTCGGAAGCCTCCTATCAAAAGGCTCGGAAGCCCTCTTTCAAGAGGCTTCGAAGCCTCCTTTCAAAAGGCTCGATAGCCTCCTTTCCAAAAACTCGGAAGCCTCAAATCAAACGTCTCAGAAGCCTCCTTTCAAAAGGCTCCGAAGCCTACTACCAAAAGGCTTAGAAGCCTCCTTTCAAGAGGCTCGAAAGCCCTCTTTCAAGAGCCTCGGAAGTCTACTTTCAAGAGCTTCGGAAGCCTACTTTCAAGGGGCTCGGAAGCCTCCTTTCAAAAGGCTCGGAAACCTACTTTCACGAGGCCCGAAAGCTTCCTACAATAGGCTAAGAAGTCTCCTTTCAAGAAGCTCGGAAGCTTCCTTTCAAAAGGCTTTGAAGCCTCCTTTCAAAAGGCTTAGAAGCCTTTTCCGGCTCGGAAGCCTCCATTCAAAAGTCTCAGAAGCATCCTTTCAAAAAGCTCGGAAGCCTCCTTTCATAATGCTCGGAAACCTCATTTCAATAGGCTCGGAAGCTTCCTATCAATAGGCTCGAAAGCCTCCTTTCAAAAGGCTCGGAAGTCTCCTTTCAAAAGGCTTAGAAGTCTCCTTTCAAAAGGCTTAGAAGCCTCCTTTCAAGAGTCCCGGAGGCCTTCTTTCAAGAGCCTCGGAAGCCTCCTTTCAAGAGGCTCGGAAGCCTTCTTTTAAGGTGAGTTACGGCGGCGTCCAAAAATGGCAGCCACAATGGCCGTGCTATCCCTCACCTCGCGTTTTTGCTCGCACAAATGTGAATATTTAGGCGGTTAGCACATCTGGAAACCATTTTTTCGTGTATGCTGCAAGTGAGCAAAGGTGAAAAACTACTTTCCGTTTATGTCTGTCGTTTACTTTTCGAGTTATGTGCCCTTCAAAGCGCTATGTAGAATTTTAATTGGACTCCAACGCGATTCACCTTAAGATGCTCGAGTTTCGGAAGCCTCCGTTCAAGAGGCTCGGAAGCCTCCTTTCTTGAGGCTCGAAAGCCTCCTTTCAAGAGACTCGGAGGTTCAGAAGCTCGAGGTTCGGAAGCCTCCTTTCAAAAGGCTCGAAAGCCTTTTTTCAAATGGCTAGGAAGCCTCCTTTCAAGAGGCTTCTTAAGCCTCTTTCCAAAAGCCTCGTAAGCCTACTTTCACGAGGCCCGAAAGCTTTCTTCAAGAGGCTCAGAAGCCTCCTTTCAACAGGCTCGGAAGCTTCCTTTCAAAAGGTTTTGAAGCTTTCTTTCAAAAGGCTTAGAAGCCTTCTCCAGCTCGGAAGCCTCCATTCAAAAGTCTCAGAAGCCTCCTTTCAAAAGTCTCAGAAGCCTCCTTTCAAAAAATTCGGAAGCCTCCTTTCAAAAGGCTCAGAAGCCTCCTTTTAATAGGCTCGGAAGGAAGCTATCAATAGGTTCGGAAGCCTCCTTTCAAGAGGCTCGGAAGCCTCCTTTCAAAAGGCTTAGAAGCCTCTTTTCAAGAGTCCCGGAGGCCTTCTTTCAAGAGGCTCGGAAACCTTCCTTCAAAAGGCTCGGAAGTCTCCTTTCAAGAGGCTCGAAATCCTCCTTTCAAGATGCTCGAAAACCTCCTTTCAAGAGCCTCGGAAGTTTCCTATCAAGAGGCTCAGAAGCCTACTTTCAAGAGGCTCGGAAGCCTCCTTTCAAGAGGCTCGGAAGCCTCCTTTTAAGAGGCTCGGAAACCTCCTATCAAGAGGCTCGGAAGCCTCCTTTCAAGAGGCTCGGAAGCTTCCTTTCAAGAGGCTCGGAAACCTCCTTTCAAAAGGCTGGGGAGCCTCCTTCCAAATGGCTTGGAAGCCTCCTTTCAAGAAGCTCGGAAACCTCCTTTCAAGAGGCTCGAAAACCTCCTTTCAATGAGCTCGGAAACTTCCTTTCAAGAGGCTCGAAAACCTCCTTTCAAGAGGCTCGAAATCCTCCTTTCAAGAGGCTCGAAAACCTCCTTTGAAGAGGCTCTGAAGCCTCCTATCAAGAGGCTCGGAAGCCTCCCATCAAAAGGCTCGGAAGCCTCCTATCAAGAGGCTCAGAAGCATCCTATCAAAAGGCTCGGAAGCCTCCTTTCAATAGATTTGGAAACCTCCTTTCAAGAGGCTTGGAAGCCACCTTTCAAAAGGCTCGGAAGCCTCCTCTCAAGAGGCTCGGAAGCCACCTTCCAAAAGGCTCGGAAGCCTCCTTTCAAGAGGCTCGAAAACCTCCTTTCAAGAGGCTCGAAAACCTCCTTTGAAGAGGCTTGGAAGCCTCCTATCAAGAGGCTCGGAAGCCTCCTATCAAAAGGCTCAGAAGCCTCCTTTCAATAGGTTTTGAAACCTCCTTTCAAGAGGCTCGGAAGCCACCTTTCAAGAGGCTCGGAAGCCTCCTCTCAAGAGGCTCGGAAGCCACCTTCCAAAAGGCTCGGAAGCCTCCTTTCAAGAAGCTCGGAAACCTCCTTTCAAGAGGTTCGAAGACCTCATTTCAAGAAGCTCGATAACGCTCCTTTCAATAAGCTCGAGAGCCTCCTTCCAAGAGTCTCGTAAACCTCCTTTCAAGAGGCTAGGAAGCCTCCTATCAAGAGGCTCGGAAGCCTCCTATCAAGAGACTCGGAAGCTTTTTTTCAAAAGGCTCGGAAGCCTCCTTTCAAAAGGCTCGAAAGCTTTCATGGCAATCGGCATAAAGTGCGCTTCATGGCAATCGGCATAAACTGCGTTTTACTTCGTTTTATGCTATCCCGTTTTATGCGCAAAAAGCGGTTCTACAGTAATTAATACATGAAGCTTTCAAATAAAAACGTAACGAAAAATGTCGAAAAACTTTGAAGCGAGGTCAGAAATCTGAAAAACAAAATGACTGTGATGAAAATTTGCAGAACTACCAAACACTCGTTTCGAACAGCACGTTGTTCTAATCCTTCAACAAGAACAACTGATGCAAATCCGGGTTGGTTCCACATCCAAAAAAGTGTCACCCATGTTGAAATTTATTTCCGAGAAAAAGGACTCGAATTCATCAGCGTGGTCAAACCGACACCCGAAATAACTACACACAGATGGGCACATGGCTAACAACATATAGGGGGACAATATAAACAAAAACTTACCGGCTTCAGTTGTTGGCGCCGAATGCTGGGGGTCCGAGGAGGATGCATCGTCGGTGCGAATCGCTCGGAAGCAAACACTCGTTAGCAGTGTGACGAAAAGCAAACATTTTCCGAATTCAATTTTACATACTTTCCCCGCCGACGAGGAAAAGTTGGCCACCATTTGGGGCATCCTTTTTTCACTTCAGCACTTGTACCAGTTCTCGTTTCTATTTCCTCGGAATCTGCAATTGCTTCTGCATTAGGGTGTGCCAAACTTACTCAATGTTGGAAAAACATGGTACTCAATCTTAGAATGAAAGATATCCAAAAAGCATTCCAGTGTGGCTATTATTATTGTGGCTATCTTATGTTCTTTTTACAATTTTATTGTTTACTTTTAAATTAGCAAAATTTATTTACAGCTCGTTCAATAGCCGCCAAGTTACGAAACCCGATGGAGGTCCTTCGTAGCTCAGTTCGTTAAATCACCATACTGAGGGTCGTAAATTCGAACCCATCCAAGGAAAGCTGTTACTTCCAATACAATTTTCCAACTGAATATTTTACATACTGTGCAGATGTACATCGATTTTTCAAAACATTGTAATAAATTAATTTTATGAATCTAATGAAGCCACTAAATTACTTGTCAATCTTCTTCAGCTAATTCGCAAATACGAAGCAAAATTCTTCACTCAACCAATAACAGTTCTTTACAGGTTTTTACAGTAGAGCAACTGAGAGGAGGAGATGGCGGCCATGTTTCACTCAAACTCTGACAGATAGCAATGGGGTTTTCCATAGGAGGGAAGAACAGAATTTGCTTCGACTTCGCGAATCGAATGCCTTAAATTCTCAGCGCATGTATTTTTTCTGAATGAAGAATTGATTTTCTGAAAGCCACTAAATTACTTGTCAATCTTTTTCAGCTTATCGAATGCCTTAAATTCTCAGCGCATGTATTATTTTCTGAATGAAGCTTCATGATTGTCCAACATTTTTATGGATTCCTTAAAGACACCCTACTCTGCATACACCAACAACTTTCCCATCATCCACCCACCTGCACTGGATATCGGTGCGTCAACGGTGCTTATTCGATGAAATCTGATTTCTTCCACTTGGCAGACGATTTCCGTGTGTTCGCTCTAGCGCAGCGTCGACAGCACCGTATCGTCGTAAATGGCAGGCAGAGATGGTAAAAGCCTTCCGAATATGTTTGCTCAGGCAGAAGCTGTCACTGATTGTGCAAACATCGGCTGGGGCAATAATATTCCAAAGTGATATGGAAATATAATCCCCGCCGTGCCGCGTCCGTTGTCACACTCAGCCGACTGGAAGAATACGACGACGACGTATGAAATGACACTACTGTCCTCGGGGGATCTTCACTGATGTGGACTAGCGGCTGAGCTTTTGTGTCAAACAGCTAGGAACGGTGGGTGAAGTGATAGAATGTGTATCCTGGAATGGAAGAAACGAAGAAATTAACTTAGTAGAGAAACATAGCAGGGGTACCTTGGTACCAGGTATAGAACAAAATAAACCCCTTCAACAATCCAAACCGAACGATAGCAAACCATGGAGGGTATTTTTAGTATACGACCAACGGACATATATCGGTGTGGAAGCTGTTCGGTTTCATGGGTAAAACAAATGCGGATGTTTTTTTTAGACTTTCGCCTGAGCGGATATTGGATGTCCGTAGGATATATTTAGGTGAGATGTCAATATGAGCAACAAAAAAAAACTACCCAATGAAAATGACAATAATGTTAGGTAACAATGACGTTGTCCAAATATTTGAAAAGTTTTTCCCTACATATTATTTTAGTCACACGTGGCGTACCTCATGTACATTGTACATGAACATAAAAGCATAAAGAAGAACACAACATGTATTAAAGAACAACTAATTGGGTACAATCAATCTTAAAATATACAAAATACATTTGATAAAAACTAAACCCGTAGGATAGATGGTTGTTTTTTTATAAGAACATTTCGCAAGTTTGTGATCTTATACCAGAGAGAGGCTCCAAACAAAAGATTTCGTTCGGACTATTCAAATCGAAATCCCATACAATTCGTTTACAATCAAATGTTCTATTTAAATATTGATTCATTTCGAATCTCAAAAGTTGACAATGAAAAAACCCGAATCACGCAGACTGCAACTGCAATTGAAATTGAAAACTAAAAAGCTTCTAAATATCAAATGGGTGTCAAACGGAAATTCAATTCAAATTGGAAATTTTTTTATTGTTTATTTTTCCTGTTTCTGCCTCTACGGTCATATTTTTACAGGATGTAGCGGTCTTTGAAGCTCTATTAATCTTGTCCCGCGCATAAAGTACACAGGTTGAAAAACAACGGAATCATTGAATTCATCATGGGTGTCGACACTGCACGTTGCTCAGGGCGACATGATTTATTCTGTTCGATGGCGATGAAGAAGGCTTGGTGACATTTTGATCCGGTTTTGTGGAATGGGGTTTTCGAGCCACGAACATTCGCTGAACTGAACCATGTGGTAATGAGATTGCATTGGAATCGGTGCAGCATTTTATGGGACCTTTGTGATTGATTTCCCGAGAAACAAGTCAGCATTCGTATGTACTCCCAATAACACGATGGAGACGCAGGATGATTTGATTGGCTGAAAATTTGCCTTGAATCAACCAGAACTTATGTACAAATCTCGCGCTTAGTTTCATAGGGGCGTAACTGTATTGATCGATTTCGCCTTGTCGATGTTTTCTTTTTATTCTTCTTCTTCTTCTTCTTATTGGCATTACATCCCCACACTGGGACAGTGCCGCCTCACAGATTAGTGTTCATTAAGCACTTCCACAGTTATTAACTGCGAGGTTTCTAAGCCGGATTACCATTTTTGCATTCGTACATCATGAGGCTAGCACGATGATACTTTTATGCCCAGGGAAATCGAGACAATTTTCAATCCGAAAATTGCCTAGACCGGCACCGGGAATCGAACCCAGCCACCCTCAGCATGGTCTTGCTTTGTAGCCGCGCGTCTTACCGCATGGCTAAGGAGGGCCCCAATTTCTTTTTATTATTTACTTTTATTCTTTTTATTATTGTACCGAATTCCACTAGTTTGTCGATGATTTTATGGTTTGGTGTGATAAAGGATGATTGTATCTTGTACCAGAATCAATAATCACGGTTGTAGCTTTTGAAACAATTGAGTTGGGCCGATACAAATATTTAAAAACAATTATGTCTTCCCTTTTCCCTCGTTTTTTTTTGCCCAAAGATTTTATTTTGAGGGGGCAGCAACAAAAAATCGGACAATTTTGAGAATTTTCGAAACATTCTTTAAAAATCCGAGAAGTTTTATTGATTTTTTTCCATTTTAATATTTATTTTTTATTATCCACCCCCCCTTTGACCTTTCGTAGACCAGTAGGACATAATTTAAATAAAATATTTGTAACGGCCTTATTAACAAAATACAAAATCGATTAAGAGAAATCGATCAATACAGTTACGCCCCTATGAAACAAAGCGCGAGAAATGTTCGTGTTGATAGTTAGATATATGACTCTTACGGGAAGCTGAAGTACATTCTCGAAAACAATAATCCAACGTGCAGAGCATGAAGGAGAACTATGACGACTATCAACGAGTACTTAGGTACGTATTACGAGCAGCCAGCAGCAATCAGTTTCAGAGTCAAGGTTCCCCCAAACACACGCGAAGGAGTTCTGTCGCTTGGCGATTGCGATTCTGTCGCCTTGGTATGGACACATAAATGGAACATTGTTTGCAGCAACCCAACGATAGAATCGCGGCGACTAGTTGTCGTCGTTGCGGCGATGAAATCGCTTTAGTCTGGGGGAGCCTTTAAGGTCCCCCCAAACACACGCGACGCGATTTTGCCATTTGGCCACTGCGATTTTGTTGCTGTTGGTATGAATGGAACCGTAAATGGAACAATGCCTACATCGACCCAACGATAGAGTCGCGGCGATGAAATCTCTAAGGCGAGCATTTCGTGATTAAGTGAATTCCCACGGAAATTCTCACAATTTGTTCAGGGATTCCTTTGAAAATTCGCACGGGAATTCCTCTGAAAGTTGCTAAGCGAAAACATCCGGAAATATCTACGCGTATTATTTTGAAAATTCTTTTATAAATTTCTCCGAAAAATTTCCGGAAACTGCTCCGATAATGTCTGCGAGCATTCTTCCAATGAGATTTTTTTTTAAACTTCCACACGAAATTTCAAATTAATTGTTAACTCCTCAAACAATTCCCGTTGCAATTCCTTTGTAAATTCCTACAAAAAATCCAACTAAAATTACTTCCGGAAATGCCCCAGAAAAGTATTAGGATAGAGTCGTTTTGTCACTTGACCGAAGGCCGTTCGATAATTATTTGGTTGAATTTGTCTATTTGCTCAGATCGATTAACTGTTTTTATTAAACGCTTCTTTGTTCGAAACACAACAGATATATTAACTACATTTATTCACTAAGAAACTAGAACAAAAAATATAATGTGATCGTTTGGCTGGAGCCTTGTTGATCGAATGCCTGATGATCGCTGTTCCTTCTATCATCGTTTGTTTCTGGGCTGTGTAGAAGCCACAATCGGTGAAAGAGAGAACCGCCGTGAAGTGTTTCGAGCTGCGAAACTGGCCTTTAACAAGGCCGCCATAAGAGAGAGTGTTTCGACAACCTATGCGAAGGAACCAATGCGAATCCGTGGGGTGACGCCTACAGGATAGTGATGGCCAAGTCTAAAGGGAGCTCTTCCCCGGATAGGATGACGAGGATTATCGAGGTACTCTTCCCGTCCCGAGCCACAAGTCCCTGGCCTCCTGCACCGCAAGGCAATATAAATGCGGCCGAAATGGTGGCTCCGGTGACAAACGAAGAGTTACTCGCGGTGGACCAAATCCATGGTAACGAACAAAGCTCCAGGGCCTGATGCAATTCCGAACAGCGCTCTCGCGTCAGCAATCATAGCGAATCCGAACATGTAAAGGCTAGCTATGCAGAGATGCCTAGATGAGTGTAGATTCCCCGAAAGACGGAAGACGGAAACTGGTGTTGTTGTCAAAATCCGGGAAGCCGCCGGACGACCCATCGACGCATTGACCAATCTTTCTTATAGACACGACAGGCAAGTTGCTAGAGAGGATCATCCTCAACAGGCTGACTCCGTACTCAGAGGGTACGAACGGCCTGTCAAGCAATCAGGCAAAGGTAAGTCCACGTTGGACGCTATTTACTCGGTGGTAAAGACCGACGAAATAGTGATCCAACAAAAAAGGCGAGGTATTCGATACTGTGTGTTCATAGTGAGACTTGATGTGAAGAACGCATTCAACAGCTCAAGCTGGGATGCCATCGCGCTCTCGTTACACCGGCTTAGCCTGCCGGTGGGCTTGTACCTGATTTTGGAAAGCTATTCCCAGAACCGTGTACTATTATACGAGACCGATGCCGGTCAGAGAAGCATACCTATTACCGCAGGAGTTCCGCAAGGTTCAATACTGGGCCCGGTATTATGGAACCTTATGTATGACGGGGTTCTAAAGCTCTGGAGGGAACCTGGTGCTAAGTTCGTCGGCTTTGCCGATAATGTATCCTTGGAGATCTACGGAGAGTCCATTCCCGAGGAAGAACTTACCGTAGCACACGCGATCAGCGCGGTGGAGTATTGGATGAGTCGGTTCAACATACAGTGATTCACGTGGGTGAAGTCGCGATAGCATCAAATCGGAGTTTGATGCTCCTTGGGGTCGTAATAGACGACAAGCTTACCTTCACCAGCCATGTCGACTATGCGTGCAATGCGGCTTCGACTCCTGTTGCGACATTATCGAGGATGATGTCCAACAGTTCCAAGGTGTGTGCCAGTAGACGTAGGCTACCGGCAGGCGTTGCCTTTTCTATTTTTAGATACGGCACACAGAAGGACCAATCTTCAAAAAGACGGTCAAAAACCATTTTTTCAAAATGATCCAAATTGATAACTTGAGTCATGGGTTGTTAGTAGAATACTTGAAGATGATGTAAACATAGATTTAAGTCATTTTATTTGGGTGTATCTTACCTTTACAGTCAATTCAAGTTGAGCATTTTGTCGATTTTTAATTCTATTAAATCTTGTAACATTTATCTTACTGCTTCATTATGTTGGCCACAACGTATACATCGCCCAAACCTATTATATTTGGCACCATTACAAAGTGTAGCCCTAAAACTAATAAAGCCACGCTTAAACGTTCGTAAATTATTTTTGATCGCGCAGAAAGTACTCGGTCTTTATTATGTATAAAATTATTATTGTATTATCTTCTTGCTGTATTCATTGTAAAATTCAAAAAGGTACCCATCGGTACCCATCAATGAAATTCACACTGAAGCTTCATTTTTTGTCAGGAATCCAATCCTGAAGAAATTAGGTTCCGCCACCCTCCGCCCGCTCAGTTATTTCGGTTTTACTGACGGTGGTCCTTTCGGCCTTGCCAATCAATTTTGATAAGTGCAGCAACGCACAATTTGTTTTCACTTCTCTTTCTACTTCTCATTTGCCCCAATGCAATGGTGTGACATCAGCTTAAAATTGTCTAGGGGTCGTACACTTATTTCGTGAGCATTTTTTCTGTGGTTTTCGACGCCCCGTCCCTCATGTAAGATTTCTTTCATATAAATGGTTTTTTTTTATTTACATGGTCCGTGAGAAAACGATAGAAGCCAACCCCCCATAAGTGCTTACGTTATATATGAGCGCCCCCTAGCACCATTTGTTCTTGTCTCACGCATACTTTTGTTAGGGAAATACCACGTGATCATTAGTTCTTACAGGCTCCTGCGCTCTGAGATTTTGAAAATATTGATAATGAAAGTAGGATAAATTATCAAGTCATGTTATGTCTAATCGCGATGGATAATTTCGAGAGAGGATTTTATTTTATCCCTTACTTCTAATTTTTCAAACTTACCCTGTAAAAATATCATGAGTTTTTCACATGAATCGTAATATCAAGTAACAATTTGGGCCTCTACAGCTTTACTTCGTTTAGGGACGAAACAAAACCTATTCCATATGTTTTCAATTTCTACGGTGAGGCGGCTGAAATCGGTAATTAAATACTCATAGAAAAAGAACACCACATTGATATTTGATGGGGCACCACTTGGTGCAAGCACGTTGTCTTAGAGAACTATAGCGTGCTTGCGACGACTGGTGCCCCACCTCTCGCTCCGATAGTTGTACTTTAGCTTACGGGTCGTTGATGCCGAGAAGATGAACCATCTATTCAATGAAAAATCACAATATGTGGCCTGCTAGACCATTTTATTCACTTCTAACATTTATGACCGTCTTTTTTGGAATTGGTCCCACTGTGCGTCAGTCCGTCTTGGGCGAGAGCTCTGGGGATAACCAGTTACCTGCGGAAGCTGGAGAGCACGTACCGCTAGATGTGTCTCAGAGTGATATCTGCCTACCACCAGGGTTGTTAACGTTAATCAACGATTAACATCGTTGACGTTAATTTTTCGAAATCTTAACGTCAACGACGTTGCGTTGAATGTTTTGAAAATAAACGTTAATGTCAACGCAAAGCATTGAATCAACATCAACGCCAACGTTGATTCCATCATTAATTTTCTCAAGAAGCAATGCATCGTCGGAAGCGTTGTCATGGTTAACGATTTGATAAACAAGTGAAAATTTAGGGATGCCAATCCAAACCAAACTTATACTTTGTCACTAAAAAGGTGCTCGTGGTACGGGAGTGAAACTGCCGGGTGCTACCGACTTCGACATTACAAAAATAGTTCATTTATTAGTACCGGATTGTAATTTTGTACATTATGTAAATATTGTGGAACTGCTTTACTAAGGTTTCTGTTAATCAACGGGATAATTAACGCGAAACGTAATGTTAATTAAAGAATTTCGTTAACGTTAACGTTAACCAGGGCATTAAGCGAGCCATCGAAGTTTGCGTTGAACGTTAATTTAACGTCAACGATTCAACGTAACTCCGTTAAACGTTGATTAACGTTAACAACCTTGCTACCACACGATATCACACACGCAGCCTGCGTGATTGCGAGCATGATCCCAGTCGGGCTTGTCATCCGGGAAGACGAGGAGTGTTTCGAGGTGCGTGGCACCAGAGGAGCCCGCGAACGCATCAGGGTGACTTAGGTTTCCAGATGGCAGCGCGAGTGGGATAACTCTTCTAAAGGTAGGTGGACCCACCGGCTGATACCTAACATACCGAGCTGGGTGGGGAAACTCCATGGGGAAGTTCACTCCATCTTACACAATTCCTGTCAGGCCATGGCTGCTTCCGGCAGTACCTGCACAGGTTTGGGCACGAGGAGAGCCCCGTCTGCCCAGACTGCCTAGGTGTTGATGAAACTGCAGAGCTATGCTAGACGTTTGCGGTCGGGACACAACCCCGGATACCCTTATCCAGAGGATGTACCAATCGGTGGAGAAGTAGGTCACCCAAGTAAGCCTCATACGGATCGCCAAAAAAATGTAATTTGGCAGTCTCTCGACTGTTCGCTGTGGAAAGTGAGATCTGAGAGAAGAAGTAGGAAACGGGAAGAGAGAAATATAAAAGAGACATCTCTCTCATTTCTCACTTTTGATCTTTACTGTGTTCTTTACTGTTAAAAGTTAGAAATGCGAAGTGAGAAATGAGAAATGAGAAATGAGAAGTGAAATGTATCACGTTTAACTTCTCACATCCCATTTCTCACTTTTTTATTTTTCAATCATTACTTCTTACTTCTTCTTCTTCATTGGCATTACATCCCCACACTGGGACATTGCCGCCTCGCAGCTTAGTGTTCATTAAGCACTTCCACAGTTATTAACTGAGAGGTTTCTAAACCAGGATACCATTTCTGCATTCGTATATCATGAGGCTAACACGATGATACTTTTATGCCCAGAGTAGTCGAGACAATTTCCAATCCGAAAATTGCCTAGACCGGCACCGGGAATCGAAGCCAGCCACCCTCTGCATGGTCTTGCTTTGTAGCCGCGCATCTTACCGCACGGCTAAGGAGGGCCCCTTCTTACTTATCGCTACTTATTCTTACTTCACATCGTGAGAAATGGGAAGGGAAAAATGCGAAATGAGATTAATATTAATAAAGGAGTAGGAAGTGAGTAATGAGAAGTGTGGAATGAGAATGAAGAAAAGAGTTAGGACACACATCACTACTCACTTCCCATATCTGATTTTTGTCCTCTCATTGTGAAAAGTGAAAAATGAGAAGAAGGGAATGAACAGTGAGAAGATATAGTTGCCAGTTGGGATATTTAACTCTTTACTCACTTCTCATTGTAAAAGTGAGGAATGGAACATAAGAAACGAGGAGTGAAAAGTGAGACGTCTTACTTAACGATGAGAAATGAAATGGGATGTCTTACCTATAACTTCTCACATTACATTTCTTACTTCTTACTTCCCAATTGTGTCTTCTTACTTTTCACTTCTCAAGGTGAGAAGTAAGAAGTGAAACGTTATAAGTGGAAAGTAATAAACGTAGTTTGAATGTTTCAAAAATATGTAATAAAGCAAAAATTGAATAAAAAATAGATTTACCTTCTACGAAATCTATATACATAAAATGATTTTCTGTCTGTCTGAACTTTATAGACTCGGAAGCTACCGAACCGATCGGCGTAAAAATTTGTATGCAGAGGTTTTTGGAGCCACGGGAGGTTCTTAAAATGGTTCGAGACGAATCCCCGCTTTGAAAACGGGGCTCCCATACAAATGAAACACAAATTTCTTCATAACTCGAGATGTAATCAGAGAATAAATCAATTTGGGCGAGACGGAGTTCGCCGGGTCTGCTAGTTTAAAATAAATTATGGAAAATGAGCCGGATTTGAAAATGTTCGTCCGCTTCATTATATTGTTGTTCAGGCTGACGTGTCCTGATTTTCGGGAAATGCTGCAACTGCAGAAAAAAACGGAACTCTGTAAAAAAACAAATTTCTAGAGGAATTTACAATCAGCTTGTTGTCACAAAATTTTGGAAACCTAAAAAATTTCTCAATGAAAAACACATTTCAGCAAACATAGCATTCTATTTAGGACAATATAAATAACATAAACCAGAAAATGTCGATTTAAAAAAAAAATAAAATCATTGAAAAAACGGAGCAAACTAAAGATTTTTCAGATCCGTCGTAATCAGTTCAATAATTAGGCCTGAAAACGGTACTGTCTAGTTAAAAATGATACATTTGGTCAGCCTAAATGTCAGGTATCTATGCATATTGGCGTACTGTAGAATTCGATTCCTATGCCCTTGTATAGAGAAATTATTATCGTTAGGCGGAAAGCTACCTAGTAGTCCACTGGGTTTTGTGTTAGTATCCTGCCAGTAACATAATGCTAGGTGTTAAGTGCTCTGTTGGTGCCCCTTTGGTTCTAAGAGGATTCCTACAGACCTTTTTCGAAGATACTTCGAGCATTCCTCAAGAGAGTTCTAAATGGTTCCTACAAACATTTATGCTGGAAGTCCTCCAAAAATGCTTACTCCGGATATTTCTACGAAAATTTAAAACTAAACGAAAATTCTTCTGGAAATTAAATTTGTAAGTAAATTACTTCGAATAGCCGAAAAATGGTTCGTAAATTCCAACGAAATATGAACGGGGAATCTCGTTGACAATTCTCTTTTGTCATGATTCCACACCCTAACTTTCATCTACTCAGTGACTGCGTAAAATTGTATTGCCTTCTCTTTTTTCCCACGGAAATTTAACTCAATTTCCATTAAAAGCAGAACTACTCATAGTTTTGAGGCACTGAGTAAGTGAAAGTTAGCGTTAGTTCACGTTAGCGTGAAACCATGGGATTCACACACATACAAATATTTCGAATCTCTGCAAATCATCTTTTTTGCCATTCTCGTACAACAAAGTTGTACTCAAAGGCTATAATTTCACTCCAAAATCCAAATTTTGATTGGAGGCTCGGAGACCCATAGTGTTATATACCATTAATGAAAAATTAACGTAGGAATTTCTGAACGTACCCTCGTGAGCACTTTTGGGGAAGTTTCGTTCAAAGTTCCAAAGAACTTCCCGTTGAAATTTCCGTTACATTTTCCGTATAAGCAACGAAAGTAAGATTAAATCAAAAACCTAGGATACCTAGGATGTTTTTACTACATCGGCTTTTTTAATTATTATTCTTCGCCTTCTCATGGCAGATATTAAAAACATGTGGTATCATTGACGTTTGAAGACTAAAACAATGAAAACGTAATTCATACTTGATTATTTTTCAAATGATTGTTCGACTTTGAATCACAAGCAGGCGTCGCTGTCGGAATAGCCTGTTCGTCAAACGGCAATATGGGATATTGAGGAGTGAACTATCTTGTACTTAATGGCCAAGAAACCATTAGCACAGGAAAAGCTTATAATACTATTCGTACACAAACGGGCGCGAACCATCGCATCGTATTATTGCCGACCTGAAGAACTTTTCTTCAGTGTCATTGCTATTTGAAAACATTGAGCACCTTCTCAATGATGTCAAAATCGTGCGACTGCCAACGAATTGCCAACATTTGTAAGTCGAATACGGCATTGTCACAAAAAATTCACCATCTTTGTGACGAGAGGCGTATTTGCCTACAAAATGACGTGGTTCTTTTAACAAAAAGTACCGAAACATTGGCACCATCGAGCCAAGAATCAAAACTTCAAGAAATTCACGACGAAGTAAAATTAGTGTCCGCGAATATATTCGCCCCACAACTAAACACAGCGGGAACCAGTGCTTGCCAGCCGAAATCTCTAGAGGAAGAAATAACAGAAAATAGTACTGCCGTTATCTGAAAAAGTGACGTATGCGCCAAATTACGACATACTAGTTTTTCATTTTTCTGTTAAGGAACACGATGAGTATTAGGGTTCCCCTACACATACGCGGTGCGACAGTCGCGATGCGATTCTATCGCTTGGCGACAGCGATTCTGTCGCGGTTGGTATGGGACCGTAAAGAGAACATTGCCAGCAGCGACCGAACGATAGAATCGCGGCGACTAGTTGTCGCCGTTGCGGCGATGAAATCGCTTAGGTCTGGGGGAGCCTTTACTCGTTAACACCATTTTCGGAAAATGGTTAAAACGTCACTTTTTCAGATTACGGCAGAGTAGCCACCCCGCTTCAACAGTGCGCACAACAGCAGCTGCAACCAGACCCCCTATCGCCCACTAAGAATAAACTTGCGCCTAATGCCATTGCTGAGCGTCGTGCAAAAATGTTAAGTACTGATGCTCAAGTAAAAGGAAGTTGGTCTACGCATATCAACGAACCCTGCTGGAAATGCTTTCATGGTGGGGAAATGAAATGTAGGTGGAGCCCAGACTGGAAAAAAAATGGAACATAAACGGCGTCAGCAGAACATCACCATTCAAAACAAACGTCTCATTAACATCACCAATACCCAAGGCAGCAATATCAAAACCAGTGGTGGAGATACTCGCTTCACGAGTAAGAAAAGAGTGTAATTGGGCCTACCAAAAAATGCCACACTCTCGCGAACCTTCTGCCTGCATTTTTCTGGCGCTTGCTTTGTTCGCAAGTACGGACAGAGCAAAGAGAAAAAGCAGGGCAGCATTTTGTTCGGGAGTAAAAATCACGGTCGCGAGTATTTGTGGTTATTTTGAATACAATGGATAAATTTCACTTGTGATAAACAGAATAACTATAAAAAGGTGTTCTTGCTCGAACACCTCGAACATCCGTGATAAACATGTTCCGAAGTTGTTTTATGACATTTTGCCAATTAACCCAAAATGACTCGCGAAACTTCACGAACATTTTTCGGGGTTCGTTTTCTGTTTTCTCTGCGAGTAGTAGGTGGGCAAGAAAAGGTAAAACAAGTGTTCGCGAGTATTTTGCATTGCCTACTTCTCGTTTTGTGAGCAAGGTTCACAGATTTCCACCACTGATCAAAACCAACATCGTTAGCAAGACGAATGTCAAACGAACCAATGAAATGGTTAAGGCCCGATGCCCACGTAGCGTCTTTTTCCCAGCTGAGTGCATACGGTGTTAAAAGGACGCATGTGTGCATTGGGAAAAGCGGTAACGCAGCGTCGTCGCACAGATGCACACCTGCGTTTTTCAACGCCACGTGCACGCAGCGTTGAAAAAAACGCTACGTGGGCATCGGCCCTAAACGACCTAAACGACGCAGTAAAAGCAACAACAAATCAAATGACAAGCAACTACTGCTAATGGCAAAAAGACAATTTTCTGGTCCTCCAATAACAATAGAACATCCAATTGCAGCTCTATCAGCTCCTAGAGCAAAATTTTTCATCCACTTTAAGAAGGGTGAAACCAACTGTCCAACTGAGAAATCACAAATGGAACCACAACCACCTTACGCTAATACTCAACAGCAACGGCAGCAGCAGCAACAACAGCATCATCATCAGGAGCAGCAACTACAGCAACAAGAACAACCACCAAATCCTGACGGCCAATTCGAACTAGACCCAATGAGACCACCCGCAATAATCTACGGAAGACGACGGGTGGTTCCTAAAGCCAGACTACGTGGCGCTACCATCATGAGGGTTGTTTGGTTGTATCTTGCGTACATGAAAGACCAGCCCCCAAATGTATGCATCGATGGAATGACGCCAACCAGCATCAAGATGCTTCTTGCATCTGAAGGACTACCATCGTCTCCTGAACACCTTCATCGCATATTCACCGAAGTGCATCGGGAATATGGAGTTGGGCCAGTTGAAGCCGCAGCAGACCTGCAGTCTTATCGCCAATACCTTTCGAGTGAGCGGACACATCGCTTGCAACAGCTAAGGGAGAGCTCAACCAGGTTCCACTCTCCTCCTTCCCCCAGAAATTTTCGCAAGTAAGGACGCCTTCTTCGCCTGAAGTAAGTAGCACTATTTCTTTGACCGACGAGCAGCCAAAAACTTCTTCAGAATTTAAACAGAATTTGATTGAAGTTTTGATATATTGTCAAAATTTCAATCGCATGAAAAGTTCAGCTAAAATTAAGGAAATTTATAAAAACATTTTGTGCACGTATTTTTCGGCCATTTTGGCTACCGAAACTAGCTGGGACGAAAGCGTAAAAAGTGAAGAAGTTTTTGGAAGTGGCTTTAATGTATTTCGAAATGACAGAAATTTTTATGTGTCCAATAGAAAATCAGGTAGGGGAGTTCTTGTAGCTATTTCGACTACTCTTAATTCAGAGATGATTTCTACATCTAAATTTAAAGAATTTGAGCTTGTTTGGGTGAAATCATACATCGCACGTGAAATACACGTGTTTACCTCGGTGTATTTTCCACCTGACCATGCTCATAAAAGCACGTATGAAAGATTTTTTCCAATGTGCTGAACAAATTTTATCACATCTCCCTTCAGAGGAAAAATGAAGCGTTTCACACAGCAATCGAATATTCTTTAATCTTTCACGCCCACCAAAGACCCAACGACTATGAGTACGAGGAAGTCTTCGAATACCATTCAGCAGACTATGAAAGAATTAAACTAAGATTAAATAGTATTAATTGGCAGTCAATTATAAAGAATAAAGGAAACCTCGATACTGCTGCATACACTTTTAACGAAACTTTACAGCAAATAATTAAACAAGAAATTCCACTAAAGAAAAACCCAGATTAATCCACCTAACGTTGGTGGTGCCTTTCTCGCATTTAGTTAAGACACCAACCTTATATGGGGTTTATATGGTCCGATGTACCATTTTCTTCATAACTTTTGAACGCAATGACCGATCGTTATAAAATTCAATAGTGATCAACAAGGCTTTGTCGAATGAAACTTGTTGCGAGAAAGAGAACGATCGCGAGGTCGGCCGAAGTATTGTGTTCTGCATTGCGCGGCCGGTAATAAAATTAATCAGTTCAATGTGTGGTCTCTCTTGTTTCGGAATATCAGCAAACATAGCATTCTATTTAGGACAATATAAATAACATGAACCAGAAAATGTCGATTTTTTTTAAATAAAATCATTGAAAAACGGAGCAAACTAAAGATTTTTCAGATCCGTCGTAATCAGTTCAATAATTAGACCTGAAAACGGTACTGTCTAGTTAAAATGGTACGTTTGGTCAGCCTAAATGTCAGGTATCTATGCATGTTGGCGTACTGTAGAATTCGATTCCTATGCCCTTGTATAGAGAAATCTTTATCGTTAGGCGGCAAGCTACCTAGTAGTCCACTGGGTTTTGTGTTAGTTGCCTGCCAGTAGCATAATGCTAGGTGTTAAGTGCTCTATTGGTGCCCCTTTGGTTCTAAGAGGATTCATACAGACCTTTTTCGAAGATACTTTGAGCATTCCTCAAGAGAGTTCTAAATGATTCCTACAAACATTTATGCGGGAAGTCCTCCTAAAATGCTTACTCCGGATATTTCTACGAAAATTTAAAACTAAACGAAAATTCTTCTGGAAATTAAATTTGTAAGTAAATTACTTCGAATAGCCGAAAAATGGTTCGTAAATTCCAACGAAATATGAACGGGGAATCTCGTAGACAATTCTCTTTTGTCATGACCTACACTCTAACTTTCATCTACTCAGTGACTGCGTAAAATTGTGTTGCCGTCTCTTTTCTTCCCACGGAAATTTTACTCAATTTCCGTCAAAAGCAGAACTACTCATAGTTTTGAGGCACTGAGTGAGTGAAAGTTAGCGTTAGTTCACGTTAGCGTGAAGCCGTGGGATTCACACACATACAAATATTTCGAATCTCTGCAAATCATCTTTTTTGCCATTCTCGTACAACAAAGTTGTACTCAAAGGCTATAATTTCACCCAAAAACCAAATTTTGATTGGAGGCTCGGAGATCCATAGTGTTATATACCATTAATGAAAAATTAACGTAGGAATTTCTGAACGTACCCTCGTGAGCACTTTTGGGGAAGTTTCGTTCAAAGTTCCAAAGAACTTCCCGTTGAAATTTCCGTTACATTTTCCGTATGAGCAACGAAAGTAAGATTAAATCAAAAACCTAGGATACCTAGGATGTTTTTACTGCATCGGCTTTTTTAATTATTATTCTTCGCCTTCTCATGGCAGATAATAAAAACATGTGGTATCATTGACGTTTGAAGACTAAAACAATGAAAACGTAATTCATACTTGATTATTTTTCAAATGATTGTTCGACTTTGAATCACAAGCAGGCGTCGCTGTCGGAATAGCCTGTTCGCCAAACGGCGATATGGGATATTGAGGAGTGAACTATCTTATACTTAATGGCCAAGTAACCATTAGCACAGGAAGAGCTTATAATACTATTCGTACACAAACGGGCGCGAACCATCGCATCGTATTATTTCCGACCTGAAGAACTTTTCTTCAGTGTCATTGCTATTTGAAAACATTGAGCACCTGCTCAATGATGTCAAAATCGTGCGACCTCTACAATTGCCAACATTTGTAAGTCGAATACGGTATTGTCACAAAAAATTCACCATCTTTGTGACGAGAGGCTTATTTGCCTACAAAATGACGTGGTTCTTTTAACAAAAAGTACCGAAACACTGGCATCATCGAGCCAAGAATCAAAGCTTCAAGAAATTCACGACGAAGTAAAATTAGTGTTCGCGAATATATTCGCCCCACAACTAAATGCAGCGGGAACCAGTGCTTGCCAGCCGAAATCTCTAGAGGAAGAATTAACAGAAAATAGTACTGCCGTTATCTGAAAAAGTGACGTATGCGTCAAATTACGACATACTAGTTTTTCATTTTTCTGTTAAGGAACACGATGAGTATTAAGGTTCCCCCAAACACACGCGATGCGACAGTCGCGACGCGATTCTATCGCTTGGCGACAGCGATTCTGTCGCCGTTGGTATGGGAGCGTAAATAGAACATTGCCGGCAGCGACCGAACGATAGAATCGCGGCGACTAGTTGTCGCCGTCGCGGCGATGAAATCGCTTAGGTCTGGGGGAGCCTTTACTCGTTAACACCATTTTCGGAAAATGGTTAAAACGTCACTTTTTCAGATTACGGCAGAGTAGCCACCCGCTTCAACAGCACGCACAACAGCAGCTGCATCCAGACCCCCTATCGCCCACTAAGAATAAACGTGCGCGTAATGCCATTGCTGAGAGTCGTGTAATTTTTGCTAAGTTCCGATGCTCAAGTAAAAGGAAGTTGCTCTACGCACATGAACGAACCCGGCTGGAAATGCCTTCATGGTGGGGAAATGAAATGTAGGTGGAGCCCAAACTGGAAAAAATTGGAACATAAACGGTGTCAGCAGAACATCACCATGCAAAACAGACGTCTCATCAACAGCACCAATACCCAAGGCAGCAATATCAAAACCAGTGGTGGAAATACTCGCTTCACGAGTAAGAAAAGAGTGTAAGTGGGCCTACCAAAAATTCCATACTCGCGAACCTACTGCCTGCATTTTTCTGGCGCTTGCTTTGTTCGCGAGTACGGACAGAGCAAAGAAAAAAGCAGGG
Organism: Armigeres subalbatus; assembly: GCF_024139115.2. Classification (NCBI taxonomy): domain Eukaryota; kingdom Metazoa; phylum Arthropoda; class Insecta; order Diptera; family Culicidae; genus Armigeres; species Armigeres subalbatus. Next base: position 344,308,620 of record NC_085140.1, on the reverse strand, counting down.
CAGCATTTTGTTCGGGAGTAAAAATCACGGTCGCGAGTATTTGTGGTTATTTTGAATACAATGGATAAATTTCACTTGTGATAAACAGAATAACTATAAAAAAAGGTGTTCTTGCTCGAACACCTCGAACATCCGTGATAAACATGTTCCGAAGTTGTTTTATGACATTTTGCCAATTAACCCAAATGACTCGCGAAACTTCACGAACATTTTTCGGGGTTCGTTTTCTGTTTTCTCTGCGAGTAGTAGGTGGGCAAGAAAAAGGTAAAACAAGTGTTCGCGAGTATTTTGCATTGCCTACTTCTCGTTTTGTGAGCAAGGTTCACAGATTTCCACCACTGATCAAAACCAACATCGTTAGCAAGACGAATGTCAAACGAACCAATGAAATGGTTAAGGCCCGATGCCCACGTAGCGTCTTTTCCCCGCTGAGTGCATACGGTGTTAAAAGGACGCATGTGTGCATTGGGAAAAAGCGGTAACGCAGCGTCGTCGCACAGATGCACACCTGCGTTTTTCAACGCCACGTGCACGCAGCGTTGAAAAACGCTACGTGGGCATCGGCCCTAAACGACCTAAACGACGCAGTAAAAGCAACAACAAACCAAATGACAACTACTGCTAATGGCAAAAAGTCAATTTTCTGGTCCTCCAATAGCAATAGAACATCCAATTGCAGCACTATCAGCTCCTAGTGCAAAATCTTTCATCCACTTTAAGAAGGGTAAAACTATCTATCCAACTGTAAATTACAAATGGAACCACAACCACCTTACGCTAATACTCAACAGCACCGGCAGCAGCAGCAATAACAGCATCAGCAGCAGCAACTACAGCAACAAGAATAATCACCAAATCCTGACGGCCAATTCGAACTAGACCCAATGAGACCACCCGCAATAATCTACGGAAGACGACGGGTGGTTCCTAAAAGCCAGACTACGTGGCGCTACCATCATGAGGGTTGTTCGGTTGTATCTTGCGTACATGAAAGAACAGCCCCCAAATGTATGCATCGATGGAATGACGCCAACCAGCATCAAGATGCTTATTGCATCTGAAGGACTACCATCGTCTCCTGAACACCTTCATCGCATATTCACCGAAGTGCATCGGGAATATGGAGTTGGGCCAGTTGAAGCCGTAGCAGACCTGCAGTCTTTTTGCCAATACCTTTCGAGTGAGCGGACACATCGCTTGCAACAGCTAAGGGAGAGCTGAACCAGGTTCCACTCTCCTCCTTTCCCCAGAAATTTTCGCAAGTAAGGACGCCTTCTTCGCCTGAAGTAAGTAGCACTATTTCTTTGACCGCCAAGCAGCCAAAAACTTCTTCAGAATTTAAACAGAATTTGATTGAAGTTTTGATATATTGTCAAAATTTCAATCGCATGAAAAGTTCAGCTAAAATTAAGGAAATTTATAAAAACATTTTGTGCACGTATTTTTCGGCCATTTTGGCTACCGAAACTAGCTGGGACGAAAGCGTAAAAAGTGAAGAAGTTTTAGGAAGTGGCTTTAATGTATTTCGAAATGACAGAAATTTTTATGTGTCCAATAGAAAATCAGGTAGGGGAGTTCTTGTAGCTATTTCGACTACTCTTAATTCAGAGATGATTTCTACATCTAAATTTAAAGAATTTGAGCTTGTTTGGGTGAAATCATTCATCGCACGTGAAACACACGTGTTTGCCTCGGTGTATTTTCCACCTGACCATGCTCATAAAAGCACGTATGAAAGATTTTTTCCAATGTGCTGAACAAATTTTATCACAACTCCCTCCAGAGGAAAAATGAAGCGTTTCACACAGCAATCGAATATTCTTTAATCATTCACGCCCACCAAAGACCCAACGACTATGAGTACGAGGAAGTCTTCGAATACCATTCAGCAGACTATGAAAGAATTAAACTAAGATTAAATAGTATTAATTGGCAGTCAATTATAAAGAATAAAGGAAACATCGATACTGCTGCATACACTTTTAACGAAACTTTACAGCAAATAATTAAACAAGAAATTCCACTAAAGAAAAACCCAGATTAATCCACCTAACGTTGGTGGTGCCTTTCTCGCATTTAGTTAAGACACCAACCTTATATGGGGTTTATATGGTCCGATGTACCATTTTCTTCATAACTTTTGAACGCAATGACCGATCGTTATAAAATTCAATAGTGATCAACAAGGCTTTGTCCCCTGTCGAATGAAACTTGTTGCGAGAAAGAGAACGATCGCGCGGTCGGCCGAAGTATTGTGTTCTGCATTGCGCGGCCGGTAATGAAAATTAAACAGTTCAGTGCGTGATTTCTCTTGTTTCGGAATATCAGCAAACATAGCATTCTATTTAGGACAATATAAATAACATAAACCAGAAAATGTCGATTTAAAAAAAAAATAAAATCATTGAAAAAACGGAGCAAACTAAAGATTTTTCAGATCCGTCGTAATCAGTTCAATAATTAGGCCTGAAAACGGTACTGTCTAGTTAAAAATGATACATTTGGTCAGCCTAAATGTCAGGTATCTATGCATATTGGCGTACTGTAGAATTCGATTCCTATGCCCTTGTATAGAGAAATTATTATCGTTAGGCGGAAAGCTACCTAGTAGTCCACTGGGTTTTGTGTTAGTATCCTGCCAGTAACATAATGCTAGGTGTTAAGTGCTCTGTTGGTGCCCCTTTGGTTCTAAGAGGATTCCTACAGACCTTTTTCGAAGATACTTCGAGCATTCCTCAAGAGAGTTCTAAATGGTTCCTACAAACATTTATGCTGGAAGTCCTCCAAAAATGCTTACTCCGGATATTTCTACGAAAATTTAAAACTAAACGAAAATTCTTCTGGAAATTAAATTTGTAAGTAAATTACTTCGAATAGCCGAAAAATGGTTCGTAAATTCCAACGAAATATGAACGGGGAATCTCGTAGACAATTCTCTTTTGTCATGACCTACACTCTAACTTTCATCTACTCAGCGACTGCGTAAAATTGTGTTGCCGTCTCTTTTCTTCCCACGGAAATTTTACTCAATTTCCGTCAAAAGCAGAACTACTCATAGTTTTGAGGCACTGAGTAAGTGAAAGTTAGCGTTAGTTCACGTTAGCGTGAAACCATGGGATTCACACACATACAAATATTTCGAATCTCTGCAAATCATCTTTTTTGCCATTCTCGTACAACACAGTTGTACTCGAAGGCTATAATTTCACTCCAAAAGCCAAATTTTGATTGGAGGCTCGGAGACCCATAGTGTTATATACCATTAATGAAAAATTAACGTAGGAATTTCTGAACGTACCCTCGTGAGCACTTTTGGGGAAGTTTCGTTCAAAGTTCCAAAGAACTTCCCGTTGAAATTTCCGTTACATTTTCCGTATGAGCAACGAAAGTAAGGTTAAATCAAAAACCTAGGATACCTAGGATGTTTTTACTGCATCGGCTTTTTTTAATTATTATTCTTCGCCTTCTCATGGCAGATAATAAAAACATGTGGTATCATTGACGTTTGAAGACTAAAACAATGAAAACGTAATTCATACTTAATTTTTTTTCAAATGATTTCGACTTTGAATCACAAGCAGGCGTCACTGTCGGAATAACCTGTTCGCCAAACGGCAATATGGGATATTGAGGAGTGAACTATCTTGTACTTAATGGCCAAGTAACCATTAGCACAGGAAAAGCTTATAATACTATTCGTACACAAACGGGCGCGAACCATCGCATCGTATTATTGCCGACCTGAAGAACTTTTCTTCAGTGTCATTGCTATTTGAAAACATTGAGCACCTTCTCAATGATGTCAAAATCGTGCGACTGCCAACGAATTGCCAACATTTGTAAGTCGAATACGGTATTGTCACAAAAAATTCACCATCTTTGTGACGAGAGGCTTATTTGCCTACAAAATGACGTGGTTCTTTTAACAAAAAGTACCGAAACACTGGCATCATCGAGCCAAGAATCAAAGCTTCAAGAAATTCACGACGAAGTAAAATTAGTGTTCGCGAATATATTCGCCCCACAACTAAATGCAGCGGGAACCAGTGCTTGCCAGCCGAAATCTCTAGAGGAAGAATTAACAGAAAATAGTACTGCCGTTATCTGAAAAAGTGACGTATGCGTCAAATTACGACATACTAGTTTTTCATTTTTCTGTTAAGGAACACGATGAGTATTAAGGTTCCCCCAAACACACGCGATGCGACAGTCGCGACGCGATTCTATCGCTTGGCGACAGCGATTCTGTCGCGGTTGGTATGGGACCGTAAATAGAACATTGCCAGCAGCGACCGAACGATAGAATCGCGGCGACTAGTTGTCGCCGTTGCGGCGACTAGTTGTCGCCGTTGCGGCGATGAAATCGCTTAGGTCTGGGGGAGCCTTTACTCGTTAACACCATTTTCGGAAAATGGTTAAAACGTCACTTTTTCAGATTACGGCACACAGCAAAAAATATATTAATATGCTGCGACGTATTTTCGTGAAACGTACATGAAAATCCGACGTAATAACGTATTTTACGTAATATTGTGCAATATTGGCGCTTTATTAAATTCCTCGTCGCAACATTCAATTGAGAAAGTTCATTTCTCAGATACGTCGATCCAACTTTAAATTACCTGCCAAATAGGTGAATATCGCGAAATCAGCGTAATATTACCGCCACCATCAGTGATATCGCTTCATAATGCATGCTGTAATGTCAACAAAGCCGGCAGTCAGTCAGTTCAGTTTTCACTCCATTCTGTTCGCATTGGAATACAATTATCATTTAAATATTGTTAGTTTAATTGGCTTTTAAATACTAAATTAAGTCGTTAGGTGAATGAAATGTGACAACAGTGTTTCCGAGACCTGGAATTGTGAGAAAATCTGTTAATGGGTAAGTTTTGTATGACTCGGGCTGAAAGTCTCTTTAATAAAGACACAAAAAAAAAAAAGTTTTGTATGATTTGTTTGTACCCAGCCGGTGCATTTTATCATATCATTTTTCAGAGAGGCAAATGTCGAAAGGATGCTATGGAGCTGCAGAATTCGTTTATAACCACAAGGAGCTGGCATTGGAAAATGGATTTGTTTAGGTAAGTTTCTGAAAGATGATTTTTCTCATCGCCTGACGACTAATTGTAAATTTGTTTACATCAGATTCAAAATCGCCCTAATCGACCCAGAAACCAATCTCTACGCAATCAGACGTCAGTCTTTCCTGCAGAGCCAAGCTATCGAGATCCTTATAACCTTACCTCAACAAAAAACTATTTAGAACGGATCAGAAGCAGGAAAAATGAAACCGCGCAGGTAAGTTATAATTTCTGATCAACTAAAATATAACCTTGATCAGTACTGAACAGTTAATGAATTATTTAATATTTGTTACAGGTACGGAACAAATTGTCGGGTTCATGGTCCCACCTACTATCCGGTGCAAGAGCAATCAGTAGACTGAGACTTAAGGAAGTAGTTGCGAACGTAAAAAATTAAATCTTAAAATCTTAAAATCTTAAAATCTTAAAATCTTAAAATCTTAAAATCTTAAAATCTTAAAATCTTAAAATCTTAAAATCTTAAAATCTTAAAATCTTAAAATCTTAAAATCTTAAAATCTTAAAATCTTAAAATCTTAAAATCTTAAAATCTTAAAATCTTAAAATCTTAAAATTCAAAATCTTAAAATCTTAAAATCTTAAAATCTTAAAATCTTAAAATCTTAAAATTCAAAATTAAAATCTTAAAATCTTAAAATCTTAAAATCTTAAAATCTTAAAATCTTAAAATCTTAAAATCCTAAAAATTCAAAAATCTTAAAAATCTTAAAATCTTAAAATCTTAAAATCTTAAAATCTTAAAATCTTAAAATCGTAAAACCTTAAAATCCACAAATCTTAAAATCTTAAAATTCAAAATCTTAAAATCTTAAAATCTTAAAATCTTAAAATCTTAAAATCTTAAAAATCTTAAAATCTTAAAATCTTAAAATCTTAAAATCTTAAAATCTTAAAATCTTAAAATCTTAAAATCTTAAAATTCAAAATCTTAAAATCTTAAAATCTTAAAATCTTAAAAATCTTAAAATCTTAAAATCTTAAAATCTTAAAATCGTAAAATCTTAAAATCTTAAAATCTTAAAATCTTAAAATCTTAAAATCTTAAAATCTCAAAATCTTAAAATCTTAAAATCTTAAAATCTTAAATCTTAAACTTAAAATTTTAAAATCTTAAAATCTTAAAATCTTAAAATCTTAAAATCTTAAAATCTTAAAATCTTAAAATCTTAAAATTTTTAAATCTTAAAATCTTAAAATCCTTAAATCTTAAAATCTTATCATAAAAATCTTAAAATCTTAAAATCTTAAAATCTTAAAATCTTAAAATCTTAAAATCTTAAAATCTTAAAATCTTAAAATCTTAAAATCTTAAAATCTTAAAATCTTAAAATCTTAAAATCTTAAAATCTTAAAATCTTAAAATCTTAAAATCTTAAAATCTTAAAATCTTAAAATCTTAAAATCTTAAAATCTGAAAATCTGAAAATCTGAAAATCTGAAAATCTGAAAATCTGAAAATCTGAAAATCTGAAAATCTGAAAATCTGAAAATCTGAAAATCTGAAAATCTGAAAATCTGAAAATCTGAAAATCTGAAAATCTGAAAATCTGAAAATCTGAAAATCTGAAAATCTGAAAATCTGAAAATCTGAAAATCTGAAAATCTGAAAATCTGAAAATCTGAAAATCTTAAAATCTTAAAATCTTAAAATCTTAAAATCTTAAAATCTTAAAATCTTAAAATCTTAAAATCTTAAAATCTTAAAATCTTAAAATTCAAAAATCTTTAAAATTCAAAATCTTAAAATCTTAAAATCTTAAAATCTTAAAATTCAAAATCTTAAAATCTTAAAATCTTAAAATCTTAAAATTCAAAATCTTAAAATCTTAAAATCTTAAAATCTTAAAATCTTAAAATCTTAAAATCTTAAAATTCAAAATCTTAAAATTCAAAATCTTAAAATCTTAAAATCTTAAAATCTTAAAATCTTAAAATCTTAAAATCTTAAAAATCTTAAAATCTTAAAATCTTAAATCTTAAAATCTTAAAATCTTAAAATCTTAAAATCTTAAAATCTTAAAATCTTAAAATTAAAATCTTAAAATTCAAAATCTTAAAATCTTAAAATCTTAAAATTCAAATTAAAATCTTAAAATCTTAAAATCTTAAAATCTTAAAAATCTTAAAATTAAAATCTTAAAATCTTAAAATCTTAAAATCTTAAAATCTTAAAATCTTAAAATCTTAAAATCTTAAAATCTTAAAATCTTAAAATCTTAAAATCTTAAAATTCAAAATCTTAAAATCTTAAAATCTTAAAATCTTAAAATTCAAAATCTTAAAATCTTAAAATCTTAAAATCTTAAAATCTTAAAATCTTAAAATTAAAATCTTAAAATCTTAAAATCTTAAAATTCAAAAATCTTAAAATCTTAAAATCTTAAAATTCAAAATCTTAAAATCTTAAAATCTTAAAATCTTAAAATCTTAAAATCTTAAAATCTTAAAATCTTAAAATCTTAAAATCTTAAAATCTTAAAATTCAAAATCTTAAAATCTTAAAATCTTAAAATCTTAAAAATCTTAAAATCTTAAAATCTTAAAATCTTAAAATTCAAAATCTTAAAATCTTAAAATCTTAAAATCTTAAAATCTTAAAATCTTAAAATCTTAAAATCTTAAAATCTTAAAATCTTAAAATCTTAAAATCTTAAAATCTTAAAATCTTAAAATTCAAAATTCAAAATCTTAAAATCTTAAAATCTTAAAATCTTAAAATCTTAAAATTAAAATTAAAATCTTAAAATCTTAAAATCTTAAAATCTTAAAATCTTAAAATTAAAATCTTAAAATCTTAAAATCTTAAAATCTTAAAATCTTAAAATCTTAAAATCTTAAAATCTTAAAATCTTAAAATCTTAAAATCTTAAAATCTTAAAATTAAAATCTTAAAATCTTAAAATCTTTAAAATCTTAAAATTCAAAATCTTAAAATTAAAATTCAAAATTCAAAATCTTAAAATTAAAAATTCAAAATCTTAAAATCTTAAAATCTAAAATTCAAAATTAAAAATTCAAAATTCAAAAATCTTAAAATCTTAAAATCTTAAAATCTTAAAATCTTAAAATCTTAAAATCTTAAAATCTTAAAATCTTAAAATCTTAAAATCTTAAAATCTTAAAATCTTAAAATCTTAAAATCTTAAAATCTTAAAATCTGAAAATCTGAAAATCTGAAAATCTGAAAATCTGAAAATCTGAAAATCTGAAAATCTGAAAATCTGAAAATCTGAAAATCTGAAAATCTGAAAATCTGAAAATCTGAAAATCTGAAAATCTGAAAATCTGAAAATCTGAAAATCTGAAAATCTGAAAATCTGAAAATCTGAAAATCTGAAAATCTGAAAATCTTAAAATCCTAAAATCCTAAAATCTTAAAATCTTAAAATCTTAAAATCTAAAAATTTTAAAATCTTAAAATTCAAAATCTTAAAATCTTAAAATCTTAAAATCTTAAAATCTTAAAATCTTAAAATCTTAAAATCTTAAAATTTAAAATCTAAAAATTCAAAATTAAAATTCAAAATTTTAAAATTAAAATTAAAATCTTAAAATCTTAAAATCTTAAAATCTTAAAATCTTAAAATCTTAAAATCTTAAAATTAAAATTCAAAATTCAAAATCTTAAAATCTTAAAATCTTAAAATTCAAAATCTTAAAATCTAAAATCTTAAAATTCAAAATCTTAAAATCTTAAAATCTTAAAATTAAAATCTTAAAATCTTAAAATCTTAAAATTCAAAATCTTAAAATCTTAAAATCTTAAAATCTTAAAATCTTAAAATCTTAAAATCTTAAAATCTTAAAATCTTAAAATCTTAAAAATCTTAAAATCTTAAAATCTTAAAATCTTAAAAATCTAAAATCTTAAAATCTTAAAATCTTAAAATCTTAAAAATCTTAAAATCTTAAAATCTTAAAATTCAAAATCTTAAAATCTTAAAATCTTAAAAATCTTAAAATCTTAAAATTCAAAATCTTTAAAATCTTAAAATCTTAAAATCTTAAAATCTTAAAATTCAAAATTCAAAATTCAAAAATCTTAAAATCTTAAAATCTTAAAATTCAAAATTCAAAATTCAAAATCTTAAAATTCAAAATCTTAAAATCTTAAAATTCAAAATCTTAAAATCTTAAAATCTTAAAATTCAAAATCTTAAAATTCAAAATTAAAATCTTAAAATCTTAAAATCTAAAATTCAAAATTAAAATCTTAAAATCTTAAAATCTTAAAATCTTAAAATTCAAAATTAAAATCTTAAAATCTTAAAATCTTAAAATCTTAAAATCTTAAAATCTAAAAATTCAAAATTAAAATCTTAAAATTAAAATCTTAAAATTAAAATCTTAAAATTAAAATTCAAAATTCAAAAATTCAAAATTAAAATCTTAAAATCTTAAAATCTTAAAAATCTAAAATTAAAATCTTTAAAGTCTTAAAATCTTAAAATCTTAAAATTCAAAATTAAAATCTTAAAATCTTAAAATTCAAAATCTTAAAATCTTAAAATCTTAAAATCTTAAAATTCAAAAATCTTAAAATCTTAAAATCTTAAAATTCAAAATTAAAATCTTAAAATTCAAAATCTTAAAATCTTAAAATCTTAAAATTCAAAATCTAAAATCTTAAAATCTTAAAATTCAAAATTAAAATCTTAAAATTCAAAATTAAAATCTTAAAATTCAAAATTAAAATCTTAAAATCTTAAAATCTTAAAATCTTAAAATTAAAATCTTAAAATCTTAAAATCTTAAAATCTTAAAATCTTAAAATCTTAAAATCTTAAAATCTTAAAATCTTAAAATTAAAATCTTAAAATCTTAAAATCTTAAAATCTTAAAATCTTAAAATCTTAAAATCTTAAAATCTTAAAATCTTAAAATCTTAAAATCTTAAAATCTTAAAAATCTTAAAATCTTAAAATCTTAAAATCTTAAAATCTTAAAATCTTAAAATCTTAAAATCTTAAAATTAAAATCTTAAAATCTTAAAATCTTAAAATCTTAAAATCTTAAAATCTTAAAATCTTAAAATTCAAAATCTTAAAATCTTAAAATCTTAAAATCTTAAAATCTTAAAATCTTAAAATCTTAAAATCTTAAAATCTTAAAAATCTTAAAAATCTTAAAATCTTAAAATCTTAAAATCTTAAAATCTTAAAATCTTAAAATTAAAATCTTAAAATCTTAAAATTCAAAATCTTAAAATCTTAAAATCTTAAAATCTTAAAATCTTAAAAATCTTAAAATCTTAAAATCTTAAAATCTTAAAATCTTAAAATCTTAAAATCTTAAAATTCAAAATCTTAAAATCTTAAAATCTTAAAATCTAAAATCTTTAAAATCTTAAAATCTTAAAATCTTAAAATCTTAAAATCTTAAAATCTTAAAATCTTAAAATCTTAAAATCTTAAAATCTTAAAATCTTAAAATCTTAAAAATCTTAAAATCTTAAAATCTTAAAATCTTAAAATCTTAAAATTCAAAATTAAAATCTTAAAATCTTAAAATCTTAAAATCTTAAAATCTTAAAATCTTAAAATCTTAAAATCTTAAAATCTTAAAATCTTAAAAATCTTAAAATCTTAAAATCTTAAAATCTTAAAATCTTAAAATCTTAAAATCTTAAAATCTTAAAATTAAAATCTGAAAATCTGAAAATCTGAAAATCTGAAAATCTGAAAATCTGAAAATCTGAAAATCTGAAAATCTGAAAATCTGAAAATCTGAAAATCTGAAAATCTGAAAATCTGAAAATCTGAAAATCTGAAAATCTGAAAATCTGAAAATCTGAAAATCTGAAAATCTGAAAATCTGAAAATCTGAAAATCTGAAAATCTGAAAATCTGAAAATCTGAAAATCTGAAAATCTGAAAATCTGAAAATCTGAAAAATTAAATTAAAATCTTAAAATCTTAAAATTCAAAATCTTAAAATCTTAAAATCTTAAAAATTAAAATCTTAAAATTCAAATTAAAATTTAAAATCTTAAAATCTTAAAAATTCAAAATTAAAATCTTAAAAATCTTAAAATCTTAAAATCTTAAAATCTTAAAATTAAAATTAAAATCTTAAAATCTTAAATTAAAATCTTAAAATCTTAAAATCTTAAAAATCTTAAAATCTTAAAATCTTAAAATCTTAAAAATTCAAAATTAAAATCTTAAAATCTTAAAATTCAAAATCTTAAAATCTTAAAATCTTAAAATCTTAAAATCTTAAAATTAAAATCTTAAAATCTTAAAATCTTAAAATCTTAAAATCTTAAAATCTTAAAATCTTAAAATCTTAAAATTCAAAATCTTAAAATCTTAAAAATCTTAAAATTCAAAATCTTAAAATCTTAAAATTCAAAATCTTTAAAATCTTAAAATCTTAAAATCTTAAAATCTTAAAATCTTAAAATCTTAAAATCTTAAAATTCAAAATTAAAATCTTAAAATCTTAAAATCTTAAAATTCAAAATCTTAAAATCTTAAAATCTTAAAATTCAAAATCTTAAAATCTTAAAATCTTAAAATCTTAAAATCTTAAAATCTTAAAAATTCAAAATCTTAAAAATCTTAAAATCTTAAAATCTTAAAATCTTAAAATCTTAAAATCTTAAAATCTTAAAATCTTAAAATCTTAAAATCTTAAAATCTTTAAAATCTTTAAAATTCAAAATCTTAAAATTCAAAATCTTAAAATCTTAAAATCTTAAAATCTTAAAATCTTAAAATTAAAATCTTAAAATTAAAATTCAAAATCTTAAAATCTTAAAATTAAAATCTTAAAATTAAAATTAAAATCTTAAAAATTAAAATCTTAAAATCTTAAAATCTTAAAATTCAAAATTAAAATTAAAATTAAAATCTTAAAATCTTAAAATTAAAATCTTAAAATTAAAATTCAAAATCTTAAAATCTTAAAATTCAAAATTAAAATCTTAAAATCTTAAAATCTTAAAATCTTAAAATCTTAAAATCTTAAAATCTTAAAATCTTAAAATCTTAAAATCTTAAAATCTTAAAATCTTAAAAATCTTAAAAATCTTAAAATCTTAAATTAAAATTCAAAATCTTAAAATCTTAAAATCTTAAAATCTTAAAATCTTAAAATCTTAAAATCTTAAAATCTTAAAATTCAAAATTCAAAATTCAAAAATCTTAAAATCTTTAAAATCTTAAAATTCAAAATTAAAATCTTAAAATTCAAAATTCAAAATCTTAAAATCTTAAAATCTTAAAATCTTAAAATCTTAAAATCTAAAATCTTAAAATCTTAAAATCTTAAAATTCAAAATCTTAAAATCTTAAAATCTTAAAATCTTAAAATCTTAAAATCTTAAAATTAAAATCTTAAAATCTTAAAATCTTAAAATTAAAATCTTAAAATCTTAAAATTAAAATTCAAATCTTAAAATCTTAAAATCTTAAAATCTTTAAAATCTTAAAATCTTAAAATCTTAAAATCTTAAAATCTTTAAAATCTTAAAATCTTAAAATCTTAAAATCTTAAAATCTTAAAATCTTAAAATTCAAAATTAAAATCTTAAAATTCAAAATAAAAATCTTAAAATCTTAAAAATCTTAAAATCTTAAAATCTTAAAATTAAAATCTTAAAATTCAAAATCTTTAAAATCTTAAAATTCAAAATCTTAAAATTAAAATTCAAAATCTTAAAATCTTAAAAATCTTAAAATCTTAAAATCTTAAAATCTTAAAATCTTAAAATCTTAAAATCTTAAAATCTTAAAATCTTAAAATCTTAAAATCTTAAAATCTTAAAATCTTAAAATCTTAAAATCTTAAAATCTTAAAATCTTAAAATCTTAAAATCTTAAAATCTTAAAATTCAAAATCTTAAAATTAAAATCTTAAAATCTTAAAATTAAAATCTTAAAATCTTAAAATCTTAAAATCTTAAAATCTTAAAATCTTAAAATCTTAAAATCTTAAAATCTTAAAATTAAAATCTTAAAATCTTAAAATTAAAATTAAAATTAAAATTAAAATCTTAAAATTCAAAATCTTAAAATCTTAAAATCTTAAAATCTTAAAATTCAAAATTCAAAATCTTAAAATCTTAAAATCTTAAAATCTTAAAATCTTAAAAATCTTAAAAATCTTAAAATCTTAAAATCTTAAAATCTTAAAATCTTAAAATCTTAAAAATCTTAAAATCTTAAAATCTTAAAATCTTAAAATCTTAAAATCTTAAAATTCAAAATCTTAAAATCAAAATCTTAAAATCTTAAAATCTTAAAATTCAAAATCTTAAAATTCAAAATTAAAATCTTAAAATCTTAAAATCTTAAAAATCTTAAAATCTTAAAAATCTTAAAATCTTAAAATCTTAAAATCGTAAAATTAAAATCTTAAAATCCTAAAATTCAAAATTAAAATCTTAAAATCTTAAAATCTTAAAATCTAAAATTCTTAAAATCTTAAAATCTTAAAATCTTAAAATCTTAAAATCTTAAAATCTTAAAATCTTAAAATCTTAAAATTCAAATCTTAAAATCTTAAAATCTTAAAATCTTAAAAATCTTAAAATCTTAAAATCTTAAAATCTTAAAATCTTAAAATCTTAAAATCTTAAAATCTTAAAATCTTAAAATTAAAATCTTAAAATTCAAAATCTTAAAATCTTAAAATCTTAAAATCTTAAAATCTTAAAATCTTAAAATCTTAAAATCTTAAAATCTTAAAATCTTAAAAATCTTAAAATCTTAAAATCTTAAAATCTTAAAATTAAAATCTTAAAATCTTAAAATCTTAAAAATCTTAAAATCTTAAAATCTTAAAATCTTAAAATCTTAAAATCTTAAAATTCAAAATCTTAAAATCTTAAAATCTTAAAATCTTAAAATCTTAAAATCTTAAAATCTTAAAATCTTAAAATCTTAAAATCTTAAAATCTTAAAATTCAAAATCTTAAAATCTTAAAATCTTAAAATCTTAAAATCTTAAAATCTTAAAATCTTAAAATCTTAAAATCTTAAAATCTTAAAATCTTAAAATCTTAAAATCTTAAAATCTTAAAATCTTAAAATCTTAAAATCTTAAAATCTTAAAATCTTAAAATCTTAAAATCTTAAAATCTTAAAATCTTAAAATCTTAAAATCTTAAAATCTTAAAATCTTAAAATCTTAAAATCTTAAAATCTTAAAAATCTTAAAATCTTAAAATCTTAAAATCTTAAAATCTTAAAATTCAAAATCTTAAAATCTTAAAATTCAAAATCTTAAAATCTTAAAATCTTAAAATCTTAAAATCTTAAAAATCTTAAAATCTTAAAATCTTAAAATCTTAAAATCTTAAAATCTTAAAATCTTAAAATCTTAAAATCTTAAAATCTTAAAATCTTAAAATCTTAAAATCTTAAAATCTTAAAATCTTAAAATCTTAAAATCTTAAAATCTTAAAATCTTAAAATCTTAAAATCTTAAAATCTTAAAATCTTGAAATCTTAAGACCCTAAAATCTTAAATTCTTAAATCATGAAATTATAAATTCCTTAAAAAATTTAAAATTAAAAATTGAAAATTAAAAATAAGGAATTAAAAATTAAAAATTTAAAATTTAAAATTAAAAATTAAAAATTAAAAATTAAAAATTAAAAATAAAAATTAAAAATTAAATATTAAAAATTAAAATAATAAATTAAAATTAAAAATTAAAATTAAAAATTAAAATTAAAAATTAAAATTAAAAATTAAAAATAAAAATTAAAATTAAAATTAAAAATTAAAATTAAAAATTAAAAATTAAAAATAAAAATTACAATTAAAAATTAAAATTAAAAATTAAAATTAAAAATTGAAATTAAAAATTAAAATTAAAATTAAAAATTAAAAATTAAAAATTAAAAATTAAAAATTAAAAATTAAAAATTAAAAATTAAAAATTAAAAATTAAAAATTAAAAATTAGAAATTAGAAATTAGAAATTAAAAATTAAAAATTAAAAATTAAAAATTAAAAATTAAAAATTAAAAGAATTTCAAGAGAAATTTACGAAGGAACACCTTGAAGAGTTTCAGGAGAAATTTAAAAACTCTCAGAAACTCAGGGAGAGTTTTTGAAGGATTTTCTGAAGAAATTCCAGGTGGAATTTTCAGAGGAACTCTTGGATGACTTTCCGAAAAAAACTCTTTGATATATTTTCGGAAGAATTCCTGGTGAAATTTCCGAAGGAATATCTGGGGAAACTTCCAGAGGAAAACCTGGTGGAATTTCTGCTGAAACTCCTACAGGAATTTTCGGAAGAACTCCTGAAGGAATTTCTGGAGAAATATTTTTTGTAGGAACTTCTTATAACTTTTCGGAGCTATTCTTGAAGGAATTTCGGGATGAAGTCTAGGGGGAATGGTCGAATAAACTCCTGGAGGAATTGTCTAAGGAACTCTTGGAGAAATTAATGGAAGATTTCGTGGAAGAATTTCCTAAAAAACGGCAGGAGGGATTTCCCAAAAAACTTCATGAGGAATTCCTGGAAGTACCTGCCGAGCTATTTCGGAAGAAGGTTCTGAAGTCACTTGCGGAGGAACTCGATGAGGAATTTCCGAAGAAACTCTTGGAAGATTTTCAGGAGGAACTCCGGGAATAACTCTTGAAGGACCTTCTGGAAGAACTAGATGAATTTCCGGAACATTCTCTTGAAGAGTTTTCAGAAGAACTTCTGCAGGTTTTTTTCTGGAGGAATATCCGTAAGAGCTCCTAGAGGAATTTTTGGGGCAGTTCCTACCAAATTTTCCGGCGAAACTCACACACAATTCTTGGAGGAGTATTTTGAAGGACCTCTTGATGGAATTTTCGTAGAAGCTACTGAAGCAATTTTCGGAGTAGGCTACTGGAACTATTTCCGATGGAACCCATTTAGGAGAAGCTCCTGAAAGATTTACATGAGGAACTCCTGGAATAATTTTTGAAGGACCTTCTGGAGGAACTCCTGGCGGAATTTCCGGAAGAAATATTGAAGAGTGTCCGGAGGAACTTCTGCAGGTATTTCTGGAGGAATATCCGAAGGAGCTGCTGGAGGAATTTCTAGACAAATTCCTGAAGGAATTTCGAGGGGGAGTTCCTGCCGAAATTTTCGTAAAAACTTGTGGATGATTGTTCCGAACAAATTTCCGAAGGAACCCTTGAAGGAATTTCCGTAGAAGCTACTGCAGGAATTTTCGAAGTAATTCTTAGAGGTATTTTTGGAAGAATTCCTGAAGGAACTCGTGGAAGAATAGTGGAAGAACTCCTTAAGGAAATTCCGAAGGAGTTTTTAGACAAATTTTCGTAGAACGGCTGAAGAACTTTTCGAAGGATTTCTTGGAGGAATTTCGGGATGAAGTCTAGGGGAAATTGTCGAATGAGGTCCTGTAGGAATTTTCTTAGGAACTCCTGGAGGAATTAATGGAAGAATTCTTGGAAGAATTTCCTAAGAAACTTCTGGAGGAATTTCTGGAAGTACTCGCCGAAGTATTTCGGAAGAATGTTCTGAAATCATTTCCGGAGGAATTTGTTGAGAAATTTCCGAAGAAACTCCTGAAAGATTTTCAGGAGGAACTCCGGGAGTAACTCTTGAAGGACTTTCTGGAAGAACTCCTGGCGGAATTTCCGGAAGAAATATTGCAGAGTTTCCAAAAGAACTTCTGCATGTATTTTTGGAGGAATATCCGCAGGATTTGCTGGAGAAATTCCTGAAGGAATTTCCGGGGGAGTTCCTGCTGAAATTTCAGAAGATACTCATTGATAGTTCTTGGATGAATTCCTGAAGGAGCTCCTGAGGGAATTTCCGGAGAAGCTACTGAAGGAATTTTCGCAGTAATTCTTAAAGGTATTTTTGGAGAAATGTATAAAGGAACTCCTAGACGAATTGTGGAAGAACTCTTTAACGAAATTCCGAAGGAGTTTTGAGAGAAATTTCCGTGGAAACTTCTGAAGAACTTTTCGGAGGATCTCCTGGATGAATTTCAGGAGGAAGTCCAGGAGGAATTGTCAAATGAACTCCTGGAGGAATTTTCGAAGGAACATCTGAAGGAATTCTGAAGTAACTTCCGGAGAAACTCGTTTCCGAATAAACTCCTGGAAGATTTTCAGGAGGAGCTCCTGGAATAATTCTTAGAGCACCTTCTGGAGGAACTCCTGGAAGAATTTCCGGATTTTTTTTTGAAGAGAACTTTTGGAGGAATTCCCGTAGGTACTTAAGGATGTATTTTAGAAGCAGTTTCTGAAGAAACTTCCAGAAGAACTCTTTGAGGAATTTCCAAAATCTTGGTGGACTTTTCATTGGAACTTTTTGAGAAATTTTCAAATGAAACCCCGGAACAATGAGTTAGCAGGAATATCGGGAAGTATTTTCGAAGGAACTCCGACCAGATTCTTCGAAGTAAGTCTGGTATGAATCCCCGAAAAATTCCTGTATGAATTTCCGAAAGAACATTTGGAGGAATTGTCATAGGAACTTCTGAAGGAATTTCTGGATGAACTCCTGGAGGAGTTTCTGGAGGAATTTCTAAAGAAACTCCTTGATGAATTCCTGAAGGAATCAGCGGAGGAATTTCCGATGGAGTTTTTGGAGTACTTGCCGGAGTAACTCCTGGAAAAAGTTCGGGAGGAATGTTTGGAAGATCTCCTGGTGGACTTTCCGTCGGTACTCATTACTCATTTCCGGAGGAATCGTTGAAAAAAATTCCGAAGGAACTCCTGGAGGAATATTCGAAGGAGCTCCTAAAGGAACTTTCGGTGCAGGATTTTCTGGAGGAGCTCCTGGAGGACTTTATAGAAGAACCTCTGAAAGAATTTTGGTAGAAACTGCTAAGGAATTTGTAGGAGGAATTCTTAGAAGAGTTTTTCATGGAGGAATTCCTGGAGAAGTTCCTTAAGGAATTTGCGGAGGAATTCCCGAAGGTGTTTTTTGAGGAACTTCCAAAGGATTTTTTGGTGCAGTAAATTGTGCAGTAAATCTAACATTGACAAAAATTTATTGTATAAAATAAGTCCACGCTAACTGGAAATGATCTGTTATGTCATGACGACAATAATTTCCACTAAAAATCCACAAATATTAAAATACTAAACCAAAACGTAAAGCCTGAAAAACTGAAAATCGTATAATAAAAACCTTATAAAACAAAGCATTGCCATTTGTTCCCACTGTTTACAATAACTCGATGTGTCAAAATGCTGCAAATTATAACGAAAATGAATAATTTGTTATCATATTGTATATTTACGTGCAAAATTATGAGAAATAAAATTTAACATTTTTTAGAATTGTATTTTGGAAGTATGAAAAAAAAAATTCCCGAACACCCCTAACCCAGCTGCCGAAAGCAAGGTTTCTGCTGGCTGGTTATTACGTCGTTTTTGTCATTACGTCAAACATATTACGTTTTACACAGTTTCATTTTGGCAACGAAATGCCAATTACGTCACTTATTGTTACACAAAACAGATGTAATAATACATATGATTTACGACGGCGATGATGTGCATCAAATCTGATGTGATATTACAAATTTTTTTTTGCTGTGCAGAGTAGCCACCCGCTTCAACAGTGCGCACAACAGCAGCTGCAACCAGACCC
This sequence comes from Armigeres subalbatus, assembly GCF_024139115.2. Classification (NCBI taxonomy): domain Eukaryota; kingdom Metazoa; phylum Arthropoda; class Insecta; order Diptera; family Culicidae; genus Armigeres; species Armigeres subalbatus. Next base: position 344,289,945 of record NC_085140.1, on the reverse strand, counting down.
CTATCGCCCACTAAGAATAAACTTGCGCCTAATGCCATTGCGGAGCGTCGTGCAAAAATGTTAAGTACCGATGCTCAAGTAAAAGGAAGTTGGTCTACGCATATCAACGAACTCTGCTGGAAATGCTTTCATGGTGGGGAAATGAAATGTAGGTGGAGCCCAGACTGGAAAAAATGGAACATAAACGGCGTCAGCAGAACATCACCATTCAAAACAAACGTCTCATTAACAGCACCAATACCCAAGGCAGCAATATCAAAACCAGTGGTGGAAATACTCGCTTCACGAGTAAGAAAAGAGTGTAAATGGGCCTACCAAAAATGCCACACTCGCGCGAACCTACTGCCTGCATTTTTCTGGCGCTTGCTTTGTTCGCAAGTACGGACAGAGCAAAGAAAAAAAGCAGGGCAGCATTTTGTTCGGGAGTAAAAATCACTATCGCGAGTATTTGTGGTTACTTCGATTACAATGGATAAATTTCACTTGTGATAAACAGAATAACTATAAAAAAAGGTGTTCTTGCTCGAACACCTCGAACATCCGTGATAAACATGTTCCGAAGTTGTTTTATGACATTTTGCCAATTAACCCAAATGACTCGCGAAACTTCACGAACATTTTTCGGGGTTCGTTTTCTGTTTTCTCTGCGAGTAGTAGGTGGGCAAGAAAAAGGTAAAACAAGTGTTCGCGAGTATTTTGCATTGCCTACTTCTCGTTTTGTGAGCAAGGTTCACAGATTTCCACCACTGATCAAAACCAACATCGTTAGCAAGACGAATGTCAAACGAACCAATGAAATGGTTAAGGCCCGATGCCCACGTAGCGTCTTTTCCCCGCTGAGTGCATACGGTGTTAAAAGGACGCATGTGTGCATTGGGAAAAAGCGGTAACGCAGCGTCGTCGCACAGATGCACACCTGCGTTTTTTCAACGCCACGTGCACGCAGCGTTGAAAAAACGCTACGTGGGCATCGGCCCTAAACGACCTAAACGACGCAGTAAAAGCAACAACAAACCAAATGACAACTACTGCTAATGGCAAAAAGTCAATTTTCTGGTCCTCCAATAGCAATAGAACATCCAATTGCAGCACTATCAGCTCCTAGTGCAAAATCTTTCATCCACTTTAAGAAGGGTAAAACTATCTATCCAACTGTAAATTACAAATGGAACCACAACCACCTTACGCTAATACTCAACAGCACCGGCAGCAGCAGCAATAACAGCATCAGCAGCAGCAACTACAGCAACAAGAATAATCACCAAATCCTGACGGCTAATTCGAACTAGACCCAATGAGACCACCCGCAATAATCTACAGAAGACGACGGGTGGTTCCTAAAAGCCAGACTACGTGGCGCTACCATCATGAGGGTTGTTCGGTTGTATCTTGCGTACATGAAAGAACAGCCCCCAAATGTATGCATCGATGGAATGACGCCAACCAGCATCAAGATGCTTATTGCATCTGAAGGACTACCATCGTCTCCTGAACACCTTCATCGCATATTCACCGAAGTGCATCGGGAATATGGAGTTGGGCCAGTTGAAGCCGCAGCAGACCTGCAGTCTTATCGCCAATACCTTTCGAGTGAGCGGACACATCGCTTGCAACAGCTAAGGGAGAGCTCAACCAGGTTCCACTCTCCTCCTTCCCCCAGAAATTTTCGCAAGTAAGGACGCCTTCTTCGCCTGAAGTAAGTAGCACTATTTCTTTGCCCGACGAGCAGCCAAAAACTTCTTCAGAATTTAAACAGAATGTGATTGAAGTTTTGATATATTGTCAAAATTTCAATCGCATGAAAAGTCCAGCTAAAATTAAGGAAATTTATAAAAACATTTTGTGCACGTATTTTTCGGCCATTTTGGCTACCGAAACTAGCTGGGACGAAAGCGTAAAAAGTGAAGAAGTTTTTGGAAGTGGCTTTAATGTATTTCGAAACGACAGAAATTTTTATGTGTCCAATAGAAAATCAGGTAGGGGAGTTCTTGTAGCTATTTCGACTACTCTTAATTCAGAGATGATTTCTACATCTAAATTTAAAGAATTTGAGCTTGTTTGGGTGAAATCATACATCGCACGTGAAACACACGTGTTTGCCTCGGTGTATTTTCCACCTGACCATGCCCATAAAAGCACGTATGAAAGATTTTTTCCAATGTGCTGAACAAATTTTATCACATCTCCTTCAGAGGAAAATGAAGAGTTTCACACAGCAATCGAATATTCTTTAATCATTCACGCCCACCAAAGACCCAACGACTATGAATACGAGGAAGTCTTCGAATACCATTCAGCAGACTATGAAAGAATTAAACTAAGATTAAATAGTATTAATTGGCAGTCAATTATAAAGAATAAAGGAAACCTCGATACTGCTGCATACACTTTTAACGAAACTTTACAGCAAATAATTAAACAAGAAATTCCACTAAAGAAAACCCAGATTAATCCACCTAACGTTGGTGGTGCCTTTCTCGCATTTAGTTAAGACACCAACCTTATATGGGGTTTATATGGTCCGATGTACCATTTTCTTCATAACTTTTGAACGCAATGACCGATCGTTATAAAATTCAATAGTGATCAACAAGGCTTTGTCCCCTGTCGAATGAAACTTGTTGCGAGAAAGAGAACGATCGCGCGGTCGGCCGAAGTATTGTGTTCTGCATTGCGCGGCCGGTAATAAAAATTAATCAGTTCAATGTGTGGTCACTCTTGTTTCGGACAGCAGAACGATCCACTATGGGGAATCAGGTGGCCGAAAATAAAAAAATCGACTTTCTCTGATTCGTAATTCAAGTTGACCTACTAAATGCTAATGCTTTGGAGCATTAAACCCCAGCATATCAGCACTCTAAGCCATATGGTTATCAAGATATAGGCATTAGAGCCAGACACTTTTTAGTTCTTGAAAAATCAATGCATTATTCAACTGTCAATATCTTCGGCTACAGTAGCTCTTTTCCAACTCTTAAAAAGTTTCTGAAAGCTTGTTTCATGGACTTGCGAAGTTATGGGAAAGTAGGTAGTGAAACATCCGAAAATGACCCGAAGAAAAAAAAATTTTTTTTTCACACAAAACGTTCCATAACAAAAAAGATTCTCAAGGTTTCGCTTAACGACTATAACTACGTCTTTCTTTGGACCTCCCAGAAGGCATTAAATTTTTTAATTCCAGCTGCTTATGGCTGCAAATCTGCGATTCCGATCACTTTTTCGAAAAAAAGTCATTAATTTTGAAACATTAAATGTAATTATTCTCATAATACACGGCATACTGTGATGGGCTGGATACAAATCCCATGCGTATGACAAAAGAGCATCAAGAACAGTTAAAATAGAGATAGTAGATAACACGAAAAGTGTCGTAGGCTTCGTGGTAGGCCGTGTACACGATAGCTTATGCAGCTATATGATACTCCATTTGGCGTAGGCTCACCAAGAGGAGGCAACTCATTATCTATCAAGTATAAAGCAAATAAATATGAAAAAAAAAAACAATATACTCTTGAGGGTTACGAAAATACTCTTTGAAATTATTTCATAAAAAGTAAAATTTTGATATTAATTAAAATCCAATATGTGAATACAAGAAGCAAAAATGTCTGTACCTAAGGACATCTTTCGATAATTATTGGTATGTACCTAGGTGAAATAAATAAACAGAACATTTATGAATGTCTATCTGAGTGCATAGTGAGCTGTGATTGCGAAGGTAAATCGTGTGAAGTGTTTGTACTTATTATTTGGTGAATCATGAATTATAGGCAACTCATTGAAGTATTTAGAGCTCACGAGGGACGTCAGGTAGATCGCGTTGAAAAAGCTTTGGAATATATCTGCCAAAGCTTCGCTGTGGATAAACAAAAAAAGAGTCAACAAATTTGAAAAAAAAAAATGGCAGGCCGCATCCTGGTCCAAAACTTACTTTGACTCACATAATGAGGAATGGCTTGACACAGAATTTGAATTAGAAGAATTTTATCATGCTGAGCCAGAGCCAGTGGCTTCAACATCTCGTGAAAGACCATCAAAAAATTTTGAGGATTTAAGTGAGCGTACGAAGCGCAGAAGAATTAATGACGAGCTAATGGATCCAAGAGAGGATACCATAGAAAAAGCGCTACTGGGAGCAAGAAGAACTGCCTACAACAGAAGTGATACGAGTATGGTGAAAGTGATAGGCCATATTTTAAAAAACCGAGATCACGCTTCCAGAATGTACACTACTCTAAGTGATTCTCATGGAATGATGTCCGATGAAGAAACTTTTGAATATTTTCTCGATTGTGATATGAGTAAATATGTGTACGAACAAACACATAAAAAAAATCCTGCAAGATTTCCTACTTACAAAGTGATACAAAAAATGAAAGCGATATGTTCTCCTCCGCTGGATTCCATCGAAAAACGGCAACAAAAATACAGGTAATGAAAGATAGATCATCTCCCTTGAAATGGAATAATATATGTATTAGGGTGGCTCAAAAAACACTTTTTCAATATTTTTGATAGGCCGCCCTCTTATTCGGTTCTATTTGATGCCCTGATGCTCTGGACAAAATTTCAGCCAAATCGGTCAACGTATGGGCGGTGCTAAACTCGTATGGAAAAATGTATGCAGAAACATCCAAAAACAGTGATTTGTAGTTGTACGGCCTAATTTACAATAACGAACTATGATACTCATTCAGTTCTTGTAGAATTAAATACAGAATGTTATGCTGAAAACCGCGAGAAGATTAGAGTTTATTAGGCAAAGATATTAGCATTTTACTGGAGTGTTGTAGGGGTGAATTTATTTCTTTTCAAAGGTAAAAGAAACGAAATTTTCTCAAACCCCACTTCAGAGAAATGCTAATTACTTGACTGGGCAAACTCAAATGCTTTCGCGGTTTTCTGCATAACATTCTGTATTAAATTCTTCAAGATTTGAATGAGTGTCATAGTTCTTCATCGTAAATTGTGCCGTCCAACTGCAAATCACTGTTTTTGGATGTTTCTGCATACATTTTTCCATATAAACTTCTAACGAGTTTAGCACCGCCCAAACGTTGACCGATTTGGCTGAAATTTTGTCCAGAGCATCAGGGCATCAAATAGATCCGAATAAGAGGGCGGCCCATCGAAAAAATTGAAAAAAGTTTTTCCCATACTAATTTGAGCCACCCTAATATGTATTCATATTTTTCTTTTAGGTTAGAATACAATCGCTAATGCAACATACTGTAGAACGAATAGTGAAATCATTGAAACACGAAATCAATCAATATATGGATGAAAATAACCAGGACTTCGTCGAAATGGTCCTTTTAAGTAGTTGGGGTATGGACGGATCTGTACATAATGAATAAATAAATGTTGTTGCAGTATACTTATATATCTTGAAGCTTTTATTGCATGGAGTTCGTTTAGCTTTAATAGAGCTTTATATTGTATTCCCTTTACTTGTTTTACGGGTTAAGAGCCTGAACCAATCTGAAAAATCCTACAAAGACAACCTGTTACGTATGTAGATGCAATGGCCTGTATTTGACGGAGTCCTTGTGCAACTTAGAACATCTGTACAACTCAATTCACATAAAAACAGTATACAATTTTCTAGTTTGAACTCTACAGGTCTGCGCTGCAATAAAATACACATCTATAGACTGCTGTGTACATGAGACATTCGTAGATAAAAGGGATATATTCCATAGAGATCAGAAGTAAGGAGACCTTAGAAGTAATAACGACCTGCAAAACAAGTATTTCACATCTTTTAGACAATAGTCTACGATATAAGTGTGAAATATTGCAGAAATGAAATGAAAATATTTTCGGCCACCTACTTGTATGGAGCCGCCCCATAGTGCGATCGCGCGGTCGGCTGAAGTATTGTGTTCTGCATTGCGCGGCCGGTAATGAAAATTAATCAGTTCAGTGCGTGATCTCTCTTGTTTCGGACAGCAGAACGATCGCGCGGTCGGCT